>NC_135534.1:125206719-125511419 GCF_045843805.1 Urocitellus parryii
ACTTTTCAATTGAGAAGAAGTGATGTTCCTGAAAGCGAAGGGACTAGTAATAAAGATATAATTTTGTAAAGATACAATATTTGAGTTACTAGTATTTATATAGAGCTGCAGATTCAAACTTTCTTTGATGTAACCCTTGGTGGTTCAAGGGTTAATGCTTTTGAGGCTTGGTCCCTAGTGTGTTGATGCAGTGACGAAAACTTTAAAAGCTGAGGCTTAATTGGAAATAATTAAGGTTATTGGGGTGTTACTCTCCAAAAGGACTAACATAGTTCTCATAGAATTCCAGTTAATTTTCATGAGAGGATTGTTATAAAATATGGAGCTTGATTCTGGCTACTTGTTCCAGCAGATGATTACTCCTTCTCCTAGGTGACCCTTCTAGGTTGCCATCTGTTGTGATGGGACACAGCAAAGGAGGGCTTATCCAGATCTAGCTACCTAACAAACTATGAGCTAAATAAACTTTTTTCTTTGTAAGTTACCTTCCTCATGTATTTCATCACAATAATAGAAAAAGGCAAATATAGATTGTGGATATCCATATATTATAAATAAAACAAAAGGTGTACAAAGTAATACTTCACAGGAAAAGCACTCTGATCTATTCTATTGTGTTCCACTCTTCTCATTCTATCTCATTATAGAGAGTGTTGGTCATGACCCCCTGCATAATTTCATAATCCATTAATGATCTGTAATACATTCAGAAATACTGATTAGTGCTATAGTGATAATCATGGAGGGGGGACTCTGAAAACTACAAGAACCAACAAAAGTTATCTCTAGGCAGTGGTGCTGGAACATATGGAAGGAAGTGGCATGCTTTTTATCAGGTACTCTATTGGATTTGTTATATGTGTATTCATTACTTTGTTAAAAGTTAAAATACAACAGAAAGATCAACCAAGAAGGAAAGGCCTTTGATTCCTCCATTTGGGTCCCATGATTTCTGTTTTGCTTCCACAACAATGATTCAATTCCTGAGGTAGGAGGTCCCCAACTCCCTGGATGGAGACCCAGTGCCATCCCTTACCTGTTCTTGATCTCTTTCAGCAAGGAAGTGTCTTTGTCATATCCAAACTCGCCTCCAGCTGGACGAGGGACATTCATGATGTCAGCATGAGTGGCCACCAGGACAACTCGGAGTGGGTTCTTCAGCTTGCCACCAAAGGCTAGGGGCAGACAATGAGTCCTGTCAGGAAGCTGACTCTCCTGTCCAGGTGAGGGGCCACATTGGCCACATTGGTCAAGCTACCTCTCCAGGTGATGTGCAAGCTGCCCGCTGACTTGAGGGCCCCATGCCATCTGTGCAATGCAAACCCTACAAGGCCCCAGGCCCAGCCAGCAACAGACAAGCACACTCCCAGGCCTCCAAGAGAATTCTCAGCAGTAGACAAGGACCCACATCAACCCAAAAGCCACATTTTCAGGGCTCCCTTCAAATAGCCCTTACTGTGTGGGGGAGAAGATTTTACCTCCAACAAGGGGGATGCCCTTCACAGAACCAAGAAAAGTTCTGAATGCAGCCATACCACAGATGGCCCAGGAGAAACTACATGACATACAGGAGGTGCCTCTCACTTGCAGGAGTGTTTAAAGAGAAAACAAGACAAAGTGGCAGCACCCTGAGGGGGATTAAGCCCAATTCATTTTATCATTCTATGCTTTTCTGGAAAAAGACACTGACTTCTTTTCCCCAGAAAAAGATGCCTCTCCTACTGTCTGAAAAGAAGTTCATCCCATGTTATCTTCTCTTAAGAATAACGTCAGGTCAGCTGGTGCTCTTTTTCCAGAGCTTGATGGATCTGCAATTCATTCTGATGATGAATTAGGGACCCTTTAGGAAAGGAATAGAAGCCATGGAAGGAGGATTCAACTTTGCACTCAACAAAAAATGACTGTGTTTCTTAGGTGTAGAATAAGTTAGAAATGGACCTGAAGGAGTGGCTCCAATTGGGCCTTTGAACAGAAATTTGTGATCATGAGACAAAAACTCCCTGCAAAACCCAACAACCAGCTGGACCCCAGGAAGCTTCCCAGTGTGGATGTCTCCTAATGAAAGAGTTGAAGAAAGGGAGTCACAGTGGTGGGCCACATGCAGAGCCCTCTGTTCCCTCCCTAGGGGCAAGGCCAGAGCACAGGCAAGAGCAGAGCAGGAAGTATGCTCCCCCTGGTGGCTCAGCTCACCTATGGGTTCTTCAACTGGGACCAGAGACTTCAGGAAACTGAGCCAGAAAATCACTTGGTTCAGCTGGATCTCATAGGGTTCTTCTAGACTAAAAACGATGACATGGATGGATGTGGGATCATTTGCAGCAAAATAGTCATAGCAGCAAAAATATACGGGATTTCCAGAGAATTCCCACACGCTGAAATCCCCGACTCCTACAGAAAAAGAAAAATAAGGAATACTATCCCGAAATACCACCAACTCCAATCATAATATTTCTAAGCACTAGGGGGAGGGCTGATGATATCTGTGGCATTCACACGTACACACCCACCTAGTTACAGATCCACACATGAATCCTTATACACATACATCATGTGGACCCATGTCTGTTTCCCTAGTTCTCTCTGTATCTGCTGTCCTGTTTATTCCTAAATATCTTCAATATGGCATCTATAGCTATACCTACATCATAATTACTCATGATACCCTGGAGAGGTATGGGTGAGTGTTTGTGTGTGTGCACCTAGATTCATGCATGGCACTGTGTGTGTGCATATATAGGCACAAACACACACATACTTTGTTTTTTTCTCTTAAAATATTGGTGTATAAAAATAGGAAAGACACCAAAAGGTTCCTCCTGACAGCTTACATAGAAGCATGTACAATGCATCCATAATGACACAACTTGATACATGTTCACACACATATTCCATCTTTAGATAGAAAGCTGACTCCTGACAAAGAAGGAGTCAGAAAGCAAACTGCCCTCCTTTGTCCTAAAATTCAGAAGATTAATTGAGCCAATATGAAAAAAGGTTCTGTGTCAATGAGAGAACATGTGAGAAAAGATTCTGTGTCCTGAAACAAGTTAGGATTCCAAAATAAGTCACATTTGGCACATGACAGAATACAAAATATTATGGGGGTGCTATCCTTGGAAGAGAGTAATACTTAATCTCTTGGGACGTTAGTTTCCATGAAAGGGAGTTGTTATAAAAGGTCAAGACTGGCTTCTCCCTAGTGTCTGGCTCACCATGCAATTGCTCCGTTTTGCATAAACTCCCATCATGAAGCCAATGCCATGAAGTGACCCAGTGAAGGGGCCTTCGACAGAGGTCAAACCCATGGGGCCACCCAAATATGGACTTCCAGAACTGTGAATTAAATAAACCATTTTTTCTTTATAAAATCCCCAATGTAGGGGATTTCAATATTTCAATAGCACAGAAAGTGGACTAATATAGCCCAATTTTTCAGTTGCACACATAGTCTCGGGAAAATTTAGTAGGCTGTCCTAGGCCACAGAATGGGTTAGAAGCTGTTTCAGGTTAGAATCTGGGTATTTAACTCTAAAACCTCAAGCTCTCATCTTTGGCTTTAAACTGCCTCTGACAAAGCAGGGGACTCCTGTCTAAATGACCCAGGACCATCCAGGAGCTTGGCAAGTGATTTGCTGGTTGAAGGAAATCATTTCAGGAAAAACTTAAAGCCTCTCCCCTTGGGAAAGCTTGAAAGAACACATTTTAAATTTTGTTGATGGAAAATCTTAGCATTAGCTAAACTCTAGATAGCATTAGCTTCAGCTTTAGATAAATATAAAAATAATCATTCTCTTACTTGGATCAACAGACTACTAGTGGGTGTGTTTTATGAGATGTCCCATCTAAGTGGGTGTTCAGTTCTAGTTCTAAAAAGGTATTAGTTTACATATTAGTCATTTATTAAGCATCTGCTGTGTGCAGGTGCTGCGCTAAGTGCTAATGATACCCTCGTGTGTAGTTTTAATCTTGAGCTGTGTTAGTCTGGATCTCTCCCAGCTGAACTTCTGTTGGATTTTATTATAGTCATGATAGATACTGTCTGGGACAAATCCTATTTGAGGAATAACTTAAAATCCCATCAAGGGGAAAACAGACATTCGTTTCTGGGGCCAGGTGAGGTATACCATTCAAATAGGCATTCTGGATGTCGATGGCCTTGGTGGACTGGTCATCGGTCGAGCAGTGCGGGTGGTGGGATGGGGCCACGAACACCTCCAACATTCCTTTAGTGAGGCCTGGCTCAAACATCATGCTGCGGCTCCTCACACTCACGTTCTCACAGCCAGGGTACAAGTTGTTGATGCTCACAGAGACTGCAGGTCAGAAAGAAAGGAAGTAAGACCTTGTATAAGGCCACATGTATGTTTGCTCTTCCCTCCCAGCTTCGCTGTGTGTTTTCCTTTTCTGAAACATTTCCCAATCCCCATCTCCCACTAGGCCTCAGGCTGATCTGGGTATATGCTCTGTGGTGATGCTGTCCAAGGAGGTTGTATAGACATTCTCTGTCTACCCACCTCCCAGACTTCTGTTCTGCCTTGTTCTGTGAACTGAGAGGTTGACCTTATAGACTGCATCTTTCAGGCTTGTTTGCCATTTGATTTCTGGGGAGGAATAGCCAATGGGAGGCACAGGAGAGGGCAGAAAAGCCTGGGCATCTCCTCCCCTCTCCCTGATGCTTTTCTGATACTGGTTGTGTCTCATTCTATGACTCTAAGCAGAGCTCCAACATTCCAAGTCCCTCTTAGGTTCCTGTCTCTTGAATGTTCAGCCCCACAGTGGTAACAGCCTCCCTTTCTTGCCAGTCTCTAAGTCTTCCATGTTTCCTGGGGTTTGGACCATGACTCCTTCTTCTTAAATTTTTGCAGGTGTATTCTCCTCCAGGACCATGGTGGACACAGATGAGCACTACTCTTATACATGAAATTATTTTAGGTTGCATACGAAATTATTTTAGACAATGGTAAGCCACAGCATTAAATAACACTAATCACACAGCAAGAAAGTTTTGAAAATACTTTTCAAAACACACAGCAAGTTTTAAGATCCTTTTGGTTGCTCTAGCATTAAGTCATAATCTATGCCATTAAGATTTTAGCATGGGCTGGGGATGTGGTTCAAGCGGTAACGTGCTTGCCTGGCATGCGCAGGGCGCTGGGTTCGATCCTCAGCACCACATAAAAATAAAATAAAGATGTTGTGTCCTATGAAAAATAAATATTAAAATAAAATTTCTCTCTCTTCTTTCTCTCTATCTTTAAAAAAAAAAGATTTTAGCATCTTTTTAGCAAATGCTGATCTTCTCATTCAAAGTAAGGGAGCAGACAACAACACACTGTTCAACCTCACTGCATTTATTTTTACCAGTGGTGGTGGTTTTCCATTTATGGCAAGGAAATTAAACTGTTTCGTTTTCAAATTTTAATGTACTTTAGTAAGAAAAAAGTGAGTTTTAAAATAATTTACATAAAAACAATGGTAGCAAGCAGGTGTGCATGTGTGTGTGGGGGGGGGTGAGTAACAAAATCCGTGTTCTCTTTGTATGGGTTTACAGCCTGTGCTTCCTAACTATCTCCACTGCTTGCTGGTCTACCCATCACTCTGTAAGGTAGGTAAGAGGGAAAAGGGCAATGAAGGACAGGCATCAGGTTTATGCACCAAGAAAAATTCAGGAGTCATAAACCTGAGACAGGGGGGAATCTTATCTATACAGGCAAACAGATCTGGAATGCCTAACCTTCCCCAAGCTGTGAAGAACTGTAATTCCTTGAGGGAATTATTACTTAAAATTCTGGGACCTAACTACAACAGATACACATCAGAAAAGTGGGGATCACCCCCAGCTACAGCTAATTATAACCCCTCAAGGAGCTATGGTTTCCAAAAAAATTTTCCATCATTATCTCTTGCAACCAGCCTTCCCTTATTACCAAAACTATGTCAGAACCATCCTGCCAGCTATAACATCAAGGCCCTCACAAAGAAAGCGTGCTGAGGGCCATCCAAGGGGTAATATACCAAAACCAATTAAGGGTGGACAGGAAAATGGAGGCAAGAAAAAAAGACTCAGTCCCCTGAAAAGCTCCAGCCTAGAGACCACCTCGCCATCCTCTCTGTGAGGCAGTCCGTGCAGTCCCTATGCTGTACGTTACTCTCACTTCTCACTCTCTTTACTAAACTTTTGCTTGCTACTTTGTGTTTTTCTGGAATTCTTTCCAGTGGAGTCAAGGACTGTGGTGGCTGCCCCAGCTCAATGTGGCAGGCCCTAGCCCTATAACAACCCCAACATGTGGTGAAGCCAGAAGCTATCTGCTTTATGGCTGAAGCTCAGACCCTGGCCCGAGGTAGGTGTTCCATAAGTATTTGTACCCTTAGTTCACAACGGGTAATGAAAGACACCAAAAGTTACCCAAGAAATGACCATTTCACTGAGTAGTGTGACTTTCAAAATTGGTGAACCAAACACAAAAGCAATCCCATATTTAGAGACCAAAGAATTAGGACTCAGGGGATGGGTAATGGGAATAGCTAAAGGAAAGAGCAAGAAGGAGAAAAACAGACAGATGGATGAGGCTTAAGCACAGAAAAAAAAGGAGGAAGGGCAGTAGGAGAGGCAGTTTAATATATATTTTATTCTGATTATAACAGAATAATGTTTGGTAAAAAGAAATGTAAGATAAAAAATGAAATGACCTAACCCCAAAGGTTAATATGGTCAACATCACAGTGTGTCCTCACAAATCATTAGTTCAAAATAATGGACTTTGGTGATTCCCAGGAATGGGTTTGTCCTTCTTCCTGTGCCCTGACACCTGTGCCTAGGACAACCATTTGTTAGGACCAGACCATGTTTAGTGGCCTCTGGGCTTGTGCTTGCTGAAAGCAGGCAACTTTGGTAAGTGGTCATTATTCCTGCAACTCAAAGACAGTTTGTTTACATGGAGAATATAAAAGGTTAGGGCAGGGCGTGGATACGATTAAAATAATAGCTTATAAGGGAACACTGAAATCACAGAATGAAATTTTTTTTTGAATTTTTGTAACTGCTGCCCCCAAGTGATAAAAAGGGGCAGACCCCAATGGAGAACCAACCCACTTTGGCACCAGGGTCATAAGAGATTTCCTTAGCAAGCTGCTCTCTAGTGAGGACAGGAACAACCTCTCAAGTGTTCCTCCCATGAGAATGGATATTTTCCTCCGTCCTGCAGGGCCTCGACTAAACAGCCACAACCCTCAGTGGGTGATGAAGCTAAGTGAAACATGCAGTAGCAAGATGATGAGCAAGTATAAGATCTATTGGAGATTGGGTCTCCACCCCCCCCCCCCCCCCCGTGTGTCAGACAAGTGTGTGAACTCAGAATCCTCTAATGCCACTTCCTTCATCAAGGGCGAGAATTTGTGAAATGGAAATAACATAGCCTCCCTACCTCCGCCTCTTCTCTAGTACCTCTGATCAAAGAGTACAATTCTGATAGTGTGAGAGCTTTAACTGGAGGCCTAGCAATACTGTAAGCTGCTGTGAACAGGGCTGGCCACATTCCACCCAGGAGAATGCATACCATGTCCTGTCTCCTGCCTTGGAGCTCAGCTTTTGCCTCTAGTGTTTTTGTAGGAATGGCAACAGCAAAGAGTCAAAATTTTAAAAGCAAATAAACTTCTTGATGTCCAAGTGATGGACATATTCCCATGTGGGCATATCTCCAATAGAAAGAAATAAGGCCTGCCAATTCCAGAAGTTGTTGTGAGGAGGGACAGCAGTGCTACTGGGAGGTGACAGTACTAATGTTTGTAGAATCAGGTGACTTCCCTGGAGGCACATACTTAGGGGTAGTCTTTCCTGTGGTGTCTATAAAGCAACTCCTGCTTCTGTTCCCTAGTATGCATGGTCCACTGCCAGAGCCCAGCTCCCTACCACATGTACTTTGGGGCCTTATACTTGTGCCAGGCTCAGCTTTTTAGAGAATGTCCTTTTCTGCTGATAAACAGCTGTGAGGGCTAGGGGTGATATGACCTATCCACCCCAGAGCTGGCAAAATCTTCTCTGGGTTCAGCCCAAACCCCAGATGTGCTTTCTATGACATCTCCCTCAACTCAAACCTGCAAAGACATGTTAACCCCACCAGGGCAAAAGGAGGAGATACTGTGGGGCCCATGGGTACCACTCGTACCTCCCTACCAGCTGCAAGCAGGTGCTGGACTTACGGTATAGGAATATCATTACTCCTGGGACTGTTTACATAAATATTCTGCCAACTCCTCTGGAGCAGATGTGCTACTTGAGCTTTAAGGAACATGGGCAGCTATAGATGTTATATTTCTTCTGCCCTTGTCTTGACCCTCCCTCCAAGAGGCTACCTAACCTGGAAGAACCTACCTGGGTCCAATTCAGCTCTCACATTGACCAGGTGTGACCTTGGCTCAGGGATCCCACACTCCATAGCATTCCTGTCCTTTCTCCACTTGATCTGAAATATCATTGTGCAGGGTAGAATCTCATACATGGGATCCGATGTCTGTATTTGCCTTCTTTCTCTCCTGTTCTACTAGACTCCTGAAGTTGAGGGGAGATGGGGACTATGTGAGCCTATATCCTCAATTGGAAGCTGTCCTCCTCCTCCCTATAATCACTGCTAGGCAGGAAGGTTGAACCAGGGAGGCCAATTCTTCCAATTTTCCACAAGAAGTCAAATATTCAGGTTTTTAGGTGAGATCTCTTGATTTAAACGCTATCAACTAATTCAATTTATCTTTTCTCCTGCCTAACTCTAAAGAGAACATGGCAACTTATCAGGCCAGGCCTACTGGTAGCTGGTGTTCACCACAACTAGGAAGCCACACCTTGTATCTCTAGGCCTTGGGTTACTTCTCTATGAAATGCATTTGATCTACCTCTGAGTCATGGAAATCAAATGAGATGATCCACATGCAGCACCTGGAACCCAGGTTAGCATGACCTTTGATTTTTGTGTCCCCAAGGAGCAGCCACCTCACAAGCTGGACAGACTCTTGGGCTTCTCTGGTTTCTTTCTGGCATATATTACATTATTAAGACTTGAATATCTCCAGGTGGACTTCCTCAGAGTTGTGCTTCCTGAGAGAATGATGTTAATTCCCAGGGGGCGAAAGTATGAGGAAGGTTTTCTTCCTTCAGCATCCTCTGAGATGACAGGATGCAGGAAAGACTAAAAAGAGAGTCACATGGGATTGATTGACTTAAGCACAGCATTTATTCTCCTAATTGTCCTCTTGGAGAAGCAGGGCTGCCTATTATATGTGAGGTAGGGGAAATGGAAGGATTCGGCTGGAGTAGGCACCTCTGCTCAGGGTAGCCAAAATAACAGGAGAAGCTGCCTCCTCACTAGACCTGCTATGGCTCTGCTGAGAGCAACTGAATAGTTCATCTGCTCCAGCCACAGATGGTCCTCCAGGAGATCTTCTTCCCAGCACCCATGACCCAACTGTCTCCAAGCACTGACTTGGATGTGGTTGCTTGCAGCAAGGTTTGTTGACTACAACCATCCTGAATGGTATTTTGCCAACAGCCCACTTCAGAAACTAGATATGGAAAACTGACCAAAAGGAAGAGAAATAGAGACATTGTTTCTGAGGAGTTGAATAGCAAGTATGTATTCCCTCCCAGGGAACTCATGCCACTAGATCTGGGCTCCTGGAATACAATCTTCACATCAAATTAGGACTCAGAAATTCAAGACCAATGTCTGGTGCTTGTGCACTAGTGCACTCATTTACTGCCTGACTCCCCCACAGAAGTTCAGACCAGTGATATTAACCTTCAGTGAGAGAGAGCCAAATCCCTCTAGCACCAGGAACTGCTGGAGAAGAAGCAGTCACAAAGGCTGGCCCTAATAATCAAACTTGGAAATAAATCCATTGTAAGAAGATATAACCAATCTCAAATAAAGCCAAAATGACAGAGAAAAATGGAAAATAAGCACGTAGAAAGGCACTTGCACAGAGCATTCAGGCACCAGATGCTCCATGAATTGGCAGCTAGGACTCCACTGCCTACTGTCCTATCAAAGTTTCTGTGATACCGGTAGAAACATCCCATAAGACTGTTGTGTGGAATCTATGAGGCACCTTACATATCATATTTTGCCTAGTTCTTGGCACAGCTGGTGCTCAATAAATATTAGCAGTCTGTATTAACAATATCATCACTATAGTAATTACAATTCCATTTCAGTTATTTCTTCCCCAGGTTCCCAACTGTATGGTTATAGTTAGGGACAAGAAGTTGAAAGGGGAAAGTGAATCTCAGCTGACTGCCCCTGACTATTGCACTCCTCAGACATCCTTCCTCACTGAGAGAGGAATGCAACAGAAGCACAAACTTCAAAATATTTGTTTTAACTTACAGAACAGCTATAACACCTCTGTAATATCATGTACAGAAAGTGAATCTGAGGTATACAACTTCAAAATTGACATTGTTTAGAAACTCATGGAAGGACTCTATTCTTACCTTCACAAGCATTCATTCTCTCCCTCTACAGTGAGACTCTGGAGACACGATACCCACGATTGCATAGTTTTCTCTTGCTCACTGTGGGTATTTTTCCCCTCAGGAGGGGTGTTTTCTCCTGCAGATCTGGGTGTGATTCCTGACAGCCACTTTCAATGAAATGACATATGTACCCATAGAAGGTAGGGAGGACAGCAGAGGCTACTTATCAAGGAGGGTTGATGTGACCAGATAGATCAACTGTAAAACCATTCAAGAGAATTGGAAACCACTAACCAACTTTGAGCTAAGCAGAAACATGCTTCTTCAGGAACCCAATTTTGTTATTCTGGGCTCTCACATGACTGAGTGTAACCACAGTGCTCCAGCAAGAAAGGAGAAGCAAGTTCCCTCCTGGGGCTGCTACTGGATCTGGGCTGTGCTTGGACCTGCATTATTCCAAGAGCAGAGTACTATGCTAGAATAAACTCAAGTTCTACAATGTGCAGTTATTACTCTGGACCTTTGTGATTGATTTCAATGAGGCCCCTCCTCTACTATGGCTCAGTAGATATGAGTCTGGATGATATGCCATCGCTGGATGAGAGAGGGTAGACACAAAGTCAACAGCCAGCCAGAACCACATGTGAAAGCCAGCAAGGAAATGGAATCTGGTCATCCACAAGCCAAAGGACCAAACCAGAAGAACCTCTCATCCTCAAACCTTGACCAGAGAGCCAGAGAGAATGCAGAGCCACAGCTACTCGAGACCCAGCAGCCACACCGAAGTGCCTACCTGTCGGCTTAGCAGTTAGGGGAGATGGCGGGAATCTGGTGGAGTTGGTGGAGGAGAGTCTGGGCCGGCGCCTTCTGAAAAAGCTCCTCAGCAGACCGCACTTGAGAGATTCCACCAGGGTGGTTTTCCCGGAACCTGAGTGGCCAAATAGCTTGAGCTTGATTCTTGGCTGAAGATTCTGTGTGGGTCGGAGCTGCTGGATGAAGAGCCCTCTGTGAGTATCCTGAATAGAGAGGGAAAAGAGCCTGTTAGTCAGAGGCGGGGGTAGGGGGAGAGTAGCCCTGAGCATACTTCAAGTGATGATTTCCACCTAGTCACCAGTCTGAACTTGACACTTGTAGTACAGATTTTGTTCTGTATCCACCAAATTTCTGAACAATTCAGGCAAATTTCACACACCATGCAAATCACCATTTAAAGTATCCCATTAACAGGATTTCAGTACATCTCTAATGCTCTACAACCATCACTGCTCCCTGGTACCAGAGCACTTTCCTCATCCCAAAGGAAATTACCTATTAGCATTTTTTTGCACCCCCCCCCCATCTGCTCAGCTTCTGGCAATCACTGCTCTGTTTCTCTCTCTCTGGATTTGCCTATTTCCATGGCATTTTTGATGCATAACAAATAGGTGGAACACTTGTGAAGCCATCAATTTAACATGAAATAGGATGAGCCCTCTTTGACCAGCTGGGAGCCCACTTCTCACTTGTGTGGAGGAATTGTTTCCTTAACTGCACCACCAAGGAACAAGAGGGCACACCTTTTCCTGTCTATGCAGGGTCCGGCTCCTTCATGGCACTTTCACAGCACAAATGAAAAGAGCATGTCCTATTTTTGTGGAGGGTCTACTTACTTGATGGTGGTACAAAAGGATGGAGCCTATCCCTCTGTGTGGAATCTCATTCCTTAATGGGACTGTCAGGGGATAAGGCCATTACTCTCTGTGGAGAGTTGGTTGTTAGATGGCATAATTGTGGCACAAGAGGGAGCCCTGTTCCTATCTGTGTGGAGGGTCTGGTTACTTGACAACACAAGGGAATGGAGAAAAGGGGAATCACAGGAGCCAAGGAGGACACTTCATCCCTCTTACTTCATTCTTTCCTGCTCCTCCAAGAAGACACAGAAGTCTCCCCAAGACAGAATCCCCACGGATTCACTCACTCATTCATTCACTCACCCACAAACATGAGGTTTCATATACTAAGCCCAGTGCTAAGAACTGGAAGGAAGAGTTAGTCTCAGCCCAGATCTATATCCTTGGGGAGATACAGAAGTGAGAACAATTTGATATCAGATATACTGTAAGTGCTATTAATGTAATGGTGTTATCAAGGTGTTCAAGGGCATCCACCCAGCTCAAGTACAGTGGGGCATCCCTCATGACACCCAGGGTTTTATCCTGCCTTCACATGCCATCCTTATTTCTATCACCTCCTGCTCTGCTCTCTAGCAAGGACCTGTTTGGAGTTGTTGCATGCTGCCTCAGGTCTCTTCCTTTACCGGATTTAGTTTGGCTCCTATGCATCTCACAAAACAAGTCTTGCCTGTCATTTTTCCTACAAGCCTCCTCCCCAGGTATGCTCAGGCTATGCATGGCCTCATCAAACTATAGAGTTATATGAAGCTCTGGCTCTAGACCAGGAGCCAACTCAAGGGTAGAGATGGTGTCCTTAGCCCTGGCACATGCAGTACACTCATTAACAGGTGTTACATAACTGACTTCACTCAGAGGGGTCCCAATCAAGAGCATCTCAGTGAGATATCACGACTAACTGAACTCATTTCTTCAGTTCTAAATTCTGAGAAATGTTCATTTTTTTGTTAATCTATTCCAGTTGTGACACTGTTATTTTTTTCTTTAACTGTGTGTTTACAAATACATATAACCCTGTAGAAGAGTTACATGTTTCCTAAACAGTTTCCAATTTCTATTCTGGGATCAGTTGTTTTCAGCCTGGGTAACGCTTCCCCCTAGTGTGCACTGTGGAAAACTGCAGTGGTATTTTTGTTCTCAAAATGTTGGGGAGGTGCTACTGATGCTGGAAGTTAAGTGTCCCCACAACATTGCACAAAATAGCTCATACAGTGAATACTCCTGTGTCCCCATAACTTTTGAGCATCTGTTAAGCATTAATATGGAAGGAAAACTTGTTTATTGTCATCTGAGCTTAGGACATTACTGCATATTACATGTAGCATAAGGAACTTTGGAAAGGCATGTTTTAATATGCCCCAAGTATTCCAAGATTGTGGTTATATAAATTGATGTTTGGACTTTGGTTTTAATTCTTTGGACTACTTGTATTCCCTGCTTTTGAAAACCCTTTTAATATGTTGTGTGGCACCTGAGCTACCATAGCAAGCCATCCAGTTAGTACCTGTGGGAACTGCTTTCAATAATTTTGGGGATTGGAGCAGGATCTGCCTATCTCACTAGTCTCAAGCTCCATGTCCCAGCATCTGCAAATGGAGACATGAATACAATTACCATATTTTACTACAAGCATTTCCCTTTGAAGTTTGTTATTTTCTAGCTAGGGCTCACAGATGATTATCTGTGTAGATGTGTTCTTATGTATGGATTTTATTTCAGGACAGTCCAAGATGCATCACAAAAGATATGCTGTGAAATGTTGGGACATCGAGGGTTGGAAATCATGGCTCTGGAAAGTGATTATAGAACATTCTTATTTCTTCTAACCTAAAGTCTCAACAAAGCGCCATAGAGGAAGGAAAGGGCTGGGTGTTCCACCATTATTTCTCCTGGTTTATCACCCAAGTCAAAAAAAAAAAAGGCTGACAAGGTACTATTGTGAAAGTAGTACCACCAGGGTGGTCACTCAATCGGCTGGAATACATAAGGACTGGGGTTCCCCCCAGTGCCATCTATAGATGTTGATAAGCCCATGTGGCTGAGGAGCCACTGACCCACTGCAGAAATCCTACCTTCTTTCATTCCAGTTTAGCCTTCAGAATCAGCCCTTCATCTTCCTTTTGGACAGCAGCCAGCCTGCACCTCCATCAAATGGAAGCACCTGAGCTGCAGCCACTTTGTACACTTTGTACACCTTCCATTGTGAGCAGAGCAGCAAGCAGAAGGAAACACTCTACCTAGTCCAAGACACACAACTCAGTCATGCTGAAATCCCTTGTACCAACTGGTGTCTACTTGACCTGCGACAGAGGGGAAGGCAGAAACCCTGCTTTCAGCTTAAACTCCATGGGGCACTTGTCACAGGTAAAGAACCTGTGTCATGATTCAGCTCCTTTCTGCCTCTTTTGTGCTCCAAGGATACTGACACATGGCACCTTGGCAAACACTCCCATCCGTGTGAAGGAATGAGGCAGCTCATCCATTCTTCAGGAGTACATTCTTCCACTCTCAGAAGACTTGAATCACAGTAATCACAGAACACACACTGCTGGCCCTGCGTAGCTTCAAAAAGTGGTTCCAATACTACAGATTGACTTATAGGCTGAGGGCAAGTTACGTCTATGCCTTGAAAATTCTGAGAATACAGCTTACGATTTCAGATTCCATGAGGTATAGTGGTGGGTTCGCAACTATTGGCAATTTTGTGTGCCCATATCCTGAGTAAAAACAGAGGAGTTCCAGTGGCTGAAAACAATTGAGACAGATGCACTTCCAGTCTGCAGCCATAACTTCCATGTGCTTGACATCTTCTAGCTCATGTGCTTTTGCTCACATCTCTTATATAACCCTCCAAGAAATGTTTTTGAATAATATCATCATCTTCCTTTTCAGATAAGGAGATAAAATTCAAAGGGCCAAAGCACTTGCCCCAGCTATAGGGAAAAGCAGGATTTACCACAAGTTCTTTTATCCTTCTTATCCCCTTCAGTAGCAGGGGGAGAAAGGAGCAAATAAGGATGTACAAATTAAAGGCAGAATCTCAAAGCTGTGTGCTGGAGATAGAAGCACTAAAGACCTTCCAAGCAGTACATGCACAGTTCATGCCCTGGGAAGACACCACCTCATTTGTATATTGTCTCAAGGACCACATGACTCTGGGGACACCTTGATTTTATGTAGACTTATAAGTAATGACAATAAAAGAAGCAGGTAAAATGAGAAAGATCCTCTCTACCTGGATTTTCATAGACAGAAAGCATATATCATTTTAGCACCTCATTCCATTTTCTGGCCTCAGTGTGAGTAATCTTCTGCATCCCAGGAAGCTATGTGGGCTTCTGTTCTTTCTCAGAGATGCTGTTTATTTGAAAGATGAGCCATAACCTGAAGAGGGATGCACCATCTCAGAATCAGTCACAAGCTCACATGCTGTTTCCCAAAAAGTAACTGTCCTCACAAAAATCTTATTTTACCCCAGAAATAAGCCTGGCTTTTATGATGTCCTCAATTCTAGGTGATCATACAATCAAACACACATTCTAACTTTTCAAATGGGGACCAATGGATAGCATGCAGATAAAGGCTTTCAAAAGGCTGACAAATCCTCAGAAAGGAAAACTACCCCAACTACAATAACCTCAAAAAAATAAATAAATAAAATACTTGGGAATCAACTTAACAAAAGAGGTAAAAGATCTATACAATGAAAACTACAGAACACTAAAAAGAAATCAAAGAAGACCTTAGAAGATGGAAAGATCTACCTTGCTCTTGGATAGGCAGAATTAATATTATCAAAAAGCTGAGAACATGAAAGGGGCCACTGTGCCACTTTCCCTCCTGTCCTGTGCCCAGTACCATCTAATATCTACCTGGTGCATCCTGCCCTTTCCACCAAGAGCTATTGGCCTGGGATGAGATGGACCCATCTGCCATTAACCTCGGCTCTGAGAAGACAGAGGTTAAGAAAAGCAAGGAAAAGCAAAATATCCTTGGGTCTTTTCACTTCTAAAGAAATCCAAGACCTCTTATCCTTTTCACTGAGAACCCTGGAGAATCTAAACACAACTCAATTCGACTTAACCTTCCATGATAGGTTTCTGAAATCTCAAGGGCTGAGGATGAACTTTCACATATTGCCACAAGATGGCGCAATGGTCCAGAGTCCTCTCCCTAGGAAGGTGGTTTTCATCAATTCAGAGTCTCCAACTCAACAGGAAAAACTCTAGGGTAGTTCTAGAAGGTGCTATAAATATTAATTTGTTTGGAAGGGTGCACAAAATTCCACCCATGGTCAAACTTTATTAAGGAGCCACAATACCACCTTGAGACCTGGGTTGGTCTGGTCCTCAATGGATGGTCCAGGTAGGAGCTTATCCTACAAATACCCCTGGGAGAGTGAACAGCTGGGAATTTTGTGTTATCTAAATTTGGCCTTGAAATATTCTGCTGTGTGTGTCCCCTGAAGTCGCTGTGACTGGAACACACATGAGGCCTGGGGTGTCCAAGAGTGAGTGAGCACTCCCCTCACTGCATACCAAAAAACTGGGCTGGGAAGAAAATATAGTTCCTAACTATTAGTAGTGCAGAATTCTGAGCTAGAATTTTCCAGGTGGTCATAAAGGTGTACTTTTAGGCCATGTTACATTTACCTATTTCTTAGCTTTAATCGTTCACTTTGAGAATATATACAGGAATGTGAGCTTCCACTTCTATTTATAATAATAGAGCCCTGACAATCCTCAACCAAGTATCAACACATCTCACCTGGTTTCCAAGATCACCTCCTACCAGGGTCCTTTGCTCCTCCTCCTCCTGACCCTGACACTGCAGCCTGAACAGCTAGAGGAGATTTCCAAACCAATCAGGTCCAACACCAGCTTGTTTCACAATGCTAGGCCAAACCAATCTTCTCATCAAGGTTCATAGGCTGTGCTTCCTCTCCAGTCCTATCAGGCATCACTCACTGACTGCACCACAGTGCTCAAGCTTTAGCCTTGGCCCAGTCAGCCTCCTTTCCTGTTTGTTCCTTTGAAGAAACTTAACTCTTACTTTCTCAGGCCCCAGACCCTTTGCACCCACTATTCTCTCTCTGCTTTCTCCAACCCTTCCTCTGGCTGGCTTCTCCCAGGTTTGCTGATCAACCAGGGAACAATAGCTCCCAGCCCCCTCAAAACACGGAATCAATTCATTCATCTATTTAATCCCTTGCAAAGCACATACACTAGGGGGCAGCAAATCATTTTGTAAAGGACCAGATGGTCCTGGTTGCAGCTGTGTCCTGTATGCAAACAAGCCACTGAAAAGAGTAAATGAAGAGTTAAGGCTAGGTTCTAATAAAACTTTACTTACAAAAATAGGTGGTGGACTGGCTTTGGATTCTAGGCCACTATTTGCCAACCCCCGATCTATCTCATACTGTCTATAGTTTTCTTATTTGTTCACTGACTGGATCTTTTCCCTTCTGTTTTGTGTTAATTGTGTTCTCTGAGTTCATTGGAGAAATCTCCAGTGCTGGGTCCTGGGGAGATCTGGCTGGCATACCACAGACATTGGGCTATCTTTTAAATGCATGCATACATGGATATTATTAGGTAACTGCACTGCTCTTTGCATCCTGGTGAATTTTTGGGTTTCCAGTGTCCTTTTTTCCAGCACATTTTTCTTCTGGCAATTTAGCTTTCATGTTCTCATCAGAAGAGATGACTAAACCTCTGCAGGGTGACAGGGAAAACCATCCACAATCTGAGAAACCCAGATAAGAGCACCAAGAGGTGATATGGCTTCCACATGTGACAGAATGCAATTAGAACAGATGGAAGAGAGCAGCAACTCCTAGTTATGCAAATACAGTTTACTCATGGTGAATTTTTAATTCTGGGCAGCTCCCAATATAGTCCTATTTTCCAAACTATTCCTGGACACCTCTCCACTGTCTAGGCTTAGGCTTAGCAAAAGTAAACTACATTAATATCAGCTTATGGAAAATCTGATTAGAACAAAAATCAAACTAAAATAAGCAAACTCACCAAAACCCTGAAACTATTATTTTAACATCAGATAAGAATGGGACTTGCAGGGACAGATTTAGTAAAAATGGAGTCCAATGCAAGCTCTAAATGCAGCCCTCTCCTTGCCTATGGTGATAAGAATCCCATCTTTTTCTAGAAGAACTGGGTTAGGCTAAGCAATCACAATTTTGAATAGGTTCACAGGGCTGAAAGGGCAGGAGCTGCACAGGATAGAGTAGAAGGGGGAACATCCTTTTTGTTATAAGGTGGCAACTGCCAGTCACAGTAAAACTGTGGGGGCTTCCAGAAACACCCAAAGGAAGAGTGTCCTGGTAAGCTAGCTCAATGAGAAAGTGGAAACCTGATTTGAAGGATTTCTGATTTCTGGGGTATAAATGCTCCACCAGGGCTGACTTCAAGACCCTACTGTCATGTCACCAAGTTGGGACAAAACCACAGGTTCCAGCACCCACTGCCCCAATTCACTCCATGTTGAATTGAACCAGAGTTAACTACACAGATCAGCCCTTCCCCATATTCTTCCTTCTTCACGGCCTGGCCATCCCTGAGACCCCACATCACCCAGAGTTGGGTGGGGGGCTCACTTGGGTCCCTTGAATACACTAACTACAAACTCTATGACCCCATGGGTCAACCCTTGCATTATCTAATAAAGGAAAACACCTCTCCTGCTCTTCTGCCTTGTTCTGCTGGCAGATAAAAAAGAGGATCTGTTTATCATTTTCAAAAGCCAAACCCAGCAAATGTGCAAAAATCCATTCCTAGGCAATGTCAACTGATGAGAGGTGAAAACATAGGAGGCATTGGTTTTGGTAATTGGCCCCCATGGAAACTAAATAGAATGGTGACAACCTGGCTTTCCCAGATAATGATTTCTCCCATGAATGTGTTCTGGATCAATCTATGGTGACTTACAGAAGGTGGTACCAGCAGAGGGGTGTCAGGGAGTGTGTGGAGGCAGGATTTTTTTATTTTGTTTTTGTTTTTGCTTGTTCATTTTCACAATGAAGGTGGAGAAAGAATGCTATGATGTTAGATGCTTGGAGGCCAAGGACCAGAAACATCCTAGAAAGGCAGGACATCCCTGCCACCAAAAATACACCAATAGCACACATATAAGAGACACTGGAAAAATATTGAGGAAAAATATCATTGACAGAAAAATGATATTAAATGATCCGAAGTGTAATATATTCTCTTCTCTCTGGAACCCCATTGTATCCTGGTTGTGAACAGTCTCTTCCACCAGGTGACACAAATTATAACTGCAAATTATATATTGCCTTGGCTTTCTCAGCAGGTATTAGCTGCTCCCACTGCAACCTACAACCCTCATCCCCATATAGTCTCCAAGGATGCTGTTTTCACAGCTTGATCATTTCCAATATTCAAATTCTAGAATCCAGGTGTACCTAAGTGTCAATTAGTTATTTATTTGGGGACTTATTCTAAAAATATTCAAATAACAAAAGCCAAAATAAGATAGAATGCAATTAGAAATGCTCAGAAGATCACTCCTCCTCTTCTGGCTCATCAGGAATCTGAAGTCAAGTGATCTGAAGGAAGGCGAAGGCAAATAAATACAAAAGAACAGGAATTCTAGAAGAAGAAGATGCTGCTGAAGGGAACAGAAGCCTGGCCCACTCCACTGGGAGACAATGTGTGATCTGATTCAAGGCAGGGCTGCTCTGTACAGGCTCAGCAAGGTATCTAGAAAGACCATTGTGCTCAGTGGTAAGGCATCTACACCACAGCAGCCCTGTGCTGGCTGAAAGGCACTAAAAGCAGAGACTGCTACCTCAGGTCTCAATTGCAGTTCTGCACTTATTAGCATGTTGCTCACCCTCTTGGATGCCAGACTTCCCTCAGGAACATCCTCCTCTGTGAACCATGGGACTATTGTAAAATTACAGTGCTGGCCAAACATACTGAGAGTTAAAAATGATTGTTATCACAGATGAATCTGCTGGGTCCCCACCACAAATGCCCCACCTTAACATCTACTCCAAGAGTGCTTTTACAGGGGCTTGACTACAGTGCTCTACAGTCTATCACGACTGCAAACACACGGCAATTATGTGTGCAGGTACTGTTCTCAGGACATCACTTATAGCAACCCATATGACCCTTACTGGGAGATGGCACCACACTTACTCCACTGGACAAAAGGGGACACAGAGACAAAGAGCTTGTAAGCTCTTGGGTTGCCCAGCAAGACTCTCGAAAGGAGGGAATGGGAACCCAGGCTGTTGTACACCCAAGTCTCCACTCTTTCGCTTCGAGCCTGTATTGTGCCTCTCAAAGAGAAAAGGAAGGGGGGACTTTTTCCTTGGGTTCTAAGTGCAAGAAAAATAATGTCTTTCAATCAGGAGCATTAAAATTAATGTTCTTTGCGTTGATTTTTCCTTTGGAGAAAAATCACAGGATAATGGTAAAATACTAAATATTGTAATATTCCCCCTCCCAGAATTCTTTTTAAAACTCAGATATCAAAAGCACAATGGTGACAATCAATAGGAGAAACTGAGACAGTGCAGGAACGCACATCATATTAAATTCAAAATTCTAAGCTGGAAACCAGCCACCCTTTCCTAAAACACATGGATGGAGCACTCCAAAGGCTTCTTTTATTTTAATTATAGAAATAATCTAAGAATGGTGCAGAAAATTTGGTAATAGATTAAGGGAGAAAGACTTTTTACTGTACCAATCCCAGTCCAAACCTGGCATTATTTTGATGCTCTCCTTTTATGTCTTTTTTTGATTTTTTTTTTCCCCCTGAGCAATTTACTCATTTTTTCAAGTCTGTTTTTGCCATGAACATCTGGGTTTGCATGCAGCCTGGCAATCTATTTTTAAATAAAAGAAAAGACCATTCCTAGAAGGAGATGGCAGCAAAACACAGCAGAGTGCTATAAAATATCTATCTCTCTCCCAAAGGATGTTGTCTCCTGTGCTGGATTATTGGAAGCCATGATTTTTCAGCTAATTTTTGCTTAAAAGATAAGCTGACTGCCCATTCCCGTGGGAGTTTCTGAGACGGTGATCAGCACTCGAGGCCAAGTATGAACAATGCCACTGCATTTTCCAGACTGCCTGAGTGTAACAAGTGCTGCCCTCTGTGGGAGCTGAGCAAGAGCCAGCAAACATCTGGGAAGGAACAACAGTGATCTTCAGAAATCCTAGCTAGACCAGGGGCTGCAGGGGAGCTGAAATCTCTCTGTGGTGTTTTGGAAATCTAAGAATACCTTACCATGCATATTTACATATGTAATGAAAGTGGTATGCCTATTCCCAAAACCCTTTCTAGTCTTAGCAAAGTGTACTTTCTACCAGTGGACACTAGAGAGACCCAGTAGTGAGCAACCAATAATCTGTGCTTATCCACCCTGTGGAAAAACCAGCATAACTTTTGTGTTTTTTTGTTTGTTTGTTTGTTTTTACCAGGGATTGAAGCCAGGGGCACTTTATCACTGAATTACATCCCCAGTCTTTTTTGAGACAGGGTGTTACAAAGTTGCCGAGACTGGCCTTGAATTTTTCGATCCTCCTTCCTCAGCCTCCTGAGTCTCGGAAATCATAGGTGTGTGGGTGGCGCCTGGCACCAGTCTACTATTGGTAGATGGTGGGTAACCAATTGAAAATAGTCCTTTTATCTGAACAGTCTGTCGATAAACATAAGATTCTACACCCGATATAAGGTTACCAACTATATAATCCAGCAAAAAACAGAAATTGCAAACAGGGACCGTGGCTATGTTCTGTTAGGCTGCTGACATTGCTTCAATAAGATGAATTTAAAAATTAGGAAATTTCATGTTAAAAGTTCACTATCTACCTTATTTTGCTTGTAAACAAAAAGTTGTCTGTCTTTCTAGTCCAAATTGTCACTCACAGAAGGACAGTCCACAGTGCACAAGCAAGAAAACACTTAGCTGACAATGACTTTACTTGTGTCCTGTATGAACAGGTGAGTTAGGCTGGGGAAGTTTTTCTAGATTTCTCTCTTGAATCTTGAGAAAAGAGGGGAAATGGAGTTACTCCAGTGGCCCAGGAGTTGACCCAACATCTACCTGGTGCCTTTGTGGCCCCTCACAGCATCAAAAGCAGAAAGGTGTGAAAATAACGATCCATGACATTCTCTCTCCATCAGGTGAACTTCAAAGGGTTTTAAATATATATATACACACACACTTGAAACAGTTGGTTATTTCCAAATCTAAATTCCATACAAAGAAAGAAACTACTACAATCTATAACCTCCCTCAAAGACCATGGGACAACTATGAAAATTCAATCTTCTAGTGGACGTCACAGGTATGACAACAAACTTTCTGTGGCAGGTACTCTTTGGGCTATATGTCAGGAACATTGTGGGTTATCCAGAGCATGTCTTGGATAATCAACTAATTTATCTATTTATTTCTGTAGAAAATTTGTTTTGTGAAAATTATTTTCATGATCATTAGAGGAAACTTGGAGCTATACAGTAGTGTTTTTAAAAAATGTTAACTCACAATAGCAAAAATAAAAGATACGACTGCTATTTTCTTTGTAAGCATTTTAACATAGTAGGAATTATAATGTGCATAGAATTTATCTTTTACTTTGAAGCCCAGGAATTCTCTATGCATTTTACTCTTCCAACTAAGACCTATTCAATTTAAATAACACCAAAGTGAACATTTTGTGCATACAACAAGGTTCCTAGCTTAAAGGGTCTATTTTGAAGACTTTTGATGAAATTGCTATGTATGAGGTAGGCTGCAAAGGGTACGTCTGCATTTACTTATTTTTTGTCATGTTTCTACAAACCTCAGAGTAACAATGTTTGATAAACAGGAGCATAAGTGATTCCTGGAAACTCAAAACACAAAGGAAAAAAGCAGTCATCTTTCTCATTTCCACTCTACTTTATGGAAATGGTTAGTACAGGATAAAGACCAGACACAGCAATGGTTAAAAAGTCGAATTATTTTTCAAGTCTACCTCTGGATGAAGAAATCAAATGGGGAGCTTATGTACTTATACCAAATTGATGTGCAAACCATAGGACAGGGACATGTGCTCTTGCTAAAACCTATGTCCAAAGCTTCCTTCTGTTCACTCTAATAATTAACGTGGGGAAGTCTGAGAATTTTTAAAATAAGAACAGGTAGAGAGCTGGGGAGGTAGTTCAATGGTTGGACTCTTACCTATCACGTGCAAGCCCCTAGGTTCAATCCCCAGCACCACAGAAAATAAACAAACAAACAAACGGAATTTCTTATAGATGAATAGAATTTCTCACCTTTCGGAGTCTGGCAAGTAGACCAGCCACGTGCTCATGCTGTTCTGATTTAGCAAGATCCTCTGCCGTCTTTCCATCCTGTTGGTGAAAAATTACAAGTTTCTTTTTGTGCAAAACACAGCTGTATGTGTCTTACACACACCTAATCTGTGGGTCTGAGGTAGAAAAGTAACAGACATCAGCAGCAAATCAGGTAAACAAAAAGTATGTCCTATAGTGTTTCTTTATCTGGAGAATCCTTATTTGGTTGCCCAGGAAAAGACAAGACAGAGGAACAATCACTGTGTGATGTCTTGGGGTATAACAAAGAGATGTCTCAATCCCCATGGGTGTTAATCAAAATGCATTAGTTGGCTGATTATTCCATCCTGAGCCCCTCTCTTCAATCAGGAAGACGACCAAGAATATCATTAGGTGCTAAATTCTAGTTAGTGCAAGCTAATGTCTTAACAGTCCTCATACAGACAAACTGAGCCCTCAAATGATGCCGGCTCCTGGTAATCACTGTGCATACCAAAGAAAAGGCTTAATCAAACAATTTTGATTTAAAGATTTTTAGAGACTTCATAAGACCTCAGTTTCATACTGAATGAATTTATTTGTTTTCATACCATGAGTATGCATAAGGGCTAACATTAATTAAGAACCTTCTGATAAGCTATGCCAGACCCAGTTCTTCGTGCTTTGCATGCATGAACCCTTGGCATCACCCGTGGAAGGCGGGAGCTGTCACTGTGCCCATATCACCAAGAGGGATATAATTGCTTAGTGGGTTATTCGGTTTCAGTTTTGTAGATCATTCAAAATTCAAAAGTTTAAATGATGGAAACAATTTTAAAACAAATCAAGTTCACCTTGCTTTTTCTTTATCAATATTTATCAACAACGAACAGTTAAATTTCCATCCCTGTAAATTTCCATCCCATTAGCCCAACATTTCTCAATCTCAGCACTGTAACATTTGGACTAGAAAATTTTCTGTTGTCAGGGGTGTCCAACACCTTATTGAATGTTTAGTAGCACCCCTGGCTCTACCCACAAGGTACCAGTAGCATCCCCTAATTCTGATTTTGTTTACAACCAAAAATGTCTCCAGATAGTTTCAAGTTTCCAGTGGGGGTCAAAGTTGCCAGGCTGAGGACCCCTATCTCAGGCTGAGGATGGAGCTCAGATGGATGCTCCAGAGGAAGGATGCTTCCCAAGCAGGACTACCCAGCTCTCTTTGCTTCTTTAAAGTTCTGCAATGTGTCAAGTTCCTTCCTTAAAGTTCTGAAATGGGCAGGTGAAGACTTCTCATTTGTTCTGGGGTGAATCAGGTGCCTTAGGGGACACCACATCCCCAGAAAGTGGTTCATGCCAAATCATCTGGTTCCTTTATTGATTCTTCTGGTTCCTTTACTGATATGTGAAAGCCTTCACAGAGACTGAACTCTGAGGAAGAAAAAGAGCAGGCCTGGCGGGAAAGTATGGGCACAGGTAACTGGGGCCTTCAGAAGACGGTCTAAGACTAGTGCTCTCCAGGTCAGCGGGGATCAAAGACAAGACTTGGAAGGTTTTAGTCTCTTGGTGATGTACTTTGTATGGAAGTCCCATCTAAATGATCATACCCCTCCCTGTTCAAAATAGTAACAGGCTATCCCCTGCTGTAACAGGAAGAGCCCCACCTTTCCCTGGCCAGAAGAGCAGGGCACACTCCAGCCCTGCTCTCTCCTCCACCTGCCTGGGGATTCTTCATGCTGTGTCCCCAGTTCTTCACAGCACTCAGTGCTAACCACATTTCTCTGCCCACTTCCTGCCCCTCAGTCTTCACACTCCAGGTAATGATTCCTTCAGGAAGAGGCTCTGACCCCCTCAATTCCCTTGGGACCCTACTTTCCTGTCACAATATTAGCTATTGGGATTCTTTGGTCGAGACTCTCCCCCATTTTCCAGAAGTTTCTGAGGGAACACACATATCTTATTGCTATTATAATCCTGTCAGCAGTACCTGGTAGAGTATATGCTAGGTGTTTGTAGAATGAATAACTTAGAGGCACTGAGTAGGGTTTTATGAGCACCTGGAACCAGTGGAAACAGCAGTGGAAGCTGGAGGTGAGCTCCTCCTCTAGAGGTTGGGGCTGCTGATAGCCCACACTGCTGGATTTTGCAGAGGTCATCTGCTGGCAACTTCAAAGCTAGTAATGAGGTAACATCAAGACTTTTTAAAATATTTTTCTTTCCCCATAAAAATGCTTTATTATGAAGTAAGTAGACAATATTCCAAGATTATGGTTGGGCGGGGGTTGGGTGGAGTTGATAATGGAGCATCAGACCCTGGTCCATTGGGTGGAGTTGATAATGGAGCATCAGACCCTGGTCCATGCACAGCAGGAAATGTATTTTGCATCATGTGTGATTTTCAGTGGGTTAGGAAGTGCCCTTAGAAGGGGACCAATCCCATGTAGAGTACTGATAATAACTAGGCCTGCAGAGAAAGCACAACTCAGAGCCAACACTGCACACAACAGATTCATTACTTTTGGAAAGAGAATGACATTGTAAAAACATGAACACGGTCAGGGAGGCAATATCCTACAGAGATCAGCAAACATTTCCTATAAAACACATCATACATGTTTTGGGGTCTCTGTTGCAACTCCTCATCTCTAATATTGTATGCAGCACGTATAATCAGAGATAATACTTAGATGAATGGGAATGGCAGTGTTTCAATAAAATGTATTTACAAAAACAGGCAGTGGGCTGGATAATGGTTTGCTAATCCTCTGATGAATTCCAAGATATGAAGCTCTACTTCCAGCCTCAGGGACCTGAAAATGGCCACTATATTAAAAAATAGCACTTGGCCTTAGAGAATTACCTTATGTCAGCAGTGCTTCAATCTGTGAGTTTCAGGATTCTCCCAAGCAAAAGACAGTTGACCCACTGCTCAGCCACCACCAACTCAAATGATATTTTACAGCAGTAAGAAGACATTTTCTTATTGTCCTAACTATTGTCCCTCTTTGGTAGTTCATGAAATGTGAATCAAAGAATTTCTTCTGCTTAGGAGGTACTAGATCTGAACTGGGGAGTGAGAAAACTGAGTAAGTCTTATTTAAAACTATTTTGGAGACCTAGCAGCAGAGGTGAGCTCTTTAAGCGATAAAGAGCAGCTCTTTGCCTCAAGGCCATCTGGCCTCAGGTGGCAAACAGTAGAACCCTGATCATTAGGATGGCTGCTTTTTCCTCTAGCTCCTTCTAAAGGACCAGGAGGCTCCAGTGCCCTGGGGTAGAGGGTGAGCATTTAGAAAAGGGAAACACATACAAGTAATCAAAATTACAGCAGCACTGTTGTGTAACAGAGAAAACAAATGGCCAGTGAGAACCAGCGGGAATTTCTGGCAGAGCAGGGCCTGTTGAAATGAGAATAGGATGAAACATTAACCAGATATTAAACTGAGTTTGTGTGGGCAAATGTTTATGTAACTGCAGCGGAGGAGTTAAAGCTTAATAGCAGCTTGTCTGCTCTAGAATGCAGTTGCCAAGCAATACCTTTCCCCTCACGCCCTTGAGGCACAAGAAGTTTCCAACAGCTCTTTCCTGCCAAAAGCTGCAGTACTCACTGAGGTCAACGCCTCCACATTGGCTCCCATCAGGCAGAGGTACCTGACTACGTCCAGGATCCCGTTGTTGGCTGCAAGGTGTAGAGGCGTTCGCCCATACTGGAAAGAGAAAAAAATATCAAAACAGATCTCAGGGTTATTGCTCATGAGACCCTTTGGTTCATACTTTATAATTATTGAGGAAAATATCTAGGGAATGTATTCCAGGAGACCATATTAGGTAGAGGAACCCTGGGCACGAGGAGGAATCATCTCCCACAGAGGCAAGCCAGCCAGGCAGACCATTTTCAAGTACTTTACTGTTTAAAGAGTAATTTCAAAATACAACTACAAAGTATAAAAGAGCAAGCTAAAATTAAGTTTCCTATTGTGATGACAGGATGTGACAGACTCAAAGTCCCAGCAATATCTGCATCACAGTTCTAATTTGGACACAGCAAGGGAAGAGGAGATGGAAGGACAGTTATTGAAGACAATCTACTGAGGTGAAACATGAAGGGCATGCTCACTGTTGATAGGCGTGTGGTTCCCAAACTGCCATAGGACCTCAGGGCATAGCAGTAAATTCACAGGAGTGCTGAGAAATATCTTAGGTTTCTGCTGTAGCCACCAGGTTCAGATACCAAGTGAACTACTAGTTTTGAGGTAGTTAGGAGTCTACATCTTAGATTCTATTGCTATGCTTTCAATGCTATCATATCTTTGCAAGAGGTTAGTGGTAGGTGGGGTAAGAAATCAGTATCCTGAGAAAATCCTTGTGGATCAGGGAATGAGACAGTTGGTGCCAAAAGGCACAAACATCCTTTGACTACTTGTTGTTAAGTGAGAATGAAATAAAAATATTAATTTTCTTTCAATTTATGTTTTATTTTTCTCAATGGCTGCCAAGTTGTTCGGGCTAAACTACTCAATCGGTTAAAAGTATTTCTTTTGCCCTAGGGGAAGGGGAAATAGAAATTACTGAGATGCTAAAGATGTTGTGATTTGATGAACTTTGGGAATCTCTGTTTTATGCTGCTTATTTGTGCATCTGTTTTTGTTATGAAGTTAAAACATGCTCATTTAAAATATACAAACAAGTTCTGATGGGCATGCTGCCCAACTGATGAACTGATATTTCAGGTAGGAGAGGAAGAAGTTGCTCCCCCACCAGCTCTAACAGAGGTATGGTTGCTGGAGAGAGGACCTCACATCAATTGCCTTACACCTTGCTGTTTCAAGCAGGCATGATGGATCCAGCCAGCTGCACCTAACCTCATCCAAGACTGCACCTAACCCCAGGAGATTTTTCAGCTTTGGGGGATGCGGGAGTGGGTGGCAAGGCCAAGAGCCAACCACAGAATTTCAAGGGCTGCCTAGGAGGGGCCAGCAGTTTGGGGTTATTTTTACCAAAAAAGGAAGTTAGTTTTATAAAGATAAATGTACCTAAATGATACTGTACTAATAAAATATTAGTTTGAAGAAAAAAATAAAATATCCTAACAATATAGAAATGAATCCTCGGCATTACTCACCTTTCCTCCACAGGTTCCCCTGCTCAGAGCCCTTCCTACTGAACATTTTGGTGCATTTCCTTCCAAGCTCTTATCTATGAATTTTTAATATAGGGTACACAATTTTAAAAGCCAAGATGTGGTCATACTCTACGTCACTTGCGTTATTCACCTAATAATAGATTTTAGATGCTTTTTCATATCTGTAACTAAAATCTATTACATGTTTTTGATTATCTGAATAATACTCAGTGCAGGACTACATAATGATTGATTTATCCAGCCCACAGAGGACAGACACTTCAGGGAATTCCAGCTTCTTGCCATTTTAAATGATACTGCATTATGTACACACATTCATCTTTTGTTTACCATCATCTCTAAAGTCATTTAGAAAGCATATATTAAGCTTTGAAATATCCTGGAGTTAATGTGTGAAAGAAAACAAGTTTGGAAGATAAAATGTAAAGAAGATGTAATTTTGCTTATGAAAAAAATATACAGACACACACACACACACACACACACACACACACACATATATATACAGTTTTATAGAAAAGAGATGATGAAGAGAAGTCTAATAATGAGACAAACAATGACTGACAGTTTCAAAGCCCCCCAATTTTAGATGGAACAGAATTTGTACTTCTTAGCACTGTATTCTGGGCCTTTTGCTATCTGGACCCAGTATCTCTTTCTAGTATCAGCATGTTCCTTTCCCCCATTGCCTTCTCTCTAAAGAGCCTCACCATGTCCCCTGTTGTCATGTCACCTACAGTCACCAG
Source organism: Urocitellus parryii (assembly GCF_045843805.1). Taxonomy (NCBI): domain Eukaryota; kingdom Metazoa; phylum Chordata; class Mammalia; order Rodentia; family Sciuridae; genus Urocitellus; species Urocitellus parryii. The sequence goes on from NC_135534.1 coordinate 125,236,063, forward strand.
CATATACACATGATTTCCTCTGTCTAAAATTGGCTCTCCTGACCTCTTCACCTGTCACCACCTTTGTAAAACTTTCTCTGATTTCTTTCGTTTTCAAAGTATTGATTCTGGGTTTCCACAGAACCTTGAGAACCCTGTCCCAGCATGATGACAATGTGAGGGACTGCTACTTTTGAATGTGTACTTGTTTGCCTAAAAGCAGCAGGTGGGCAGAATCATCCACACTCGTATCCACAAGGTCCTGAGTGCTGGCATCTTACTAACCAAAAAGTGTATTAATTAATCAGTGCTTGTCAGCCATGGAGTTCTCACACTCACAGCTGTGTATGGTGTGTGTGTGTGTGTGTGTTGTCTCTGTCTGTGCATGCAACTTGCTTTCTCTGTTGTTGCTTATGAAAAGAGCCAAAAGATATAAACAGTAAGGATGACACATCTATGACGATGCATTCTATGTGGTCCCTTCCTTTTCTCTTGTGTGATCTCCAACACAGCTGTGTTAAACAATCACTGTTCTGACCTTCATATGAGAAGAATGAAGCATGAAATAATGTCTTTCACTACAGTGAGCATCAAAGGTAGTGACAAGGTACTGTCACGTGCTGGTGAATGGGTAGAATTTGTCTCTAGGGAAATGTGATCTAGCAGGAAGGAGGCAAGACAACAACACCCTGAGGAAAGAGTGACAATCTGCTTGAGAACGTGGATGCCACCATGCCATATCCACACTAACAATCCCCTATTTGAACAAACATGCATAAAGGTGGATTAGTTGTGCTTTAGTGAAGAAATGATGTCTTTCCTTTATTTTCCTGCACACCATTCTATAGAGCCTCTATTACCTTTCTTTACTTTAAAAAAAAAAAAAAAGAGTAGGGGAGAAAAAATAGAAAACCAAGAGTACTAAGGTTCAGACATAGTTTTGTCTCTCTAAGTTTCATGTGATGGAGTTCTGCTGTCCACTGTAAAGTACTAAGAGATGGCAGAAACTTTCAGGAGTGAGGTCTACTAGAGGTGGTTAGGTCACTGGGGCTCCACCCTCAGAAAGGATTAATGCCTGTGACTGGAAAGAAGGTTTCTAGTCATAGGCATTAATCTCTGTTAATTTCTCAAAGGACTAGATTGGTTACAATAATGGGTTGTTATAAAGCAGTCAGCTTCTCTCTTTGGTCTCGGTGTCTCTCTGTCTCTCTCTCTGTCTCTCTCTCTCTCTCTGTCTCTCTCTCTCTCTCTCTCTCCCTCTCCCTCTCCCTCTCCCTCTCCCTCTCCCTCTCCCTCTCCCTCTCTCCCTCTCCCTCTCCCTCCCATCCCACCACATGATGATATCCACCATGTTATGATCCAGCCAGAAGACCCTCACCAGAGGCAGGCCAGATGGTTCCCTGATCTTGGACTTTCAGCCTGCAAAACTGTGAGATAAATAAACCTCTTTTCCACACAAAGTAATGGTGTGCTAAGGATCTGAGCCCAACTGTAGAGTCTGTCTGAAAGTGTAACATAATGAAAAGCTATGGATAACCAGCATTTCTGCTCCAAATAGGTTTGGCATTAAGTGTCTGAACTTTGCCACTGATTCCAAGAGGCTAATAATATGGAATTAATGATTTTCAGTCTAGCTGAGCCTAATTCAATGACAAAATCATCTATCGAATGCCTCTGTATACCACTGCTTTGCCATATATAGTAAAAAACACAAACTTGTGTCAACATTTATTTTTTTACTACCATAGCCATTTGCAATACTAAAAACATAGAAACATTTCCACCAAATGCCCTAGGATTTTTGTTTATTTAATGCTGGAGATCAAATCCAGGGCATCCTGCATGCTAGTCATGCTCTACCACTGAACTACATTCCCAGAGAGTGTACACACAGAAGGCCTACTATGTATATAATGGCCAAATCTAAAGGTAGTCTAGTAAGTATATCATGTTCCATGAAGCTGCTTTTGATTCACATAAGCAATACTAGAAGGAAAGCCAGGGTCTTGACACTACTTGATATTACATTCAGCTGTCCCAGTAAGCCACTTACATAACCACTTAGCAAGACTAGAATGGGATAAACCAAGAAATCAACCAACAGCAACTGTCTGAAACCTAGAATATTGCCTTTCCACATTCTCAGAATATGAAGATTAGTAACTTCAGTTTTCATTACAAGTACTCATGTAACATGCAGGAAGAATGATTTTTCCTGTAGAAATATAATTTTCCAGCTGTTTCAGATATTAATTCTTTTATCTCAACAAATCAAACAAAATCCTGCTGGCACTGTATATACCATTTGTAAACAAACATGTTCCACAATTAAAAAATCAATTCCACATGGACTTTGTTTTTAACATAATCATAACAAAACAGTGCTTGCCTTTCATATAGTTACAGGGCTAAAATAATATGAATATCCAAATGTTCTATCTTATTTGGTAATGAAAGTTGAGATGGGATGCAGGGGAAAGGAAAGGCAGCAACCTACTCTAGAAATTCGCATATGGGATTTTTTTATGAATATAGATGTACACAATTTATTGTTTTCATTTCTTTATTATTGATGAGATAATAAAATCCTCTCAGTCTTCCCAAATTTATTTAGCACAAAGAAAGGTGTTAGGAAATTTTAACCATAAAACTCTAAATGGAGAAAGATCAGAAGAGATGTAAGGTCCTAGGAACCAAATCACCTTATCAGGCATTTCCTGAAGACTTAGTGCCCTAGAAAAGATGCCTTTCTTTGTACCATATTCTCTAATTGCTCTCTAGGAGCCTTCGCGAGACATACACACACACACACACATACACACACACACTCATTCAAGATGACCATCAATGGGAATCCAAGCAAAGTAGGAAGTACTCATTAATGCAACAACTTTCTGCTATTCTAGGAGATTATTCAAATGTCACATTTAAAACAGCTTAAAATAGAACCGTCTTGGAAAAAATAACAAATGGCGCATGAGAGACATTCACTTAAACAATGAAGAGTATAAACAGAAACATGGCCCACATCCTGAAGCAGGAGGATGGGTGGACACAGTTGGAAGGCAGGGCTCTTCTCCTCATGCTTACCTTGTTTGAGAGGTCCAAATTACAATTTGCTTCACAGAGGGCCACCACGATAGGCACATTGCCATCCTTGCAGGCCACATGGAGCGGTGTGTTGCCATGTCTGTCTTGAAAATCCACAAAACACCCCTGGCTGATGAGAGTCTTAATGACCTCCATCTGGCAGCGTCGTACAGCAAGATGAAGGGCAATGTGTCCATCCTGGAACAGATCATGAGAGCTTTCATTTAGGAGGGCAGCACTGAGGTATACCTTCCCTGCCAGCCTGGGTAGGGCTCAACTGGCAACAGGATTACTACTACAAAGCCTAAAGGAGGAATTAAAATGTCATAAACTTAGCTCTAGAAGGGCGGGAGAGGCTTTTCTGCATCATCATCACAGCCTAAGCTGACCACCAGCTTGATTAATTTAGGTTTGTGCAGTTCAATTAATAGAAAGAACTATATTTCTTTGTCTCTGCACTTACAAGACATAAATAATTGTTGGTATTCCAAAGACCTGTTAAATCAAAACATTTTCAAAAACATTTACCTAGAAATACTTACTAACTTCCTAAGTAGAGAGCTTATTGTTTTCTTTTACACTAGGGGAAACTAACAAAGCAACAAGAAATTATTTGCTCGACAGCTGTCATACATATGAGAACCAGATGTAATGTGCTTACCCTCCACATCCCATGAAACCCAGCCTGGGAATTCATTCTACCTGCTAGAATGGATGTGCTGAGTTTCAAGAGTTGTTAGGGAGTTCAAAAACATTCCTATTACTCTTCTGTACTAGAGTTTCTGCACCTCAGTGCTAATGTTGTTTTGGGCAGGATAATTCCATTGCGGAGGCTCCTCTGAGTTGTAGGATGCTTAACAGAACAAGATCGGTCTAGGTCTACTATATGCCAGTAGCAAGCCCCAACCCTAGCTGACACCCAGAATATGTCTTCAGATTTTATCAAAAGTCCCCTAGGAGCAAAGCTGCCTCAGCTGAGAACCACTACTCTGTATCGTGATAATATTTCACAACCAGAAGTTATTAAATGAACTACTAGGGCTGGGGTAGAGTGCTCAGGGGTAGAGTGCTTGCCTAGCCATGTGTGAGGCACTGGATTTGATTCTCCACCCCACAAATAAATAAATGGAATAAAATAAAGGTTCATCAACATCTAAAAAAAAATATTAATAAATAAATAAATGAACTACCACATCCCAAATCCAACTATACACAGAAACATCCCAGACTCATTTTAAATATACGTTCATAATAAAAACAGATTATGTTGAATTTGCTTAGTTAAAGGGAACACCTGGTCTAGAATTGAAATTGCTAGACAAAAAAGACTGGTTCATTGTCCTTTTACAATGACCTGGTAGTAGAAGTAAATAAACTATCTTTTTCTTTGTTTATCTAAAACTTAATAGTGTGTTGCCAGCTTTAGCACTCAATGAGAATTGTCTGGGATTCAGTGATCAACACTGTACTTTTTCCAAAGCTAAAAAGTTCAAAATTAAAAATAGACACCAAAATGGTTTTACCAATTTATAAAATGTCATATGCCACAAGTGACTTTGATTATTATTAAAAAGAATCTAGAAAAGTAAAGTTCACAAAATCTTTGGAACAGAGAAAAGATAATTACAATTGGTTGCATTCAATAGCTTGGTTTTCAGAATGGGAAGTTATACTCCATGTATATATAATATGTCAAAATACACTCTATTATTATGTATAACTAAAAAGAGCAAATAATTTTTAAAAAGAGCTTGCTTTCTTAGAGAAACAAATTGAGTCATTTCTCTTGCTCTCCAGATCACTTCTCAGTGAGTGCAACACATGCCCCGTGAAGCACCTTGTCAGAGGCATTAAGGTCAGCTCCATGTTCAGCCAGACACTCCACAATGTCATGGTAGCCCCTGGCAGAGGCTGTCAGAAGGGGCGTCTCTCCTTCTCTGTTCTTAATGTTCACATTACAGCCGGCTTCACAAAGGGCTCTGGCAACAGGGTAATACCCATGCCAGGCAGCACAGTGCAGAGGGGTTTCTTCTTCCTGGCCAAGGAGACAAGGCACAAAGAAGAGGAATGTAATAAAGTCAAAGCAAACATGAAGCATGAAGAGAGTCCCATTTGAATCCAAAAGCAAAGTCAAGTTAAGGAGGTAGAGGGATAGAGCTCAAAACTATAGGAACAAAATATTCATCTGAAATAGCAATATGATGTGAGTTGCTACCATCAAGAAGCAGATCCAATATTCTCACCTCAACATCTGTGTGTTGGATATATTTGACTTTCTCAGCATATCACTGATAACTGACTTTCAGGGGCCCACTGAAACCACTGTTTCAACTTTTCTGAACTATAGAGCTTTCATATGTGTAGATTTATAGAACCTTTCTTATAAAATTGCCATTATTCCCTTCATCTGAAACTATTAATAGGAAAGAGCACTTTTCTGAGCATAAATTTTCTTAATAATTTTCATGCTTGACTGTTTCTGTTATGTATATAACACAAAGACAAGTCATAACAGCATGATCACTTTGGCAAGATAGCAATCAAGATAACGATGCTTTAACTAGTCAAGAAAAGGGCTAGCCTGGAGTCCAGGACCGCAAGGTCTGTACCTTCATAATCAACATCATTAGACACATATCTGTCTATAAGAGTCTGTTACAGTACAGTGGTCATAAATGTGAATACTGAAACTAGACCATGTGGGTTCGAGCCCTGGCTCTCACTTAGAAGGCTTGGGCAAGTCATGGGACTTCTCTCTCCTTCAGTTTCACCTGTACAGAGAGGATGATAATCATGGAAATCCACTTCACAGGGTTGTCCAGAGGATTAAATACATGAATGAAGAGGTCAGAACCTAAGCTGGCATGAACCCCTGTGTTACAGAATGCTTCTAATGATGGCCTGTGCTCTATAATGGAAACAAGAAGAAAACTAATTGAATAAAACTAGGGCAGACTCCACTGTCTCATTTGGCTGCCTGTACATGAATGCAGACAGAGAGCAGAATGAAGTGAGCACATCTGCAACCATGACCTACCTTGTCCTGGAAATTGGGATTAGAGCCGAAGCAGCACAATAAGTGAACCACATCAGCATGGCCATAGCGGGATGCCACATGAAGGGCTGTCTCTCCAGACTGCAAAAGAAAGGGGGCCCATGAGTCAGAGCTACCTATGTGTGCAAGCTGTGGGGACTGAATACAAGGCCCCTCCAAAGTATACCTGGTCTAAACCCTCCCCTTGAGTGGAATCCCCTCCCTCAGGTCAGAGGCCCCTTAGGAGACCAGGTCAGGGAGGGGATAGGGCTGCCACCAGGCAGCTAGCATCAAACCCACACATCTAGCCCATCCTGTTAGAATAAATCCCCCAGTTGGCCAGCTCAGTGTGAACATGCTCTTTATCCATGAGTGCTTATACACTTTTATGTGTGGACGCTTCTAGCTGTTTGATTTTCTTAAAAACACAAAATTCCTTTTTCAATATTAGATTCCTCATACAACAATTATTTAAAAATACAGTTCTTTTCATAACAAGTTTCTTATCTCTTTGTCTGTCTATGCTTAGCAACTTATATTTTACAGTCTTGGAGACTTTAAAGAACATCCATGTTTGTTCGTAAGACAACTTTCTGTGAATTAATAACAAGTACACTTCTTTGAGATACTATACTTATATCTGCCCATGAAAAAAGTCAGAATAAACTAACTAAAGACAAAACAAGATATTTTATTGCCAACTGACAAAACTGCAGTCATCAATTTGTGTGTTATGGTTTGAATCTTAAATGTCCCCCAAAAGGATATATATTAAAAGGTTTGGTCTCCAGCATGTGGGTGCTATGGTAGAAATTTTAGAAGGTGGGGCTTAGTAGAATGAAGTCAAGTCATTGGAATTCTGCCCTTGAAGAGAATTTGGAGACCCCAGGCCCTTTCTCTCTCTCTTCCTCCTTCCCTTTCTCTCTCCTCCCTCCCTTTCTTTCTCTCTGCCCCCCCTCCTCTTCCTAAGCACAATAAATTGAGAATGTTTCTCCCTCATGTACTCATGACGTTTTTTCTTGACACAGCTCAAAAGCTATGAAGCCAACTGACCATGAACTGAAATCTCTGAATCTATAAGCCAAAATAAACTTTTCTTCCCTTTAGGTTGATTTTATCAAATATTTTGTCACAGAAAGCTAAAAGTGTCTTTGATATAAATGTCATCCCTTGTGTATGGGGCAGTGCACAACCCAAACAACAGTGTGTGGTAGCCTTAATTAAATGACAAATTAGTCTACGATTATTGGAAGCAGAGAGGTATTGTATAGTAGAATAAGTAATGAAGGAGAAGGTAGGAATCCTAGGTTCAGGCCAGTTCCAATTAATTCACAGGATTGTTATATGGACTAAATGAAAACATGCATTAAAGGACCTTAGTAAATCACAAGCCTTAGTAACATCTTTGCCCCCCAAAGTCTTACTTTATATATATATTATATCCTTAATCTTCTTGTGCCAGTATGTGTAAGGTCAATATTGTCAGCCACTTCAAAGGAAAGAAAAAGGTAGAGATTTGCTAAAGAGTATAAGAAGAGTCAGAAAATCAGGACTTAGGTCTCTATCTGGTTGTCTCCCTACTAGAACTCTTGAGTGTCCAGGCCATGAGGAAGATGATCCACTGCTTGCACATTCTGACAGCAACCTCCGAGATTTCAGTCTAAGGCAGATTTTAATATTAGACCATGGCACAGGCACAAAGGAACATCCACCTGAAGTCATCTGCAGAAGGACGGCAGCCCTGAATCCTTACACCTTGGGTTCTAATGGATATGGCATGCCAGCCTTCAAATGCATTCTTTAATTACTTCCTTCTCTTCCTCCTAAGAAGAGTGGCCTTACCTTGTCTTTAACATCCAAAGGGCATTTGTTCTCATTGAGAAATTTCAAAGTGTCCACGTGACCATGACGAGAGGCCCAGTAGATGGCATTTGATCCACCCTGCATGAAAACCAATGCAGACTCACATTTCTAAAGAGCCAACAGATTCAAATTATGCATCCCCAGAATCACTCTGTTTCCCTTCCTATGTGATGACAAATCCCAAAGGAATGAACCACTTCCAAGAAAAACAAAGCCCCCATTCAATTTTAGAGTTTTGACAACTGTACCATGTTGACTTGAGTCAATAACATTAGAGGTAGCAGGGTAAAGGGCAAAAGGGAACTCTCCACACTATCTACAACATTTTCCATAAATCTAAAATTGTTTCAAAGTTAAAAAAAAACAAATTGGTTTTCTTTTTTAAAAACCCTTATTTCAACCCCTGGTTAGAATTTCTTGTACAGTAAGATCTCTGTATCTGAGTAAGATTTTATCTAGGATTCTGGGCCCACACCAAAATTCATGGATGGTCAAATTGTTTACATAAAATGGTGTGGTATTCATGTAGAATCTGTGTACATCCTCCCATATATTTTAAATCATCTCTAGATCACATTTATAATAACAGAATATAAATACCAAGAAAAAGTTTTATACTGTATTATTTGGAGAATAAAGACAAGAAAAACTTTCTGAAAAATTTTTAACAAATATTTTTGATCCATAGTTGGTTGAATCTGTGGATACAGAACCCAAGGAATATGACTATACTGTAAAGGGTCAAATTTAATCCATTTATAGTTCTGTTGAATGTGTAAGAACGCTAATGACAGATTGACAGTAATGATGATCACCTGTTACTCAACTGTGTCTGCACTTCTAATGCAATGTATACCTCAAAGTGTATCATTCTTATTTGGTTGCCTTAATAAATATGCAAGCAAGTGCACTTCTAATTAGATTAACTAGAAAATAAATTGTTTTCCAAAGGTGAGATCTAACACTGTTAAATAAATTTGATCAGTAAGGAGTGAAATCTGAGGAGGGTACAAAGAAATGCTGATGCTAGCACAGAACAAAGGGGAGATAAATGTGTGATATTACACAGGCAGCTTAAGCAGTTCAGCTTCCTTGATAGAAAACTAAGAAATAGGCATACATTTTTTCTCTATTACCCCTACAATTAGGAGACAATTTTAAATACTTAATAAATGAATCCATTTTCAATAAAACAAAATTATGACCTTATCTTGGACATCAATTCTTGAGCCTCGTTTGATAAGTAACTGTAGTATTTGAATATTCCCACAGCCAGCAGCAATGAGCAATGGAGGTGTCCCATGCTGAAATACATAAAATATATATATATATATATATATATATATACACACACACACACACACACACACACACACACACATACACACACACAAGATTTTCAGGTTTAGTAAAAAAGGAAAAGCCCTATCCTATCACTGTTGTCCCCACACCCTATTCCCAGACCTCAAGAACACAGAATTACTATTGCTGAAGAGAAGGGAAGAGGGTCAGGAGGACAAGATGCCCTTCCTCTTTTGGATTCACAATCAAAGGTGACATTGCCATGTGCCAGATAAGAAGATACAAGATTTCATGGGTGGGGTTGCAGTAGGGGAATGGAAGCAGATCCTCAATGCAAGAAGACTTCATTTGCAGCTCATAAAGTGAGTTTTCCCACAGTATAGAGTTTCCAATTGTAAGGGAGAATGGAGAAGCTGCTGGGGTCTTTCCAAACTTAATTGGGGTCTACTGCTCCACCACGCAGGTAGAAGATAATCAGACCTTGTTTGGTTGGTTAACATCATAGTTGGACAATGATCCCAGCAGGTGCTGCAGGCCTGGGACATTGTCGTCATTGATGGCATGGATGATGGCTTTCATTACAAAGGAGTCCTCCTCATCCTAGGAAAGACATCAAGGATGGAGAGTTAGCTTTCTGGTCATGTACCATGGTGACTTGAGACAATAACATTAGAGGCCTCAATTTCTTCTGGATGAACCTCCTATCAGCATAAAAGGTTCATCCAAAGAAATTGAGGCTTTTCATTCTCTAATATACATGGTCATGAAGGGACCTGAGAAGTGACTTTTTGCTCTTTCTGTGCTGCAAGTTAATCCCATCTACTTTTGACTGGAGCCTAATGCCACCTGCATTGTAACCTAGGGAGCAAAACAGCTTTCAAAAGTTCAGATTTCCAAAAATGATTATGACAAAAAACCCTTTGTTTTTATCCTGAAGAATCTATCAAAATAGAGAACCAGAAAGTGTCATGGAGAACTAAGGGTATAATATAAACTTTCTTCCTGGATATGAAAAAAGAAAAACTATAGAACAAACAAAATAGTATCTTAGCATAAAATAAGTCTTCAATTTGTAATTATAGACATCATTTTTTGATCACTCAAATGTCTTCCTTCTCTAGTTCTAAAATAACATATCAAAATTCTCTGATAGATGGTCACAATTTTACAAAAAAAATGTTAGCTCTAATGGGGAGAAACATTTAAAAAAAAAAGGGACCAGAAAACAGTTAATGGCCACATTCCTAATTACAAAGGAAAAATAACTACACAATGTTGAATGACAAATTTGTTCAATTCTTCTTTGTTAATTTTCTTACCAGAAATTTTCTTTCCAAAACGTGGTGCATTAAAGCCAAGGAATAAGCTAGAAAAATCCCGAATAAATATCTGGACTATTAATATTTAGGTGTGGCTACTGAAATTTCAAATCTGGAGAAGTCTATCCACAGAAGCTAAGTCTCTGCTTGTGAGGGCAAAATGAAAGCAGTTCTCTGAACTCACTCTCTTTTCTTTGGATCTGAATCCAAACAAACTCTGAGGGGTTTTAGTAATATTTGTATAGAAAACGTATCTAAGGATGCCATTGGTTTTGCTTTTCTATCACATTCCAAATTGATAACCAAGATTCACCTGCATGGGGTTGAAAATCAAGAGAAATGGGGGTATTAAAGGAGTAGGAGAGTTTTATACTTTTCCCCATGATTAGCAAAATATGGAAATGACAGAGAATCTGGATTCTAGAAAGGGATCTCCCTAACGTGGTCCCTCTCCTACCCTAAACTTTTCACATGTATTTTCTCCTCACTGGTTATTCAGGGTCATTAAAATTTGCAATCTTTATTCATTCCCTTTAACTTACTTATATTCATAGTTGTCCGTTCATAGTTAAATTCACAGTTGGGAATGTCTTCTGAATATTCCCAAGGAAACCTTCCTCTTCTTCTCCCTTCTCCCTCTTCCTAACTTACCTTTCTCCTACTTCCTTTTATTTTTTTAACATCCCCTATCTCTTTTTACTCCTTATAAAACTAGACCTGTAGCCCCCAGTGAACCTACCACCTTCAGGGGAAAAGAAAAGAGTTAGTATGTGCTAATATGTGATGCATGCCTTTGGTGTACAGATTTCCACCCTGGAAATGCTGACTATTTAGTTACAGAGCACGGGAGTTCCCACCAAACTGTCTGCCTTTCCTGGAGTCCACTTTACCTCCAGAGTTAACAAAGCCCTGTTGTTTAACTATCAGGGAAAGTCTTGCTGAATTCAGATGTGTCTAGTCATATCTGAAGAGCTCATGAGTGGTTAGGTTTCAGTTTTGATTGGGAAAAAGAAGTGAGTTGCCTTTCTCAAGGGCCTCAGTGCAGTACCAATAAATCAAGACCTTCTGGTCTACCCTGGCATGTCAGCAAGCAGCACTGTATCCTAGGCTTGCTGAGGGAAGATGGTCTGCCCTATCTGTACCACTATGATCCCAAGTTCTCCAGGTCAGTGGCAGCTGAGGGCCTTCATTTTAGTTCATGAAAATCAGAATAAGCTCTTTCCTCTTCTACTTATTAGAGTGTGTGTCTCTTTAAGTGTGTGCATGTGTGTATGTCATGTGCACGGGTATGTAACGTGCAAGTGTTGTGTGGGGAGTAGTGATATAGAGGGAGCAGAACTGGGAGTGAGGATAGTGCCAACCAAATCCAAGTGAAAAGAGGAAGAAAGAAGCCACAAGGGGCCAAAATCATCCGTCTCGAGAGGAATAAGAACAGGCCTGGCATTTCCATGATTTCATGTCTTCTAAGCTGCTAAACAAACAGAACAATCTAAACATCCTAAATACACAGAACTAAAAAACAAGTTCACCAGGGCAAACAGGTTTGCTTACCAGAGTATCATCGCTTCTGGCAACACTCATGTTACTTCTGGACAAGAATGATCTGGATAATCTTTGGCACAGTGATATCAAGCGAACAGATTGCTTTAAAAAAAAAAAAAGAAAAATATCAGGAGGAGAGGAGAAAAAAATAACTTATGTAACAATGCTCAAATTAGTGCAAATGACAAAGTCATTGAGATAGTGTTCACTGCTGACAGCACACATTCTCCAGGTGGGTGATCCCACAGTTAGTTAGACTGTAATCTGCCTGAAGAATAATCTGAAGTTCTTATAAATCAAGACAACAGAATAGAGTGATTCTCCTTTTGAATTTCATTATTAAGCTTCAGAATTGGATATTCCACATCTCTTCTCTCTCCTCACTTAATTCTCTATTCTGTAAGGAATACGATTGAACCCTGAAAAAACCCTGGATGTCCCCACTCAGAGAAGTGTAGTATGTGATGGCCTTGCTCTGAGCCTGTCAGCCCATATGAGTAATAATGGTAGATAATGTCTTTAGTCTCTAAGACAAAGATCTCCATATTTATTCTCAAAGAACAAGTAAGAATGAGAGGTGGGGGTAGGGGGAGGGAGAGAATGAAACTTAAGGTGGTTCTCTTTACATTGTAAGTCTCACTCTTCATTCAAAATTTAGTGCTGTGGTTCTCATCCCTATTGAAGCACCCAAAATTCAGTAGGTGTGAACGTGAGATATACTGATGGCCCAGGGCTGGCAAGACACAGCAATCCTTGCTTCCTCTGGTATTGACATCACCCTGGGCACAGAAACCCATCCTATCACTTTCTGAAACTTGAACTTTGACTGTTTTAAGGATTTCTGAACCAGTGTCTCATACAGATTGAAGAAGTGGAAGAGGCCACACTGCAAATGCTCCTGGCCCCACCCAACCACTTACAGTAAGGCTGGATTTAGAGAACCATTTGCACCTGTGCTGCTATAAACGCAATGCCATTGTGCTAAAGAATACATTTATTTAAAATGTGGCTTGGTGTATCTATCTTATTTAGAAAAAGACTTCACTAATTTTTATAGTAATAATATGAAAATGCCTTAGGAATGATTTTGATTAAAAAAATGCAAAATTGCATTTGAAAAAATTAAACAGGACTAAACTATGAATTTTTCTTGCCTTTGAAAATAATATAATGGAGTTGAATATTACAGATTAAATTTTTTTAAAAATGGATGTATGTTCCAGTTGCTGGTTATGGAAGAAATGAGACTTGACAAAACAGAGCTATGCTGAAGAAACAGAATTTATTAATCCCCCAGACAATCTTACTTTCCATTTTTTTCGGGCTGCAAACTTCTTAAACTTCTCCATATTTACTGCAGATGCTTTTCTACTAAGTGCCTGTTGCGTATCTTTAGGCTAAAAAGAAAGTTCAAAAAAAAATTAGAGGTCTCTAATTACAGAAATGGGTTATGTGACAACTTTTTAAAACCTCTCACTTTTCCAAACAGGCTTACACATTCACCTTCCTAAAATAGCACAACAAGCTGGGAAAACATGCAAGATCTAGGAACCTCATCTCAGCAGGCTAATTCTATGGCTGAAAGTTTTATATATGAGCCATAAAACTGAATCATGGTGAGAAATTGAGTTTGGAGCCAAGTTAAATTACAACTTTCCACAATGACAGTTTGGGAATGGCAAGAGTCAAGCAGTAGCTAATATTATGAAGTGTTTAAACCTGAGTATCATCAAGTAACTGTAAACTAAGAGCAACTTCCAAAGTGTGCAAATTTGGCTTTTCCTATAGCATTTGAATTCTTTCTGCTGCACCTTGTTCAACAGGAGTATTTGGTAGGAGACTCTACCTCTGAGAGAGGCAATCCAGAAAACTGTTGGGAGCACAAAAAGGCAAAAAAGTTTTCTACTGGCCCCAAACTAACTTCTACAAATACTCACTTATTGGTTCTATGATTTTATTAGGTAACTATCATATCCCCCCATTATGATTCAGATCTTAAATGCCTCCAAAGATTCATATGCTAAAGGCTTGATCGCCAACTTGTGGAACTATTGGGAGGTAGTGAAATTTTTAGGAGGTAGGACCTTGTTATAGGACATTAGATCATTGGGGGCGTGCCCTTGGAGAAGATATTGAAGCCCTGCCATTTCTTTCCCTCTCTCTGCATTTCAGCCCCTATGAGGTGAACAGCTTTGCTCTGCCACCCATCTATACACAATGGAATCAACTAACCATGGACTGAAACCATGAACCAAAATAAAATTTTTCTCCTTATAAGTCCATTTTCTCAGGGATTTCATCACAGTATTGGAAAGCTGACAAACATCCCCAAACCTTAGTCCTTTCTGTCTTAGTTTGAAGCAAATTCAGTTCCTTTAACCCAAACGCCAAGTAGGTAGGTAATGCAAAGGCATCATATGCCAACAGGTAACCACATGCACTGACAAAAGGCAGCAGTGTCATTTCCATGGCCATGTAGAAAGAGGGCTCATTGTTGGTAAATCTTCAAACTTTTCAAGAGAAGCTAGAAATACAGATCTTATATGATATTTACATGCTAAAAATTAATGCAAATTTTTAAAAATGTACTGTCTGGACAATCACCCACCAAAATTAAATGTGACTATTGAGTGGACTTGACCTTTTCCAATCCTACTATATAATAGCTCATTTCTCTAATCAGTAGTCTTAAAATATGGCATCATAGCACACCTAACACTGCAGGTATGATCTGTGGTTGGTGACACTGTAGGTCAACTGAATTCTAGAATGCCTAAACCAAATTGCTTTAAAAATTATTAAAACAGCAACATAATATGCAACTTGCCTTGATCCAAGGATGCTGCAAACTATCTTGAATTGTCATTCTCTTCCTTTGAGGGAGGGCAAGAGAGGAAGAAAAAAAATTCTGTGACCACAACAGCAAACACTAAGGTTATTTCCAAGCTGACTCGGCCTAGCAAGCAGATAGACATTCTGAAAAATGCAGTTCAGGGCCTGCTTCATAGAAAATGCCAAAAACAATAGTTGCCTTATTTCGATTATTTCATTGTACCTTTTAGGCCAAATAAGCAGGTGGGCCCTGATTTTACTTTCTGAAGCATTTCACATGTCATACTTCCCTTCAGCAGGTAGAACAACCAGGGTCTGATAAAAAGTGGCTATGTACATGGGACAGATGCTGGCCCTTGGCTAGCAGAGCCTGGAGCCAAGCACCTTACAGAAATTGTAGACACTCACTTTGGATCCTTGACCAGAAGTCTTCTGATGAAATCTTTGGCTAGGGCACTGGTGTTACTGAAGTACTCATCCTCAAATTCATAGTTGACAGCAGATACATTTGCTAATGTTTCTTGCTTAGTGTCTCCAAGAAATGGGGAGGCCCCACTTAGGCTGTTAAAAATGAAGTGAAACACAGATCAATGATTGCTTCTTGTGTTGTTATTTTTGCTCCTACAACAGCTGATTAGGGGAGCATGAGGTACAATTAGAATCTGGTGCTTGGGAGTGACTTTAGAATAACATTCCATGCTGGGCATGGTGGCACACATCTGCAATCCAGAGGCTGACAGAGGAGGATTGCAAGTTGGAGGCCAACATCAGTAATTTAATGAGGCACTAAGCAACTTAACAGGACCCTGTCTCAAAATAAAAAATAAAGGCTGGGGGTGTGGTTCAATAATTAAGTACCTCTCGTTTCAATCTCTAGTACCAAAAAAAAAAAAAAGAATTACATTCCATGAGGCATTCAACTGTCATGAACAAAGCTCCAGTTTAAGGCAAAGAATTCATTGAAAAAGTTAATTTAAAACAGCATCTAGTAGTTTTTAAAACAACTCTTCTATTTTCTCAGCAGTGATGGACAGCCATGCTTTTTTTACAGTGATTATGCTGCCATTTCTGATGATTTATTCCAAATCAGGAGAAAATGTTTAATTAGTATAAACTAAACATGTTTAGGGGGGGTAAAATGAATATGTTTATATAAAGAGCATGTACAAGCTGAAGAGATCAACATGGCACATTTAATGGTTAATTAAACATATGGTCTCAAAGAAAAGGAATGAATTCAAGTTGTGAATTCTGGTACTTACAGAATATAAGTTATTACCCCAATACTCCTAGACACAAAAGCAAAACAAAAAAACATGTCAGAAAAACAGTAAAATAAATCAGAAAGATAATAGCAGCAAGGATATGTTCCTTACCACATATCCGCCTCAAGACCAAGAGGTTCATAGTTGACTATCTCAGGAGCTAAGAAGAAATAAACATTCATTTAGATTGGAAAGACAGCAAACCAAGGGATTCTATCTTCATGTGACAACCAAAGATATGATGGACCAGGGAAATAATCTTAGAGCTGGGGAAATTCTGCCAGCATCATGTTCATGAGACAAAAATAACCAAAGGAACAAGGAAATTTACCAACAAACTCTGGTGTCCCAAATATGTTCTTGAATTCATTTCCAAAGTCAATTTTATGGGCCAAGCCAAAGTCGATAATCTTGATCCGAGGTTTAGGGACGTTTCTATCCAAAAGCATTATGTTCTCAGGCTTTAAAAAAAAGAGGGGAAAAAAGCTATTACATGTTATGATGCTAAAGATAAGAAGGCAAAACAGTTCTTACTTACTCTTTAAAAAAAAAACTAAAAAAAAAATTAGCAGAGAAGGGGAGTTGAAGGAGAATTTCTGGGAAAACAGATATTTTGGTTTGGGTTCTTCCAGAAGCAAGCCTCAGACAAGGATTTGGGTATAAGTGGTATTGTGGGGACGAGGAGGCAGGAAACAGAAGGAAGCAGTACAAGGTGTCTTATCAAGGTGGGGATGACAAGAACATAATCCTTCTGGGCAACAAGGGAGAAAAAGTAGAAGTCAGGGTCATTCTGACTGAAGAAGGAAGGTGTTGGAGTCTTTACCCACTATCTCCCATTCTCTACTGCTGCTCTGTGGGATTTACTCTGTGACATTTCCAGCTCCCAGAGCAAAAAACAAGACATCAAGCAGAGAAACACAGGTGTTTGCGACAAGCCACCTTTGGGGAGTATATCAGTGAGTATTGGGAGTGGGGGATACAGATAGGTCCTTGATAGCTCTGCTATCATAAATATGGAGAAAAATCCTCCCTCCTCTTAAAGTTTCATCCTAGCTCCAAGGATCTGAATTATACTTTGCCACATCTCTTCTCACTTCTTGAGCCAGAACTTGAATCTAACAGTGTTACTTTCCATGGCCTCTGTGTGTCTTCTTTTTTCAAAGGAAGCAAGCCTCTGAGAAAGACATATGTTTTTTAATCTCCCATAATAGCTTGTCTCCAGGCAGGTAAAGACCCTAATTGGCTAATCTCAGAATTGGGTTTAGATTGGTAATCAGTGACATCTTCAGGCCACAACATTTCATCAAAAGGAAAGTAGAGCTCAGGACAACTTCTTCATGCTCACAGCCGCAGGAGGATTAAAATTGTGCCAACCACTGGCCTCTCCAGACTTCAATAACCTGGTCACCAAGAGCACCCCCCTTGCTTAAAGGCCTGGCTGGTAAGAACTCTCAAGTCTTTCCCAAGGATTCTTGAATGTAATTATTTACCTTAAGCCTCTATCCCACTAAAAAGTTAGGCATCCCACAGTAGCTTGCTGATTTATATTAATAACTTCATTTGTTAAACCCATACAGGAAAAAAAATATATACTCTTTCAGATGCCTCAATTTTTCTTGGCAAACAACGCCTCCACATCCCCCACCCCCACCCCTGCCTCTGCCCCTGCCAGCTAAAGCTTCCATCTGGCCTATATGCTCAGGAAACATACCTTAAGATCAAAGTGGGCAATCTGGAGGGAGTGCAGGTAGCAAACACCATTGAGAATTTGTTTGAGAAATTCAGTTGCTTCCTCTTCAGTCAAAGATTCTTTTTCAGCTAAGAAGTCAAAGAGTTCGCCACCTGCAACACTGAGAACCCAGAAGTAGAGGTTGGAGATGACAGTTCTGTTTCACAGTGACACATTCTCTCATAGACTATCAGCATACTCAAATTTTAAACAAGATAGCATGAAAATGTGCTGAAATCATATCTTGCTGTGAAACCACAAATTCTCGGAATATTCTGTGGGAATTCTGCATTCATATAGTGCTTGTAAGCACTTGAGAACCACTTTCCTAATGTGCCGTGTTTTACAAATGAAGGGACAAAGCAGAGACAAAAGATTGTTAGCTGGGGGGATCAAAGTATCTTTTAAACATCTTAATTAAACATACTTAGAAGTCTTAACTCACTAATGGAAAAAAGCCACATGCCACCTTTGAACAGGATATCCTATCTCAATTAGTACCTAGTAGGTATATAATCTGTATGTTAATCGTTTTTTTTTTCCCAACCCAACCAGAATATGTGATCTCACAAGAATATTTTTGTTTAGTATTTGTTTATATGTAAATAATGTGTTTATAAATGTGATTTTTCAATGAATAAGATGACTTTACTTAATAAAAATAAACTTAGACAAAACTAAAATGTGTGTAACTGGTTGAGAGGATTGATTTAGTCTATCTCCTTGGCCAGACTGTATGTCTGTGCAGGAAAGTTGTCAGTCCTACCAGCTGCTGAACACTATTTTACCTTCCCCTGCACACTACCAGGCAGAAAGCAAAAACTCAAAACTTTTCTATCCAGTAAATAAAAAAGCAAACTTCCTTTAAAAATTCACAGTGGTGATTAATGGCAAATAACAAAGAACTTTTAATAAGAGTTCATATAATTTAATCTTCATCAAGTTTACCCATATATTCACAACACAATAATTAAGTGTAATTATGCACATAACTGCTGTTTTCTTTATCTTTCTTTCAGCAAGACAGCTCCATAAACATTATACCTACTGCTTCTACATCCAGAGTAAGAAAATGGGTGTTCATGAAATGAAGCAATAATTACAAAAGTGTGGTTTCTTTTTTTTTTTTTTTATCTGTACATAATTTTATTTTTTTTTTATTGGTCGTTCATAACATTACATAGTTCTTAATACATCATATTACACGGTTTGATTCAAGTGGATTATGTACTCCCGCTTTTACCCCGTATACAGATTGCTGTATCACATCAGTTTCCCTTCCATTGATTGACATATTGCCTTTCTAGATTCTGATGTATTCTGCTGTCTGTCCTATTCTCTACTATCCCCCCTCCCCTCCCCTCCCCTCCCCTTTTCTCTCTCTACCCCTTCTACTGTAAATCATTTCTTCCATTTGTATTAACTTGTCTTACCCCTTCTTTCCTCTTATATGACATTTTGTATAACCCTGAGGATCGCCTTCCATTTCCATGCAATTTCCCTTCTCACTCCCTTTCCCTCCCACCTCTCATCCCTGTTTAATGTAAATCTTCTTCTCAAGCTCTTCGTCCCTACCCTGTCCTTGTTTACTCCCCTTATATCAAAGGAGTCATTTGGTATTTGTTTTTTTAAATATTGACTAGCTTCACTTAGCATAATTTGCTCTAATGCCATCCATTTCCCTCCAAATTCTATGATTTTGTCATTTTTTAATGCAGAATAATACTCCATAGTATATAAATGCCACATTTTTTTATCCATTCATCTATTGAAGGGCATCTAGGCTGGTTCCACAGTCTTGCTATCGTGAATTGAGCTGCTATGAACATCGATGTAGCAGTGTCCCTGTAGCATGCTCTTGTTAGGGCTTTAGGGAATAGACAGAGAAGGGGAATAGCTGGGTCAAATGGTGGTTCCATTCCCAGCTTTCCGAGAAATCTCCATACTGCTTTCCAGATTGGCTGCACCAATTTGCAGTCCCACCAGCAATGAACAAGAGTGCCCTTTTCCCCGCATCCTCTCCAGCACTTATTGTTGTTTGACTTCCTAATGGCTGCCAGTCTTACTGGAGTGAAATGGTATCTTAGGGTAGTTTTGATTTGCATTTCTCTGACTGCTAGCGATGGTGAGCATTTTTTCATGTACTTGTTGATTGATTGTATGTCCTCCTCTGAGAAGTGTCTGTTCAGGTCCTTGGCCCATTTATTGATTGGGTTATTTGTTATCATATTGTCTAATTTTTTGAGTTCTTTGTATATTCTGGTTATTAGGGCTCTATCTGAAGTGTGTGGAGTAAAGATTTGTTCCCAGGATGTAGGCTCCCTGTTTATCTCTCTTATTGTTTCTTTTGCTGAGAAAAAACTTTTTAGTTTGAGTAAGTCCCATTTGTTGATTCTATTTGTTAATTCTAGTGCTATGGGTGTCCTATTGAGGAATTTGGAGCCCGATCCCACAGCCATATACCACCCTTGCACCCTCCAAGTCAGTGTCTGTCTTAGCATGTATAGCCCAGGGTCCACTGGTATCAAACCTATACAGGGATGCCTTGAGAAATGTAGGTTTTTGGGCTTCCCTTCCAACCTCCTGCATGAAGGTTTCCAAGAGTGGGAACCAGGAAGAGGTGGGGAGGTAGCTCAGTGGTAAAGCACTTGCCTAGCATGGGTGACAGGGTTCAATCCCAAGTAAAATCCCCTCGCCCCAAAAAAGTAGGACCAAGAAACAGCATTTTTAATAAATCCCCCAAAACTGAGAACCATTTTTCCATGGTTAATTCCATACTCCTTCTGCAAAGCATTCCTATGATTTACCCACAGGGTGAGGTGACACTATGAACCATGGAACTTTACCCTCAATGGCCTGGCAAAAGCAGGAAGCCCTCCTGTAGACCACAGGCCTCCTTCCCAAAGGACACCTCAGGGCCTGAGCCCAGCCAGGAAATCCAGGAGCTCATGTGGGCAGCAGAGGCCTGCAGAGAGTATGGACCCTGATCATGGGGTGGCCTAGCTCTCCTCCTTGCACCCTCCACCCTGCCTTCTCCTTTCTGCTACATCTTTGGCCACATCCCCTATACTGTCTCCCAGCTCAACAATGCAAAACCCTTTTTGTATCTTTTTTATTACTGTTAAACAATAGGAGGAGAGGGAATCCTTCCATTTGTTGGGGGTAGGGGGTTGGGTAGAAAGAAAAGATGAGAAAATACAAACTAAACTACCCCATGAATGAAGTCCCGTTGCCCCTTTGCTTGTCCAGCCCTCTCCGGTGTTCTCTGTGCCCATTCAGACTGAGGGTAGTGTGGTGTGGGTGGTCCAGAATCAGCACATGCCTGTTCAAATCTTAATTCTGCTACAGCTAGCTCTATAACCTGAAAAGTATCCCATCACGCTGAGCCTCATTTTCCCACCAAAGAGGAACCACAAGACCTATTTGAGTATTATAAGGATTAAAGATAAAACACTGCCAAGACTGACACAAGTCCAAAAACTGGGAATGATAAAGAAAGGAGACTATCATCCATGTAGGACACTGGTACATCCTCAGACGAGCTCCTAAAAAGTCTTTTTTTCCTCTCCTCTTCTAGCTGGCCCAGTGGTCTGGCCTGACCACTGAGCTTCCCTGGGGCAGAAGGAAGGAGAAGGAGAGAGGGGAGGGAAGAACAGGAGAAGGGGAGATTTCCCTTCGCAGAGAAGCTCAAATGCAGACCCCACTGTCCAATCCTTCCCACCTGCCCAGGCTGCCCCACTGCCCTCTGACCCCAGGTCCCAGGCTCTACCCAGCTTTTTTAGCTGCCTTTTGTCCCTCACTGCTAACCTATTCTTTTTTCAGAGCAGAGCTCTCATTCTCCTCCTGGCTCCTGCCTCTGTGAGGCAAGGTAGCAAGAATAAAGAGACCCCAATTCAAATCCTACTGAGTTGCTCAACTTCACCAAGACTCAGGCTCCTCTTCTCTAAAACAAAGGGAACCAGTCAGTACCTCATAGAGTTATACTGAGATTCCAGGACACATAGACACACTTGGTGCTCAATAAATGCTGCTGTCCCCATGTGAATTTCAAACTAAAAATTCTCCCATAGCAACAGTGGTGTGCTGGAATGTTTCGCAATAGGGTCTATGTGGTTGGTGCTGGGCAAAGTCCATTCTCAAGGTGTCCTATTCACACATGGTTACTTCAAGCTACCCAGGTGATGGCAGTGACTCCAGAGTTGGGAAGGAATTGCCCAGTTAGCCGCCCCATGTCCTGGGAGACCTGGCTTTGGTCCAGCTTTGCCCACTGTAGTGTTCTGTGCCATGTAAAGATGGTGTTAACATGATCTCATTTGCATGCCCATGCCATGATTTTGCCATGCTCCCTTAAAAGGTGGCACCTATGGGTCCACCTCTCAAATCTGGGCAGGTCCATGACCACTTTGGCCAATACAATTCTGCACAAGTGTCTCTGTACCAACTCTGGGGTGGTCCTTCACAGGCCAAGCGACCTCAAAATCCCAGCTTGTGGAGCCCTCATGTAAGACATAATAAGTATGATTATCCCACTACATAGAGAAACCCTGAAAGAAGAGATGCCCAGAAAAAGAGGCCTAGGATTACTTTACAAGAAAGTCATCTTACAAGTGGATTTTCCATCCCAGCAGAGGCCACAGAGGTCAGACACTGTCCATCTGAGGTCTTCCTCACCCATAAAATTGTAAGCAAAGTGGAGAAGTTATTCTAGGCCACTGTGGTGGCCACCATGAGCCCTACCCAGGTTCCCCTTCACTGAATAACTGCTGTCTCCCCTGCTGTGAGTGGTTCATGAGACAGCCCTCAGCCCTTACCCATCCAGAATTCACCTCAGCTGCAGAGAGCCATGGGGCTCAAAGTCACACCCTTTCTCAGGAAGCCCATGCCTAGTGGCTGATGAACATGGGAACACAAAGCAGGGACTAGCAAGTGTCTTCTATAAAGGGCTAGATAGTAAATATTAGAGGCTTTATGGGTCACACAGTCTTCGTCACAACTATTTAGCTGTGCCAATGTAGTGTGAAAACAGCTGTAGACAATAAATAAATTATTGATGTAGCTGTGTTCCAATAAAACTTTGTTAACAAAACAGGTGGCTACTGCCCTGTATATCTGAAATGAACAAATAAAAAAAATTAAAATAAAAAAAAATACAGGTGGCAACCTGCATTTGGCTGACAGGCAGAAATTTGCCAACACTTGATATAAAAACCAAGTAATTTCAGCCCAATCTGGAACAGCTTTCAACAGTCATTCTGGCTCCAGAAATCCTTGCTCACTAGCTGGGGGCTGTCATTAAGGCTGAAAGACAGTTCCACCTGTCTTGCCATTCCTGTTCCCTTCTCCTTCCCATGCCTGTTTACTAAATTAGTGCCTCAGTCTGGCTGGGCAAAAATCAGGAGCCACTCAAGCAGGGACAAACTTTATTTCCGAACTCCCGCAAATGCCTTCTCCCAGGACACACCACACACCAACTGGAAATCCCTCCTCCGGCACTTCCTCAACCAACTTGAACTCCCCAGGAATCCCCGAGAGAACTCCAAAGTAGCCTGAGGTGGACAGCAGGGGTCTAACATACAATTGAATACACAGCTTAACATAACCATCATCATCTCAATGGCTTGCTGGCGTCACCTCTCAACTGCTCTGTTCTGGCAAAAATGCCAGGCATTATTCCAACTGGGCTATGGCTCTCAGCAAACTAGGGTTTCAATAAACACCTGCACACACTTCTTCCATCCTAGCTTCTGTTGCCTAGTGAACTCAACATGGACCCCACCGAATTTGGGGTAGACGACTGGAACATCTACCAAACTGAATGGGGGTCTGTCAATAGGCTCAGTCAACAGGGATCGGGTTTGCCTTTCTCTGGCCCTGATCACCTCTGCTATTCAGTCTTCATATGTGAGCAACTCAACTCTATCACTTCCTCACCACAAGAGCAATGCTGGAGCCCCTAGAGTCAGGGATCAGGACTTCAATGAGGCAGTGCCTCATCAAGACTGGGAAAAAAGGACATTAGTTGGTCCTCTTATTTTCTTAATGGACCTCCCAAAGCCCTGTTTCAAATCTCATGCTCATGTCACAGCTTGATAGGGAGCCAAACTAGACATCAGGATTAGAAGAGTACTCATCCCACTGGGGCAGGACCTATCCTTGGTGCTCTGAATGATGTAGACATATCCTCCTCCTCCATCCCTACATATATACTCATTCCCTTTCATATATTTATATGTTCATTTGCCTTCATTCTTACTTACATATTCATCCCACTTCACTCCTATTTATATACTCATCTTCCTTCAATTTTGAAGTTCCTTCAATGCAGAAAGGTGGATGTTTTGAGCATGAATCTCTGATTATAAAGTCTTTAGTCATTAATCTAAAATACTGAAAGTTAAATAATTTCAGCAAAGGCTTGGGAACATGGTAAGCAATGTTTAGGAATTTACCTCCTGTTTAGTCCCTCAAATCTCAGGTTGAAAGTGACTTGATTTTTTTTTCATTTCCCACAAAGACCCTTTCACATATATGCTTAGAACTAGAACTCAAATGTGCAAAATGTTTTGTTGAACAATAAACTAATGTTAACAAGGAAATCAGACAGGCTGCATGGCTCTTCTTCATGCAGTAACTTAGATGTCTCTGCATCAAATTCTACATTTTGCCTAAGAGAAGGGAGATTGATGGAAGGAGAGATGAGCAATCTGTGCAGCAAATTTAGAAAGTAAATTTAACCTCCTTTATTAGGTCTTTGAGTCAGAGTTTTAAATTCTTACAATCACATGGACATTGTGTGAAATGCATGCTAATAAGCATTTGCTGCTTTCACCAAGACAGCTAGAAAATACAAAGGCTCTCTCTCCTCCTCATGTCATTTACTACCAGCAAATTTCCCCTCAAGATTAGTATAACAGAACCTCCTTAGGACACCTTACAACTTTAAAAACAAAATGGGACTTTCAGATAATATACATAGGAAGTGGGACCTAGGAAGCTGCATTTTTAAAATTCCTCCAATTATTGTGATTGTATGATTCCAATTGCCAAATTAAAACACTAAGAAGAGACTGTGATTTCTGTTAGGAACTCTAACCTTACTGCATCTAGTAGTAACTGGGGAATTTTTAAATGCAATTTCACAGAACATACTTCCTGAATTTGCATTTAATAAGTCTTCCTGGTGATCCTGATGCAGATGGACCACACTCTGACATGCTGGTCTTTCAGGTCCCTTCCAGCCCTTATATTTTAAAACTCCATGATCCTCCTGTGTGCAAATATGGCAGCACTACTGCTTTGTTCACACCCTAATTAGATCTCCTCATGGTGCACAGCTAGCATGTTCATTTCCCATATCCTTTGAATCCAGGACTAGCTCTAGCTAATGGAATATGGACCAAAATGGTGTCTCCTTCTTTAGGTTGGCCCCTAACACACCCCACATGGTCCTCCACTCATAGTCTCACCTTTCTCTTTGGTCACCAAAACATAAATGATCTGGCAGAAGAATCCAAAGAAGGATAGGAACAGCAGAGACATCTAAGTTACTGCATGAAGAAGAGCCACCCAGCCTGTCACATTCACATGGGAATTTGACTGAGTGGAAAATAAATGTTTTTAGGTTGATCCACTGAGATTTTATGATTGTGTTCTGTTTGTTCTAAATATACACAGAAATATATACTAAGACAATCCATTTTAAAAATTAAGTGTAAGCAATGCAAAGCACAAAGCACATTCACAGTCACAGTTAATGATATTGCTGTGTGACAAACCTCCCCTGAATGTTAGTGTCTTTAAACCTATCAAGTGGTTGTAACTGCATGTCTCTGATTGGGACTCTCAATCTGGCTTAGTCAGGCTTCTTCCTAGCATGGAAGACTGTTCACAGGGCAGTTCAGCACTTTAGGACAAGTGATCCAGAAAGTAGGGCAGAAGCTCCTCAGAAGTCACCCAGCATTGGAACTAGTCACAAGCCCATCAAGATTCAAGGGAAGAGAATTTAGACTTAATGTCTAGATGGGGAAACTAAAATTTTCAATATTATTTCATTCCAAATTATACCTTTAAAGGGTTAAGTATAAGTAGTATGCTAGGTTGCAAAGGTTGTACTAACAGATACCACAGATCAGATGGTTTAAAACAATTGAAATTCATTGTATCACAATTCTAGACACTGTAAGTCTAAAACCAAGGTTTCAGCAGGGCCATCTCCCTTTGAAAACTGTCAGGGAATCCTTTCTTGCCTCTTTGTAGCATCTAGGGGGTTACCATAATGCCCTCAACTTGTAGGTGATCGTGCCAATCCTCTGCCTGCACTCAGCATCCTCCCCACGCCTCCTCCTGTGGGCTGCCTCTGTGCATGTCTATATCTGTATCCAAATATTTCAGCTTTTTAAGGACGCCAGTCATATTAGATCAGGGTCTATGTCAGTGATCTCGCTTTAAACTATTTCCATATAAGATCACATTCTGAGGTCCTAGGGATTAGGACCTCAATTATGTTTATTTGGGGGTTGGTTCCAATCCAACTAGTAACAGTAGTAACTAACTGTTCACGAGCTTCAAACAGAATACTACAGATAGTTAAAGCAACTCAGAAAAAAAGGAGAGTAAGCAATGAAAGAGGATAATTAGAATCCTCTAAAGGTTTCTCTTAAGTCTTTCCTTTGGATTTTTCTGTGAAGGAAAGTTTCACTGATGTACTATTAGAAAACATTTTAAATTCAGGTCAGAAAAATGTACATCCTTGGAGCTTAAATACTTTCCCCAAACAATTTGAAATGATTCTTCCTGTACACATAATTATCCTAGTATCTATCCATATGTGAAGGAGTGAGGTGGTACTTAACTACCTCTTGGCTTTGCCTCTAAATAAACCAAAAATTAAAACTCAGTGCTCCCTTACTATTCCTGTGTGCTGAATGTTCTTTCTTGTCAATCTAGAAGGAGTCTCAAAGAGTTTTCACATCCTCAATCAACATAAACTAATTTAAATTCCTCCAGTCACCATAGAATTTGCTAAGTGCAAAATTAAAGCTGGGACATACAAAAGTAAGGACGGAATACAATATGCTCCTTCTTTGATTTGTGAAACAGTTACAAATTTAAGATTGGAAATAGATTGTGGAAGTTTGTGAATGCCATGCTCTGCTTATATCCTGGGTCACTCCCAAATAAATGAATATCATCAAAAAAGTTCCTAACCTTAAAGCCTGCTCTGAATGAGCCCTACCTCCTTTGAATCCAAAATTCAAGCATTATCTGAAAAAAATATTTCCTATCTGTGTTCATCTCAAATTCAAGTAAAAACCTAAAAGTGGTTCCAGAGATTTTCTTGGAAAGAAGTATGCCTGGCACTCCAAACTTATGGGGGGGGGATTATTAATTGTTCATTTTATCCAGGGGGTTTACACAAAAAGCAGGAAAGAATATCTACAGGTTCCTAAGGAGAGAATATCACTCTTCGTAAGACCCTGGAGGCTCACATCTTGTTTAAATCTGGGCTCCATGAACTTAGATAGGTCATTTCTTGAGATGTAGTTTCTTAGTCTACAAAATAGAGATATTAATGCCCACTGTTCATTATACTGGTGGGAATTAATAGGGATATTATGACTTAGGATTTGCATGTCTGGAACATGGTAAAAATATCAATACACCAAGTGGCAATCTTTGGCATTGTTTCCTCTTAGTCACAGGTCTCGATGTGAGAAAACCTTTGCAACTCTTGTGTACCACTAGTCCAGATGCTAGACTTGTGATATGAGATTCTGATGTCATCATCACAATAATTCAAAATAAAACTACCCACATTCTGTGGCTGAAGTGTAGAATTTACCTAAAGTACATGGACATTTCTAGGGCCAAAAATCTTAGGAAGTGATTTATTTTTTAGACAGGAAATAGGTAAGCTGGAAGGTGGGCCTTGGTTATCAAAAAGACAGAATAGCACTCTCTGGGTTTTTCTCTTGGGTTTGGACTCAAACAGCTTTGAATATTCCTGAGAGCAACCATGGGGCAACTGGAGAAGGAACAGCCAGATTGGGAGGTTGCCAGGACTGAACAAGAAGGAAGTGTTGCAAGCCCAAGCCCAATAAAAGAACCCTGTACTGTACAACCACGACCATCTATTTAATGTGATTTTCTATATCCCTCCACTCAAGATAACTTTATTTTAATAAGTCTTGGTCTTAACCAACTGCAAGTAAGAAATGATGCACAAAAGCACTTTGTTACTTAGGCATGAGTGTTAGGGGAACTCTAAGACCAGTATGAAGGTGGTAAAGGTGACTAGAGTATAGAAGAGAACTTGTGGTCAAGCTGACCACACTTGGACAGTCTTCTCCAGCCTGATGAATCTAGGCTCACTAGAGGGAGCACCTTTACAACAGTCATTCGATTGAAAAGAACAGAATCTTAGCTTAGTCTTATAACATTAAAACATCCATCTATAAAACTAAAGGCTTCTGATCATCTGCCCTCCTTCCAATCCTGGCCTTCCTCCTTTGTATCTGCCCAAAGCAAGTATTACATGATATATAGCCCTCTGGAACTTTTTGTATGTAGTCTGTGAACTATACATTGTTTTATGTACATTTTAAGAACATAAGTGGAGCTGCACCATGGTGCATGCCTGCAATTCCAGTGGCTCAAGAGGCTGAGGCAGAGGATTTTAAGTACAAAGCCAGCCTTAGCAACTGAGTGAGGACTTAAGCAACTTGGTGAGACCCTGTCTCGAAAATAAAATATAAAAAGAAAGGCTGGGGGCTGGGGATGTGGCTCAAGTGGTAGCGCGCTCGCCTCGCATGCGTGAGGCACTAGGTTCGATTCTCAGCACCACATAAAAATAAAATAAAGATATTGTGTCCACCTAAAACTAAAAAATAAATATTTTTTTTAAAAAAAGAAAAAGGAAAGGTTGGGGATGTAGCTCAGTGGCTAGATAAGTGCTCCTGGGTTCAATCTCAGGTGCCAAAAAAAAAAGAGAGAGCAAACATAAGTGGTAGCAGACTACCTTTTTTTGATCTGCAATTTACTATTTTAGTCTAGAAATGCCCATTGTTATAGGCTCTCTTTTTCAATGCTACCTAATGTGTATGTAGATATACAGTTCAAACTATATTTAGCCATTCCCTGACTGATGGTCTTTATGTTGTTTCCAATATTTGCTATTACAAACTACAAGGCAATGATTGTTTCTGCACCTGCTGCTCTTAAGAATGTGATAGCTTTTCTAGATCCACTGTGGAATTTTGGGATCACAGGCTAAACAGTCATAGATTATGCTATATCAACTTAAACTCTTCATCATTAACTTATAAACATTGCTTTTGCTTCACAGCATCACTTGTTTGGTACTATTACTTTTGGCCAATCTAAGGAATGAAAAAGAAAATGAATGAATGTTTTATCAGACATCTCCCTGTTTATAGACAGATAGTCCTTCACGATTACTGGCATTTGTATTTGAATGAGTGTAAACTGTCTACACCCATTGTCCATTTTTCTATTGGATTTTTGATGTTTTTTAATTTTAATTGATTGTGTTCTTTACATATTCTGGATAGTAAAGTTTAATCTCTTGTATATTCCAAATGTTTTCTCCCAATTTGTCATTTTCCTTTCAACTTTGCTTAAAGTGACATTTTGTTAAACTGAAGTTTTAAATTTGAGTATACTCAAACTTATCAATCTTTTTGTGAAATCAAGATTGAATGAAATAATAGGTGGTTTTAGTAACTGTGGGGTCTAGGGTAAGATATTTAATCTGTGTTTGTGACTATTAACAATGGCTTCCCATGAGTGCAGGAGATGGAATATCTCAAGTTTGTCCCCACCCCCATACAATCCCCCAACCCAAAAAGCTCTTGTGTGAAACAATCCAAGAAAGTTAAGAGATGAAATGACTGGGTTATAAGCATTAACCTAATCAGGGCATTAATCCCCTGATACAGGGTAACTAGGTAGTAACTGTAGGTAGTAGCTAGGGTGTGGCTGGAGGAGGTAGGTCCCTGGGAGGGTTCCTGTGGGGTATACATTTTGTGCTTATTGAGCACAGCTCTTGATCTGCTTCCTAAACCATGTTCTGAGCTGCTTTCCTCTACCACACTTCTGCCTCACCACAAGTCCCAACAAATGGAGCTGGCCTTCTATGGACTGAGACCTCTGAAACCATGAGCCCCAAATAAACTTTTCTTTCTTTAAAAAAAGGTCTTTTGGTCAGAGCAGTAAAAATTAAAAAAAATTAAAAAGCTGTCTGTTGGGCTGGGGTTGTGGCTCAGTGGTACAGCGCTTGCCTGGCATGGGTGAGGCCCTGGGTTCGATCCCCAATACCACATATAAATAAATAAATAAATAAATGGAGATATTGTGTCCAACTACAACTAAAAAATAAATATTTAAAAAAAAAACCCTGACTGTTAAGAACTGACTCCTATATTGGGAGATATCTGAGGGCAGCATTACATACAGTGGGATGCTGAAACTCCTGACAGCTGGTTCCATGCCTCTTCCTTCCCAACTCTACATTTAGTGACATCACATTAGTAGAGGGAAATTGGCCATGGGGGAGCATTTATGCTATAGAAATAGGCAAACATTGCAAACCATGGCCTATCTCCTTTGGAGAGCCAGTTCTTTAGCTATTTATCAACACAACACTGACCTACAGTGGCACAGCCATATGCCAACAGAGCCTTCAGCTGAGAGCTGCTGCTTATGCTGAGACAGATCTAGTTAGAAAATTCTTGTACTGACCTGAAATCTGCCTCTGATAAGGTAGGTCTTGATCGTCCTTCTAGAATTGAAGTTAACAAACTTTGTCTGAGAGGCTTTTGCTGAGTGAGACAACTATTTGACTCCATTACATATTCCTCTTAGTTTTTTTCCAACCATTTAAAAGTGGAAAAACATTTTTTTTTAATTTCTCAAGGACTACACAAAAACAGGTGGCAGGCTTTGGCCCACCAACTGTCCCACATCATCTGTTCAAGAACAACATGTTCAAAGAGCATGAGCCCTCTGTGACCGACACAACCACCCTTCCCAAATCTAAAGATGGTCTTCAAACATCCCTGGGACTTTCCTTCCCAAGACTAGGATCCTGCCAAGGTTACGCTTAAAATCAAATTCAAATACAGGGTAGAAGGATTTAGGAATGTTTATAGAATCTACTTCATTGGACACCTGAAGCTGTGATGGGCTTTGATGCTACAGGCCCAGTTAATTGCAGCAAAAGGCAGAGAAATCTGTAAGTAGGCCAGTCAGGTACTCTGGCTAACTCAGGTGTATCACAGGACCTAGAAAAAATGAGAACACAGAGACTTATCTACTTGATGGCTGTGTGATCCCTGACAAGGCACTTAACCTGTCCGAGCCTCTAGTAGAATAAAGACAGACACAATTCTTTGAAACTACCCATTGAGAGTTGTAGTCTCTTTCTCCTCCACCTTGAATCTGGGCATTCTCTGGGTCTACTTAATAGAACATGAAAAAACTGATGCTGAGTCAGTTTCCAAGCCCAGCTTTTAAGAAACCAGCAGCTTCCATGACTTGTTTTGTAATATTTGCCCCTGGAACTCAGCTGCCATGCTGGGGGAGAGCTCAAGCAGCAGAATCTGAGATTCTGTGGAGCAGAATCAAGGAGTACATTTGTAGTGGAATCAATGTCTCACTCAACTCAGCTGACAGCCAGTGCTATTGTGCCAGCCATGTGACAGGCCACCTTAGGTGGGGATCCCCCTGACTGAACTTCTTTCATACCAGCACCACCATGTCCTGCCAGTCATGTGAGGGGCCATCTTTTAAAAGTATCCTTCAGCCTGAGAGAGTTGTTCCTGCTGGTGTTGGAAGGGGGCAAGGAGAGCTGTCCCTGCTGAGCCCTATCAAAACTAGGTTTGAGGTCAAATGGCTACTGCCATTTTCAGTCACAAAAACTTGGATAGTTTCTTCTTATGCACCAAGAGAAGCTCAGACTACTATCTCCTTGGGCTTTGTGAGGATTAAACAACACAGTGTATACAATTTGTTTCCTTCAATGCATCACAAATAAAAAGAACTCAATACTGGCAATTATTATTGTTCAGAAAAAAATTAAGCTGCTTGAGCTCCCCTCCACAGGGAAAAAGTATTACCTCCTATCCTAGGGTTTTACCACCTCATGCTCAGCTTTCTAAAAAGGTTGAAATTTTTCTTTCATGACTTCTTCATTAAACGAGAAGAAATATTAGCTCACTCATCTTCAAAAATCCTTCCTCTATGGCACCTATCTGGCACATGGGAGGCACTGGGTTTGATCCTCAGCACCTCACAAAAATAAATAAATAAAATATTATATCCATCTACAACTTAAAAAAAAGTTAAATGTTTCCTCTTTGACACCCAATTTTCATACAAACTCTTAACTAGTCTCATACTTCCATTCCTAAACCTCCCTACTGCCCAACACGTGACCATGCCACCTCTCCAAAAATTAAAAGAATCTGTCTCAGTTCATTGCATTCAAGTTGACCTAGGCCTCCAATGATTTGAGGGAGACACTGTTATTGGTGTTACAGAAAATCTTGTTTTTAGAGTATATGTGCCACCCAAACCTGTTCAGCCAAGTGTGAAAAGAAAAGGATGGCCCTAGTCTTATTTTATTAAAATGAATGAAAGAACGAAAGAACGAAAGAACGAAAGAACGAAAGAAAGAAAGAAAGAAAGAAAGAAAGAAAGAAAGAAAGAAAGAAAAAAAGTTCTTGACCTCAAGAACTGGGTCCTCATAGTCCTGGAGGACATACCTGTAAAGCTGGATTAAAGAATAGCCTCTATGGAAAAATGAATATTTTTAAAGCAATTACTTTCATTCACAAACAAAAAAGCAGAATCATGACTTTCTTTCAGCATCCAAGATGAGGACAGGATGCCAGAATGGTAAAAAGAAAATGTATCATGATTTATCAATACCAGCAGGCAACATATGACAGCCAACCCCCTCACTGAATGTTTAAGAAGTGGGAGTAGTTGCCAACATAGCACAACCAACTATTGTGCTTTCAAGTCTTGATAAGATCATCCAGACCCCTGACTTAAAGGATGACAGACTCAAGTTCAAGGCAAAATGATCAAGTGGCAGTTTGCTGAGGCAGACTCTCAGACAGAAGGCTATGGTTTTCAGCTAAACATGGTACCAAAAAAAAAAAGGAAAAAATTAATTTTTTTCAAATTGAGGAAGCATGTGCAACATAATGAGACATTTATAAAATAAGCCAACAACCAAAAATAGTTTTTATTTCTCTCTTCTTCTTTCAGGGAACAGAATCCCTTTCCCTCTACCCATTGAATAGATCAAAATAATTGTCAATCTTGAGAATATACTCTAGGTTTCATATGCTCTGGGTTTCAAGAAGGGGTTTGTAATAGACAAATTTCTAGAGGAGAAAACACTGATCATCGTTTTTATGAGTTATCAGGGCCTAGTGGAATGACACATTAACCCCCTGCAGGATGTTTTTCATAGACTATTGTCACACCTACAATAGATTCACATAAACTACTGGCCCTCCCTCCCCTTACTCCTGGAACTTGCTCATTTTCTAATTCTCTCCTTGCATTTCTATTTCTATAGGGGATAGGTCAAACAAAAGAGGAACAAATGGGGGAGATAACACAAAAAATTTCAAACAAATGAAGCCAGAATCTCTTTAAAGCTCCCAGAAATGAAAATTATGGAGCCAATTAGTTCAGAAAAGAAATAATTTTTAAAAAGCACATGGCAGCAAGAAGTCTTTGGAGAACATAGGCTCAATGCATTTCTCAAGTAATCCCATGAGACTAAAGGATGCCCTTGAGAGAGGTAACAATGTTGGAGAAAGGGTCCTGATATAGCTAAGGCTTTAGGGAGTCTTGTGGATGTGGGCAACCTTATGTTTCTGATTAGAATGATGAAAAGTCTTGGACCTGGAGTCATTCAGATCTCAATTAATGGAGAGAAGAGTTGAGAGAGAATCCGAAACATCCATTTCAGGTGAAAATAGAAACAAATTTAAAAACCAGATGTTAGTATGCTAGAAAGGAACCCTGAAAACAGGGTGGATCCTTAGCTACCTGAATGGAAGATGCAGTGTGGATTTAAGACCTGAGGCATGAGGCTGGGCCACCCATCTGTCAACATCCAAAAGACTAAAGACAGTCTTGGGTTCTACATTTTAAGAGAGATGAAGTCTGGAGAATATTCAAGGTTGGGGGTGTGGTTCAGTGGTAGATAAAGTGCTTAACATACTTGAAATCCTAGGTTCAATGCCCAGCATGGAAAGGAAAGAGAAAATATTACAGTGAGGGTGATACATACTCAAGAAGGACAATAAAGCTATCCCCCACTCTGGGAAGTTTAGGGAGGACAACAGATGTAGATACTTCCATTGGCTCCAGGAATGGAGGAAGCATTGGCTAGCTTGGTTCAGGCAGGAAATTCACTAGAAAACATTTGGACCTCTAGGCACAGCATCCTAGAATTCACTGGCTGAGTCTGCCAACTGGGTCACCATAAATGATGTACAGGTATGCAGAGCTACAAATGTGCAGCCCTCAAATTGTCTACATGGGGCCTGGGGTGCCAAGCTGGACCTTGAAGGTAGTCCTCTCCAGTCACAAAGAGCTTCATTTATTTCAGTGATCCAAACCAATGGCCACGTTCAAAGCATACTGGACCAAGGTAAGAAAGGGAGAAGGAAGCCTTGCTTTAGGCAATGTAGTGGGGGAAAGAGGGTGGATAAAAGGCTGAGAGACAAGCTACTGAACCACTTTCCAATTTGTTGCAAGCAGATTTCTGAACAACAGAAAGTACTCATGCAAAGGAAAATAAGGAAGTCAATAGGCAGAAAGACCACAACATATGCCAAACCTCTTTTTACTTAATGGCTTCAGCCCAAGCTTTGGAGACCCACAGAAATAATTAGGCCAATTGAAAGTGGGGCAAACGGAAAAGCTGGGGCAGCCAGACATCTCTTCAGCCAGGGCAATTATAACTGGCGCTAGAACAAAAGGCCAGTGGGAAGTAAACCAAGCTGGGACGGCCATAGATGGAGGTTTACTCCAAAATCAATCTGTCTTAGTTTAGCTGAAAACAAGGGAAGACTATTATCCAGCAGAAGCTCGGAGGTGTAGCTCCTCCTACTTTTCGACTGGGTTTAGTTCATGAAAGCTGCTGATTGCTGTTAATGATCTGGAAATCCCAGGATGAAAGACCACTAGCCCATCAGATGAGGGCACGGCCAATGCAAAGACAGGTGTTGCCTGTCCTTTAGCCACCCCTGAGTTGTGAAGAGCTGAGCTTTTAATGGGCACAGAGCAGAAGGGTCCTTCGATTCAGTTTGAGGATGTATTTGAGGTGGAGGAAGAAGACCTGGAAGAGGAGGAAGAGATGGAAAAGCTATTGAAATTCACTCGCAGTTGATGAGGCTGCCGTATCACTTCCCCTCTCATTTTCCCCCTTTTAAGGCTAAGAGACCTGGCTCTAATAGAAGAGGGGACACAGAGCTGCTGACAACCTAAGTGAAAAGGAAAGGGAGGGAGTAACTTGAAACCCTGCTCTTCTGGAAGAGGGGGCTGAGCACACAGCCATCCCCATCAGAGGCCTCTGAGAAGATGGAGACAAGATTTCGATCTTCACTTCAACAGCATAAGTCTGAGGCTATGACAGGATATGGGCTGATGCCATGAAGAATACTGTAATGGGCACAGAGGACTCTTAATTGTCTGAAGAGCTCATCTTCTTTCTTTCTTTCCTTCTGCACATAAACACTTAAGTACCTGCTATGTGATGGGTACTATACTACATGCCAATGCCAACTGGCAGCTCTAATTTCGGCCACCCACTTCTGATTGCCATCTGATTGGCATCTAGCATGATAATGCCAGACTTTCAATAGGTTCTCAACTCCTGTCCCTTGAAATCCCATCAACTGTCCTTCCAGTCCACATTTTCCATCCCATGCACCCAACTTGAACATAGGGTCCTAACACTTTTCAGCTCTGCTTTAATGACAGAGGACTACTAGAAGCACAGCAGGTCACAAATGATGCAGAGTCTTTTGGAATCAGTTCCTCTCTTCATTCCCCCATCCTTAGCTAGAAAGGTCCTTCAATGTTGTTATTGAGAATCATCATAGTCCCCCCTGTAGCTAGTCACCTGGACTGAACTTGACTTCAGCCACTTATACTGAGAAAACTGTGGGCTAACATTCATGTCCTCTCCTGGATGCTTGGCATATTATAAATGCCATAACCAACACAATTCTAAAAGGTGATTAAAAACACACATACAAGATCAATTAAATCTAACTTAGGTAGGCAGAAAAACAGTTGAGGGTATAAGAAGTGAGCTAGTCTTTCATGGATGAGTAAGAATTCTTCAGGGGGAAAAAGTACGACCTGGTCATGGCAAGAGATTTTCTATGGATAAAGCATAAGTGACAGAGAGGAAGTGGGTGGAGGGGAAGTAAATGATATAATAAGGGGCCTTGGCAAAAATCAAGGAGTCTACACCATTCTATGAATCATGGACTTCATTCAGCAGGACGATGGAAGCCCTCAGCGATGCTTTTAATAGTTTTATAAGATATAATTCACATACCATAGAATTCATTATTTTTAAGTATACAAATCAATGGGTTTTAGTATTTCACAGTTATTCAATAATCACCACAATCTAATTTTAAAATATTTTCATCACCCCCCAAAAGAATCCCCTTTGCCTACTAGCAGTCACTCATCTTCTATCTCTACAGATTTGCCTATTCTGGACAGTTCATATAAATTAAATCATACTAACATATGGCCTTTTAAACCAGCTTCTTTCATTTGGCATACTTTCAAGGTTCATCCATGTCATGGTAAGTATTAGTACCTTATATTTAATGGTCAAATTGCAGTCTGTTATATGAATGTACCATATTTTGTTCATTGGTTGATGGATATTTGGTTTGTTTCCACTTTTTGACCACTATAAATAATACTACTACGAATATTCACATGTAATTTTTGTGTGGAGATACATTTTCATTTTTCCTGGGGACAGTCTGAGAAGTGGAAATGCTAAGTCATATAGTAACTCTTACACATATTGAAGAATGACGAACTATTTTCCAAAGTAGCCTGCCATTTTACATTCTCACCAGCAATGTATGAGGGTTCCAGCTTCTCCACATCCTTTCCAACACTTGATATCATTTATCTTTTTAATTAGAGGCATCCTAGTTGGATATAAAGTTTTATCTTGGGGCTCTAATTATGTATTCCTACTGACAAATGATACTGATCATCTTTTCATGTCCTTATTCACTGAAGGTTTTTCAGTAAGATAAGTTGTTAATTTATAATAAATCTGGAAGTAAATCTAACATTACAGAATAAGAGAATGCCTTAAAAATTCAGGGAAGAGTTCATGAGATTATGAACCAGAGCAAAAGTGGGAGAGTGGTAATGAAAACAGGAATCCAAAAGTTCTTTGAGTGGCAGAACCCAAAGGATTACTTAGCCACAGCATCAGGATTCAAGTATCAAGGGAACTAGAGAACCAAGATCTTTTTGAACCCAGAGCAAGATTATTTTCTACCTATTTCCCAGATCCATGTTCTACTTTTCTACATCTAGTTCTGGGTCCAGGGAGGCTGTTCATAGAGACTGAGTCAGAAGTTTCCCTTATCAGTAGGTTTTTAGTTTGGTTTGGCCAAAATATATCACCAACTGGAAAAGAGAGTGAAGTCCACCCTGCTTCCTTCCTAACAGGTAGCGATGGGATGGCTGAGTCCCATTTTCTAGGGCTCAGTTCATGTCAGACAGTTCTCTCCAGGAAGTTATCCTTTCCAAGGTCTTCAAACCACTCCCCTTCCTTACTCTTCCCCTCCAAGGGTGGTTATAGCTCTGTGACTCAGTTCCAAAAGGATGCTTCCCCATCATTTGTCCTTTCCCTGAACCTTGCATACTCCTTTGTGAACAGTCTCAAATTTCTCTGTGTGTGCTATCTGCTTCCTGGAAGAATCCGTATTGACTCAAACCCTGATGTTGTAGAATAAAGAACTTCTACTCCTCAGGAACCAGTCAAGAGTGTGTTTACTAAAGCTAAAATCAGTAGATCATCATTTTACAAGGAAAGATGCCCTCAACAGTGGTCAGCATGCTGGTTTTTAAGCCAAATATGACCCTTTTAATCATATCAAGTTGTTCTTCTCACTGTATTTGAACTTGGCATGTATTTGTTAGTTCAATGACAGTATTAAGTACTGTGGGTGCTGAAGTAGGATACCATCTTGCCCTCTAAGAAAACATATTGAGGGAGGCAAACATGTATATGCAGCTGCAACACCAGAGCCCCCACAAACTCATCTATCTGCTGGGATCCATCACTCTGACAGGGAAAAAGAAGGACATTTTTCTGCCTCCAACCAATTTCACAGAAATGCTAAGAAATAAGGATCAAAGACATGGCTTCCAGAGAAGCAGTATTAGAGAAAGAAATGGAAAAGTCAGAGGCCCTCCAAGTAAAGACTGGCTTTCAATAACTTCTAAGTCACTCTTTGAAATGCATTGAGTGGGGTTAGTGGGGCTCAAGGACGGACGGCACATATGAATCACTAACAGAGGAGGGAAAAAGCAAGGGTGACTCAACAGCTCATTGACAGTGGGGTTTGAAGGCTAAGTCGCACAGAAATTTAGGGCTTAGAAAATTCAACCAAAAAAAATCCCTCCCTAAGAGGCTACCGGCTACAATTCCATCTCCCCCTGCACCCTCCCAACAGCATCTGGAAGTAAGTGTATGCAACTTTCTTTATCATGAGGTGGTGATACTGCCACTCTCCAAGAGTTGTACACAGGATTAAGTGAGATAAGTTAAGGGAGGAACCCACAGTGGCTAGTCTAAACAGGCAAAAAAGAAGCCTGGCTTCCCTCTCCAGGAAGAGCTACCCTCATCATTTAACGATATCATCTCTCTTAATGCAGTTTGCGAAGATCCACCTGATGGGGACCATCTGGATGGTGTACTCTACATTTCTTCAAACGCTGCAGAAAAAGATTACTAGAACTTCTGTAGTCTAGGGAAGAAGACATAAGTGAAGCTTGTGGCTCATGACTCAATTATATCTCATTCTGTCATTCATCTCTCAGTGGCCATACATGGGAACTGCCTTAGTTCAGAGCCTAGAAATGGAGCTGACATGTCCTTATAGAATGCTTACTACTGTTTACTACTGTTACACTGTGTCCTGTTTACTACTGTTACACTATGGTCCTAATGGTCCTCATTTACATCATTGTAATGCCAACAATATTAAAAACATGTTTGGGGGTGGGGGTGGGGGGAAGAGGTTAAACAGAGGTGAGGTAATACTTAGTTACTTGGAAATACAAATTAAGAGGGAAAAGGCAATACAAGGTTATTTCTAAAAGTATTTTTGTTTGCTTTAAAAAAAAAAAAAAAAAAAAAAAAAAAAAAAAAAAAAAAAAAAAAAAACCTTACAAGGATATGAGGAAGAAGGGGAAGGCCTGAGGGGCTAATGGGTGGTTCTGGAAAGATTGTTGTTGGTCTCTTTTCGACAGTAGTCCAATATGATGACATTTCCAGTGATTTGTGGTCTACAGACTCTTTCTTCTGAAGCAGCAGCTGTAAGTGAATGATCCCCAGCTTCCTGTCTCCAATCACCCATCCAGAATTCTGGACACAGCAGGGCCTGGAGAAGGTACCATCTGACCAGTGCGGAGGAAAGCCAGGTGGAATACTTGAGCTGAGCCTGGATCTCCCACGTGGCAGCCCTTGAGGCCTGAGAGGGAGGTGGGCTCTGTACATGAAGAGGAAGCTGCAGAGGTAGCCAATGATAAGGATGCAAAAGACACGGGAGCAGCAAGGCAAGGGGACAAACAAGAGGTAAAACCAGCATTCCTGAGGGGTCGGTTGAGCCAAAATTCCAGAGTCCCTTTCTACCCTGATCTCTTGGTATGCTGGCTCCAGGAGTGGTTGGCCAAGACAGGAAAAGAAACAAGATTTATGACATGGCTGTGAGTTTCAGAGAGGAAGTGTAAACACTTCACAGAGAGGCCTGGATATAGAGTCTGTGGCCCCTTGGAAGAAGTCTAGGCAAAGCCAAGTACCTGGGGCTACAAAAGTCCACATGGTGGACAGCCATGTGGTTGGTCCCCACCCCAACCCCGCGCCCGTTTCCCAAATTGCAGGTCTTTTTTGGAGCTAAGCAGAGATTCGAAATACTCATGTATACAGTGAAGAGACCCTCATACCAGATACTAAAATTATAAAAATGTCCTAAAATCTATAGACCGATAAGCTTACAGATGCCACATGTGGTTTGTTTTTCAGATTTTCATTGTCCTGAATTTCTCAAGACTGTCCAGAAACCAAATGATCCACTTAAGTAAGTATAAATACCAATTTAATAACATGAAGGAAGGAAACACTTTTCGACTGATCTGGCAAATAGAACATGCATAGGGGAAGACACACACAGGGCTTTATTTCTCAAGAGAATGCCTGAGTGGAAAATAACCTATTTTCTGTGATTTAATTCTATTGTGAAAGGTTGAGGCTGTTGCCAAAGGCACTTTACTTCTCTGCTCTTGCTTAATAAGAGATATCTGAGGAGCAGGCTGCCAAAAGTGTAAGCCACAATAGCTCTTGAAATTACCTTTGTGAATAAAAACAAAAGTTCAAAAAGTCAAAAGAGCTGAGTGGAGAGAACAAATGTGCCAGCAAAGAAGCACTGAAGAAGCCCCCAGATGCTTTTGTGTTTTGTGGGCACCACAAGAGAAGTGGAGAACTACGTGACTAGAAGGCCTGGGCCTCAGATACCCTTCATTATTGGCTTCGCTTAGGTCCCTGCCACCACACTCTGCTTCTTACAACTTGTGCCACTTCTACCATGTTTAGGAACCATCATTTTAATCACTACATTTGTCTCCTAAAAGGCTCCTGCAGTTCTCAATTTGCTGACCAGGCCACCACATATTCCTTTACATCATGCACCATGCTGATATACAATGAACAGAATTCATGATCACATTCTGATTATTCTGCATCTCAGTTTGGCTAAGAAACACAGAATGAGCCAACTGAATAATGATCCTGCATGAAGCGATCTAGCATTCACAAATAAGTAAAAGTACAACTTAGCAGTTATTTGTGATGAAGAAATTGGATCCTAGAAATTATTAACTTAGCTGGAGTCAGAAAGAGAGCTAAAAAAGAAGAATTGTTATTCAATAGGGATAGCATTTAAGTTTGTCAAGATGAAAAAGTTTAGAAATCTGTTGCACAACTGAGTACATACAGCTAACATTGCTACATTGCACACTTAAACATGATTAAGATGGTAGAATTTATGTGGGGCATTCTTTTTCACAATAAAAAAAATTAATAAAATTTACCTTTATAAATTAAAATAAAAAAATGATGCAATGTCCTGAAGTTGACTACAACCATACCAGAATACATTAAGTGGAAGCTCCTGGAAAGGAAGGTAGAGAGACATGGAGAAAGGGAGGCAAAGTCCTAAACAGGGTTAGTTTGTTGTAAAAATGTGCCTTAACATTGAAAAAAGAACCAATAAGGGGAAAATTAAGAATTAGAGAACCAAACTGTCTTGATTTCTTATAATGGACCATCATGTCAATTATTATTAGGCATTTTGCTACTTTTGCTTTCTAAATCTTTACCTGGTAACCTTTCAGGCAGGTGATTCAAAGCTAGTAAGGTAACCATCCCAAAAGAGGCCATGATTGTGTCTTGTCCCTTTCTTCCTTATACTAGATCCTGAACCTCCTGCCCCTCTCCAATCGTTCTCTGCCCAGCTTCCTGCCTGAGCAAGGTTTATTTGCAGTGACCTACTGATGGTGTTATCACCTACTGATGGTGTTTTGTTTTTAAGTAGCTGTTATAGTTTGGATATGAGGTGTCCCCCAAAAGCCCCTAAGTTAATGCAGGAATGTTCAGAGGTGAAATATTTGGATTGTGAGAGCTGTAACCTAATCAGTTCATCCTAGTTTAAGTGGACTGACTGGGTGGTAAATGTGAGCAGATAGAAAATGACTGGAGATGGGTCATCGGGGATGTGCCCTGGAAAAGTACATCTTCTCTATGTACTCTTCCCCTGCTCCCCAACTCTGCTTCCCAGCTATGTTGAGTTGAGCACCTTTCCTCCACCACACCCTTCTACCATGATGTTCCTCCTCTCCTTGGGCCCAGAGCAATGAAGTTGGCCCTCCATAGATTGGAGATCTGTGAAACCATGAACCAAAATAAACTTTTCATCCCTAAGTTGTTATTGTCAGGTATTTTGGTCACAACAACCATACATTGACTAACACATTAACTTACAGAAGACTAGATTAACATGTAAGTAGGCCCCTGCTCTAGTAACCGTTAGAAACAGTTCAACCAGTACTTCTGTTCAGTTTCCTGGGCCTGCTGTAACAAAGTACCACAAACAAGATGGCTTAAAACAACAATTGTTATGTCATACTCTGAAGACCAGAAGTACAAAATTAAGGTGTTGAGGGATCTGAGGGGGAATCTAATTCCTATAGACTCAGGTATTCCTTTGCTGGTTGATGCCTCACTTCAGTTTCCTGTCTGCCAGAGGCATTCCCCTGTATCTGTTTCACAGGGTCTTTTTATAAGGACACCAGTTGGACTAGACTAGGGTCCTGCTCTACTCCAGTATGATCTCATCGTAACTAGTCTCATTTGCAACAACTATGTTTCCAACTAAGGTCACATTCTGAGATAGGAGAAGACAGACTTCAACATAGTTCAGAGGGACACAATCAACATTTAACAGCATATCAAAAAGTGAACCCCAGACCAGCAGCAGTAGCAGCAGCACCTAGGAATCTGTTAAACACACACACACACACACACACACACACACACACACAAATTTGTGGGTCCTACCTTGAAACTCTGAGAAGATAGCTTAAAAAAAAATTTAAGAAGCCCTCCAGGAGGGCTAATTTGCTAATATTTGAGAACCACCATTTTAAACCATTCTGGATATTTTTAAAACTCATTTTATAATGCTAAGTGTGCATCATGCCCTTCCAACTGAATCACTAGCCCTTTGGGACCATCTCTGACGGCACTTGCCTCTTGTTGTTTCTCCTAGGATGACGATGAACTAATTATATTATCACTTATATGAAACAGGCTGACTCTGAAAGTTGCAGGCTCACATGGCCTTCAGATAACATTTTATTTTGTTCTCTTTTAAATACCATAAGCTGATTGCCATCATTGAAAACCTAAATTACAGGCTTCTCTTGAAAAAAAAAATGCAAGATTTGGCAATACTGGATCTAAAATTCCACAATCAACTAATTGTTGGCTGTCCCTTTGAGATTGGGCATGAGGATTACATTCAGCCATCTCTACAATTCCCTGATGTCTCCCTGACACTGAGGTGCTATGGAGCCCAACCATGGTCATTTTATATTGCCACCCTGGTCCCTAAAGGCTATTGGGTTTGAACAGTAGCTGGATAGGGAAAGAGCTAAAAGAAAAGTACAACGCCATCCATGGAACAAAATGCACAGCTACTTCTGAGCAGCAAGGTTAGGAAAAGAATACTAGAAGCTTAGAGAACATTGCCCCACACTTAAAAAAGAAATAACATTGACTTTAAGTTCTTTAAGTTTGTCTTTTCTTTGCCAGGTGACAAGGCAATTATGAAATGACTCAAGCTCTGAAGATCAAAGTTTGGTAGTGGCTTACCCGCACAATGACATGTGGGAAGGCAGCAACACAAGAAGGTGAGATTTTTATATCTGCACGACTTCATTAGGGAACAATAGAATGTGGAGGAGATGAAATTGTGATGTTGAGACATCGTGTATGCCTCCTTCATGTTTATGCTATGCTGAGCTGCAACAGCAAATCCACTGAGAACAAATGACTTTCCAGTGAAGCAAGTAGGGAGAAAACTTATTGCTTTGAAGGCAGATTCAGGCTTACAATAATTTTAAAGGGCCTAGAATCCTGGCCTCTAGTATTTGACAACTATGCCTTAAAAACAAACAAGAAATAGTATCTGCACATAGGACCATAAATATATATTTTCAGGTCCAGGAAGTAGTTCAGGAAACAGTGGAATGGTAGTCTGAGATCTTTGTCTCAGTGGCAAAGATATGCTTGGGATTCAAGGAGAGAACTCATCATATACAGGAGGAGGCAGGAACAAGGTCTCAATGAGGGAACACACTTCATTAATAAGCCTCAAAGAAGCTGGACTTGCCATGGAGTTCATACCAAAGCAATAAATCCAAAATAAAGACCCATTTAAAGATTGCTGATCAGGCATAGTGGTGCATACCTATAATGCTAATGATTAAGGAGGCTGGGGCAGGAGGATCACAATTTC
The DNA here is from genome assembly GCF_045843805.1 of Urocitellus parryii. Lineage (NCBI taxonomy): Eukaryota > Metazoa > Chordata > Mammalia > Rodentia > Sciuridae > Urocitellus > Urocitellus parryii. The sequence goes on from NC_135534.1 coordinate 125,280,420, forward strand.
AAGGCCAGCCTCAGCAACTTATCTGGACTTCATATCAAAATAAAAAATAAAATAAAAAGATATAAAAAATAGAATAAAAATAAATAAGTGATAAAACAAAAAAGAATAAAAAAATAAAAAATAAAAAGATGTAGCTCAGTGACAAAGCACCCCTGTGTTCAATTCCCAGTACCATGGGGGACAAAATGATATTGATGTAAAGGGTGCTGATAAATGGCTATTTAAGTCACAGGGTTACTTTCTGACAAATTCTTAATTTTTATTCTCTTCTTAACCAACCATATTTCAGAATTCTTAAGAAATAAAAGAGCAGATGGCACCTATCAATGAAGACCAAAAGCTTCCTTTAAAGCTATTAAAATTTTAGAACAATGATAATTTTCTCAAAGATAATCACTTCTTTCGGACAGACTTCATAGTTTGAATTGTCTATTAAAAACTTTTTAAAACACCTCTTCATGGCAATCTGAATTGACAAGATTCTGAGATAATAAAAAGGGTACATTACCTCTTTGATATTTAGCACCACTGTATTAGAATTCTCCAAAGAAACAGAAACAATTTAAGATATAAATATAGACACATACATAATGCATATATTATTATATAATGTATAAACAATATATTACATATTATGTTCCACATTATGTATATTATGTACACACATACATATAAATCATGTGTCTATAAGTTATGTACATAACTATGTTTATGCACAAAATTTTATGTATATGAATACTAGAATTGTATGGCATAATTATTTATCTATGAATTATATTATTATAAACAATATATATTCATAAAAGATAATATGTTATTTTTACATATTTACTCAGTCTATTAATTTAAATGTTCCTCATTCAGAAATATCCTCTGGCGAACACTCAGAATAATGTTTGGCCAAATACCTCAGCAGTCCATGGCCCAGACAAATGACACATAAGAGTAACCATCTCAGCCCTGTGCATGCCTGGCGGGTAAAGAGAAAAGACAATCAACTCACAAGAGTTGCTGGGATTTACAGAGAACAAGTAATCAAGAATGTGCTGAATTCTGTGAGGAAGACCTCTTCTGCCCACTCCCAAACTACTGTTGCTCCTGGTGAGCTCCCACAACCTTTATTCAAGGTCATCACAGTGAGCAGGTAAATTTGTACACAGTCATATAGCTGTTAGAATCCCTATAACTAGATAGATAGATAGATAGATAGATAGATAGAAAGAATATATAGATAAAAAGATGTAACTCAGATATAAATCATATTTTTTTGACACTGTCAAAGGCTATCAGAGCAACAAGTACTCTTATCCATTGCTGAAGGGATTGTAGAATGATACGGTCACTTTTGAAAACAGTTTGCTGGTTTCTTACAATATTAATATATACTTTTCATGGGATCTAGCAATCCTACCTCTAAATATTTACCCAAGAGAAATAAAATCATATGTTCACAACACAGATCTATGAGAATGGTTCTAATAGTTTTATTCATAATCACCAAATACTAAAAACAACCCAAATAGCTGTTAATGTAGATAGGCAAAGAGGCATCCAGATCATAGAATACTATTCAACAATAAAAAGGAATGAGATACATACAGATTTCAAAGCATTATGCTGAATCAACTGGGTGTGGCAGTATACATGTCTGTAATCCCAGTGGCTCCAGAGGCGAAGGCAGGAGAATTGCAAGTTGAAGGCCAGCCTCAGCAACTTAGCAAAACCCTGCTCAAAATAACTTTATTTTTTAAAAAAGGATAGGGATGTAGCTCAGAGGTAGAATGCCTCTATTCCTCTGGGTTCAATCCTCAATGCCATCAAAAAATAAAAATAAAAATTATGCTGAGTCCAAGGAGCCAGTCTCAAATGTTATATACTAAACAGTTCTATTACTTGACATTTTCAAAACATAACAAAACAAAAAGACGCTAGTGATGAAGACCAGCTTAGTGGTTGCTGGGGATAGGGAGTACAAGATTTAGAAGTAACTAAAATAGCACAAGGGATGCTGGAGCAATTAGGGTGAGGAAAAGTGCTTTATCCTCATTTGAGTGGTGATTATATGACGTACATTTGTTAACTTGCATAGAATTATACAACCTTTCTCCAATATCATACATTACATGACAAATTTTTAAAAATTATATCAAATGGTAAAAAAGAGAATCCTATATCATCCAATTTATGCATAGGGTAAATGTACCTACAGGAAAATATCCACAAAATGGGTTCAGTTAACAGAAGTGTAATTCAGAACATACACACCCCGTGGGCACAAGAAGGGCAGTGACACACAGGCATCTTTTACATATTTTAGTGTGAAAAGAAGACACAAGATATTCTGAAGCCACTGATTACAACCAGGGAATTCTTTGAAAAGGCAAAACAGTGATGAATTGTGATGCTTCTTTTTCCAGGCACTATTCATGATCTCTTTCAACAAAGCCTTAAAGAAGGGAAATTCAGCTTCAAGACACAAAAGGATTTGCCCTGGTTAGCTCAGTTCTGTCTGGTCCCCAGTCCTCAAGTTTAATAAGCCCATGGCCTCCCAGAAGCCATATAAAGCCACAGTGAGGATTACAACAGGATGTGTCCCTTTTCTTCTGTGTACCCAAAGCAGGCCCCTAGTCTCCTGTCTCCTTCAAGCCGAGCCTTTCCTTTAAAGCTGAGGTTCTGAAAGGGGGTCTTGTTCCCAGGGGACATGTGATAATTTCTGCATACACTTTTTAATTTTTGCTTGTCACAATGGGCAAGGAGAGGAAGAGGTGCAACTGGCACCAGCACATAGAAACCACAGATGTTGCTAAATGCTGTACAATGCACAAGAATAATCCAACCCAAAATGTTAGTAGTGTCAAAGTTGAGAACTTCTGGTCTAAAGGAAGTAAGAAAAGAAACAGGTATAAAACAGATCTATGAATCAGCAATGTGGTTAATATTTGAAAATTCTTATCTCGTTCACTTCCCAAAATACTTTTCAGGTAGATGTTATTAACCGCTTCTATAGGTAAGAAATCTGTGGCTGAAACCCATTTTGGGCTGTGCCCAAAATCCAGTGATGAGACAAAAAGCTGTGGGGACCACCAGTACCTGTAGTATGGTGCCAGGGGGTGGGCTAATTTCCTTGAAAACCTTTCACTTCCTTCCCTGGCTTTAAAAAATCAGTGAGAATTAGGCTGACACACACCTATAACCCCAGTGACCCAGGAGGTCAGCCTCAGCCATTTAGCAAGACCCTCAACAATTCAGCAAGACCCTGTTTCAAAATCAAAAGGACTGGGATGAAGCTCAGGGGTAAAGCACCCACCCCGATGTTCAATCCCCTAGTACCCCCCATCCAAAAACAAAGCCTCAGTGAAAATCATCCAGGCTGAGTGGCATGCCTATCATCCAAGATACTCAGGAGGCTGAGGCAGGAGGATCATTTGAGCCCAGGAGAGGGAGGAGAAAGGGGAAGAGAAAGAAAAAAAGAAAGGGGGGAGAAAGAAGGAAGGAAGAAAAAGCAGGTGGACAGAGGAGAGAAGAGGGAAGGGGAAGAAAAGGGAGGGAAAGAGAAGAGGGAGAAAAAAATCACAGAGATGCGAAAAGAATGGAAGTCGTTGGGCTGGCAGACAGGCAAATATGAGCTCAAGTGTCTCCTAGGGCATGGATGGAAACTTCCTTCCATGGCTAAGAACCACTCAGGGTGGGTTTATCACAAAAGCTTCTTTGCTCCATGCATTCCTCTTCCCTCAGAGAACTCATGTTGTGCCTCAATCTCAAAAGCCTACAGAGAGATCCAGCTGGTGCCCTTGGTTGGCTGCTTCTCTCCTACCAAGAGGTGCTCCTGGACTCAGTGACAAAGAATGTGGCACCCCACACAGCAACTTAGACAGGCAGACAGAGAGGGACAGAGATGGAGACTAGAAACACCACAGAACAATGAGCTATCATAAGTTGCCTGTAATAACATCCAATGGGCAGAGCTGGCCTAAGAAAATCAGCAACATGGCTTAAAAACAAATCCTATAATCAAATGCGAGTGATTCTGGTCCAGTTTCACCCATTCGTATAATTAGTGTTGACAGTTCCAACAGTTAAAAATGGGTTGTGTGTTTGTCTGTACAACATACAGGGAGGGGGTAGGAAAGAGAACACAGGAAGGGGAGAGAAACAGGGAAGACAGGAACAGAGGAAAAAGGACCTGTGCTTGAAATATAAGGGAAAATGCTCATGACAAATGAAGAGGAACAGACAGATAAGTGGTAAAGCCTAAGAATGGGGGACCCTCTTGCAAATCCAATGGATCCTCATTAATGAAAGCTGCTCCTTAGAAGTTCTTCCAGATATGTGTAGCCAAGTCTCAAGCCAGGCAGCTCACTTGTTCTCCAGCACAGTGCAGCAGAATCCATTTCCCATGCAGCTCCAGGGCTCCCCACTGCTGGAGCTCCCCCAGCCACACCCTCTCTCCCACCCAACATGGACAGAACTCACAGTTCCAGGATCAGAATGACATCTGTCTTGTTCTCATAGACCTCATGCAGGGTGATAACGTTGGGGTGCTGGATCTCCTTCAGGATGCTGACCTCCCGCTCAATGTCCTCGCGACTCACGCCACGCCGGCTAGACTTGGTCCTCCTTTTCTTAATGAACTTGGCAGCATACTGCAGACCAGTGCTTTTCTCACGGCATTTCTTCACCACTGCAAACTGTCCACTGAAAAGAGAAGATAAAATGTTTTGATGTTTTACTAAAAAATGAGATTTCAGCACAGATATGGCATTGGGAGGGAACAGAAATGTGACATGAAAGGCTCAAATGATGAAAAATTAAAATAATTTCATATTGTGATTTTATTACACTTGTTTTTATGTATAATGGTACAAGGAAAAATTTATTTTCTTACAGTATATTTTATTGAATAGGTAATAATGTTGATATCTCCGTATTCTCCTCCTTCCCATCTCATATCAGACCTGGTACAGTACAAAATTGCTCTCTGATCCAACCTCATTTCCAAGAAGCACTTTTCCTGTATGTCTAGTCTCAGAGCTAGGATAAAAGGTAACTGAGATGAGGGAACTGGTAGAAAACAGAAGGTCCTGCCTTTGGAGATGTATTTCTAGTACCAATATTAATCACTTGAAACACCTTGAATTTTAAAAAAAAAAAGAGCATATCATTTTATTCACAAAAAAAGTTTTGTTGGTTATTTCTCCAATGATCTCTCAACTCTCTTCCCTTCCCAACAATATCTGTTTCTGGATCTATGTGGTTGTGGTGCAGCTGACACCCCCACCCCTCAACACACACAAGGGCGCACACATGCAACTATAGACATGGATCATGTGACCCAGACTAAGCCATCAGTGTACTATGTTCTTCTGATCCAAAGATAAGCACATGACCTAAGTAGGACCTTTCAGAGACTGGAAGACAAAAGATTTTCTGAGACTCTCCCATGAGCATGTGGACACTGAATTTATAGACATAACCCTAAAAACTTCTGCCAGCCATTTGGGGATTATAAGGAGAGCCATTCTTGGTACGGGGAGGTGGTAGGGGAACCACTGCAGGGGCCATACCTGTAGAAGAAAAAAACCAGGTCTGTGATCACTATGGAGTAGCTGCATCAAACCTAACTGAAGCTATATGCTTTGGGATTTTTCAGCAACATAAGCCAATAAATTCCCTTTATTACTAAAGCCAGTGTGATATGGGTTTGTTTTTTGTTTTTCTTTTTTTTTTTTTTTATTTCTTGAAGAAAGAATCCTAAATGCCACACAGAGTATAAAACCAGAACCTCCTTCTCACATATAATATAACAGAACCTGACAAAACACATTAAGTTCTGGGCAGTAAGGAGGTAAGATCATGGGAAGTAAATAGTGTCCTCCTGAAAGTAAGTGAAATACAATCAAAAGGTCCTTCTTGCATCATTGCTGATACCCTCACTTCTTCCCTTAGTGCCCAAGGAAGAGATGATCTACCCATCACAGAATCTGTACATCTCTTGGCACCTGCTGGAAAACTGCTATGTAAAAAATTATCAGTTATTTTTAGCTGGCTTTCTTCTCTTCACATGAAGACAAAAGGGAAAAAAATCAAATAAAGGACAGTATTTTGATGTTAAAAAATGGATACTTTAAAATATTACTCATTTACTTTAGCAGCAGGAGGCCACATCATCAAAGATTACTTTTCTATCATAATCTTTGCATGACAGGTCATTAATCCCCCCCATTCCCTGCAGGCAGGATAACAGAGAAGCTGAAGAATCACACTGGAACACTAGCATCAATTGTCCATAAATTCACTACCTTCAAGAGTCTTGGGATCTATGGTATGACTTTATTACAACCATTTCCCAATTTCTTTGGGAAGTGAAAAACTGCTCTCTCTATGGGTGGTAGAGGGTGGCAGAGATGGAATAGAGAGAAGAGGGAAATGAGGTGATCGCAAAGCATGTTCAGCTATTGCTTCAAGGAATCCAGTGAAGAGGTGCTTCTGTCTCCCACTCCTCACAAAGATGGTATCATGCCTCACGAGCACATTCAAGGGGGTGCAGGATAGAAAGGCGCTGCCCAGGATAGCCAACCAACAGACACACATGCTCCCAGAGGCTGTTCCTATTCAGACCTCATACCCTCATCCCACTTGTCTCTTCTGTTTCAGACACAAGGAAGACATCCTTTGAATCATGGCACTTTGAAAGACAAAACAAAAGATCAAAGGAGAAAAAGAAAAAAAAAAGAAGAATTGTTTCACTGCCAAATGTTCTGTGTTGAATATTAGCCCTTTAAATGGGAAGGTGATAATGTCTATGCAAGGTTAACACTAATGGCAGTGTTGGGCAGGTGCTGGGAGGCCATGTGCACCAGTCCAGGAGCATGCACACACGCACAGGGTAACTGAGTGCTGGAGTTTGCAGTGAAAGTTGTGGAGCTCACGTCCTCACTCGACATCAGATCCTTAGTCACACTTGCAGATCCCCACAATGGCAGCACCGGATAGAGTGGAGGCAATGACCACTGGCAGGCAAGCTCCATCCACGGCTGTCGCTCAAGTCCTGGTTAACCCTGACTGTAGAGGATCAACATGATTCTGGAAAGCATTCTAGACCTAACACACTTTAGACGTCTTTCCCCATTTCTCTCTGACTCCCCTGCCAATTCCAATTCCATCTTCCAAATTCTCCTACAGCCTGGAGTCCTCACTTTATATCTCTGTGTGGAATGTGCTGTCTTCTACCTTTTTCTTACCATTTCCACTCTCCAAGACTGAGAGCTCCTTGAGGACAAAGAATCCAGGCTCATGGTTCTATCTCCTCAGGCCCTGAATGCCTGAGGAGTTGCCCCAGAGTCTACATATGATGCTGGTATGCTGCTTTTGAACTCTGAAACTAGAATCTGAAAACCTGACCCAATAAACCAAATGTGCTGCATTATAATTCAATGGGATGTGTAGTGGCTGGGAGTGCAGAATTCACCTAACTCTGTTAATCATGGGATTACTTATGACTTAGTCAAGTGGGTATGAGAGTACCTAACTTGTTGGAGGAGCCTCCTGGGACTTCAGGGCCACAGGCAGAGCCACAATACAGGTATTATAACAAAATCCCTGAGGTAATCAATTTATAAAGAGAAAAGGTTTATTATGGTTTACAGCTGGCGGGGTTCCTGTCCATGATACATATGCCATGAGGCAGTGCATAATACTGGCAGCATACAGCAGAGCAAAACTGTTCCCCTTATGGCCAGGAAGGAAAGACAGCAAGGAGGGGGCCTAGAGTTCCACTATCTCCTTCAAAAGCATGCTCTTCACAACTTAAACACTTCCCACTAGGTCCCACCTCTTACAGGCTCCAGCATCAATCCTTTAACACACAGGCCTTTAGAAGACATTCAAGATCCAAATTATAACAAGGGGGAAGCTGATTAAATGAGATAACATGCATGAAGTATTTAGAAAACTGCCTGACCATAGGAAGTATTCAATAATCATTAGCTATTATTAATCTGGAACAAATGGAATTACTTCCATTACTGTACTGCTATTGTTTCAATCTCAAAGCAATATAATATCACCACCAAAATATCACTTTTCATGACTACCAGGAAAAAAAAAATATGGTTCTAACAGGACCAAAAAAGGAAAAAAGAAAAAAAAGAAAATCTCACAACAGGGCTGAACTACATTAACAATGTCTAAAATTATTGCTAAATCTGACTCCTGGCTTCAACCCTCAGGCACATCATCCCCTTCCCCTGTTTTCTCTCTGATCCACCCAGGGTGAGTTGTACCTCACAACTTCTCACTGCAGGCCACCTTCGCCTTGGGACTTCAGGGCCACTAAGCAGAGCCACAGTACAGGCAACCAGGTCCACTGGGAGCCACGGGGTGGGGGTGGGGGGTCCTTTGTGTGCACTTAGTAACACATGCTGGGCACTTCCACAGCAGAATCTCCTCAGGCAGCTAGTGAAGACTGAAGACAGCAACCTGGAAGAAGAAATTCTTCTCTAATCACAGTAATTTGCTTTGTGAGGGCTATTCAGGTTGAGCTATGGATTAATTGTTCCTCTGATCCTTTCTTCTCTGGGCAACTGGCTCTCAATCCATGGGCTCCCTGGGGTTCACTTTCTATCCTAGATTCATACCACATTGGGGGGACAGCATCTTTACACCAAACCGTGCCACCCCAACAACAACTTTAAAAAACTTATTTATGTATGTTTTTATTTATTTTTGGCAAGTGCTTTGAAATTGAAATAGCATGATTCCTCCTTGAGACTGCGCTCAGATCAAGTAAAAGTGAACACATACAAAGAAGTAAGACCCCCCCACATTGGCCCACTCAGGTATGCTCATCCCTTCAGCCTCCTTTCCTTCTACCAACACATTAGGCCAGTGAGTAATTAACACCAATACAGAGGACCACAGCATTAATTAATGTTAGTACAGTTAGAGTTGCTCAATGGATGAGAAATGCAGCTTCCACAGTGGTGAATATAAATTCTCGGTATGCTATGACATTTAATTTTGATGAACATTACGACATAACCTCATCACTTGTGAATTTGCCCACTTACTGAAATTCGTCTGTAATCACCAAGTAACGACTCAAAGCACTTTTTATTCATGGACATGCACGTGTTAAAAAAAAAAATCTGAGCTGTGCACAGTGGTACATGCCTGTAATCCCAGTGGCTCGAGAATCTGAGGCAGGAGGGTCACAAGTTCAAGGCAAGCCTCAGCAACTTAGTGAGACCCTGACTCTAAATAAAATATAAAAAAGGGCTTGAATGTTGCTCAGTGGTTAGGTGCCCCTGGGTTCAATCCCTAGTACAAAAAAAAAAAAAAAAAAAGTTGAGTTCAATGTGCCTGTTCCTAACTGAAGACAAATGAGGTTTGCTCTACCCCCCTAATTCAGCTCTCAGGCTGTAAACAAATATATCCATTATACTGCTACCTTTTTTTGAACTTGTGCATGCGTGTGTGTGATTTCACTGTTTAAAACAACTTCCAAGTATGGTGCAGTAGTGCTGTGGAACTATCACTCCTGAGCACAAGGCTGTGGTGTGCGTTATGGATAAAACATGCACTTTAGATAAGGTGCACGTAAGTGTGAATTGTAGTGATTATAACCATGAGTTCAATGTTAGCAAATCAACAATATACATTAAATAAAGTATTTTTAAACAGAAAAAAAAATTTAAAAAGCTGTTACACAACAGGTTGACAAAAATGTTCTGAGCAGAGTCACAGGAATCTAACTCTCCACCCTCCTCCCCCAGGAGCAACAATTCAGTATTGGCCGTGAATTTAGAGAACATAATTCCCACAAATAATGAGATTCAATTGTTTGTCATTTGTTAATGTACTAACAACATTCTCTATAAATTAATAATTGGTAAAATATTTTGTTGCATTATATACAGGTAGTCAAACTAAAAACTTTCAATTAAATATAATAAACATTGATTATAAACAATAAACAAACTATTGTTGGTCAAATACATACAAAATAAATGACACATCCGCGCTTCAAAGAATTTCATATAAAACAATCCTGACTCAAGAAATAATCGCAAAATTATTAAAAAGAGGCAAATGGGAACAAAACTTCATAAAGAACTATTTGCCATTTGATTTCTTTGTCCAAACCTATTTATATTTCCTGTTTGACTGGTCACTCAAGGAAGTGTAACCAGGATTTTATGCAAAGCTTTTCACACGTTAGTAATTGTAACTCATGAGATATACATCATTGTGTGTTTTTAAATCGCCCTAAATCATTCAGCAAATAAGCTGCATAATTGAAAAATTAATCTGAACCCAAGTATACTTGCCTCCAATCCCCATTCACCAAGTGCAATTGCCCTGTTGGCCTTGTGTGCATTCTGTTTGATACACAAGTCACCTCACAGGTAAGTGACAAATATCTTTCTAGGAAAGAGCTTTGTGAGAAGAATCCAATAGAGGGCATTTGTGGTTGAATGAGTTTGGGTGTTCTTCTCAGTGAAAATTCAGTGTTTGAATTAATTATAACCATAGCTTTAAGATGCTTTGTAGTGCCCTGAAATTAAAATTAAACTATCTTTTTTTGTGTGCTGAGAAAGGTAAAACATCCCTAATATGAAGATCAGATAGATCTAAAACCCCAAAATTTTAAAGTGCTCATATAATGCCACAAGTACAAAATTCCACAGTGTGAAACTTTGTTTCATGCACATAATTACCAAGAATGTTATGTAAAAAACCTTTTTGTTATGAGAATAAGATGAATATGAAACAAATGATTCTGTGTTTATACTTGAGTCCCATCCTAAACTATCTATTTATACCTATGCAAATATTCCAAAAAATAAACTAAAACAATTTGGTCCCCAAAACTTCAGATAAGTGATACACAATTTATACTCAAAATTATATGAGTATAAACAAGAATGATACATTCATCTTGAAGCATTTGTGCTTTTGTAGTTCTCAGGAGTTCACAGCGTGTTAAAAATAAACCTATGGAATGCTGTTTAACCCAGGCAGGTCTTAACTTTCTAATTTATTTATTTGTGAAAACTTCTATTCATGTCCATAAGATGAACACACACTGTAAGAAAGGATGTGGAAGGGGCTAGGGGTGTACCTCAATGTTACAGCCCTTGCTTAGCATGCATGAGGACCTGGGTTCCACCACAGCACCATAAAAGAAATCAAAACAAAAACAAAATAAAAGACATTGCATTCAGAATGCAAAAAAAAAAAGGTACAATCTGAGGAACATAACAATCTCTGCTTCATGACTGGTGACCAATCTAGAGTCTTACATTATCATTTCTGGTTCTATCTAGTCTCTTCATAAGAACAACCTCCCACCTGAGAAGGTGTGTGCAGCTTCAAAAAAATGTGACTAAGACAGCATATTGTTTTTTATCTTTGATTTTAAAGATGTTTCTGCCCACATTGTATGACAGTTAGCAACTATTTATGGTAGCTATTATTATTATGAATTACCTACATTAATGCTGGTAGTAGATCTGGATTAAATCTGACACCATATGAGCTCCATCTCTCTCTCTCTCATGCCTTTACAATGAACACAAAATATATACATACACACACACACACACACACACATATTACACTTTGGAGTTTATATATCAAATTCCTGGCACAATTTTAGTGCTGATTTACTGGTGATCTATTTTTCTTGAAGTGCTGCTTTGAAAGAGTGGAGGGATTGAATCCTGCCAGAATAGTAGAAGTGCAGGTCTCCGGGAAGAGTGGAGGTGACATATGAGTTCTCAAGGATGAGTTCACATTTAATCATAATTCACATTTACAGCAGGGGGAAAGACCCTGTGGGCTTACAGCCTAGTGGGAGAGACAATCGTAAAACACTCGTGTGGAAAGAGTGAGGTGCTGTGGGACAGAGAAGCCTCGTCACTGGGAGACCTACCAGGCTTGGCGGGCTACGCCCTGAAGGTGACCATGAGCTGGGAGTTGAAGAAGGTATGTGCTGATTTGGATGTGGCTTGCCATCCAGAGCTCGTGTATTACCAGTATGCTGAAGTGTGAGGTGGCAGGATCTTTATGAGGTGGGACCTAGTGGGAGGTAATTTGGTCCTGATGAGGTACTACTCTGGGAAAAGATTAAGGTAGTTCTTGTGGGACCCTGAGTTAGTTCTTGTAAGAGGGTTGGCTAGTCACAAGCTCCTCTGGCTTCCTGTCTCATCACATGATTGCTCCCTCTTGCACATCTACCATGAGGGACATGCTATTTGAACTTTTAGCCTCCAAAACTATAAACTGAAAAAACTCTTTTCTTTGAAGTTACCTAACCTTGGATACTTTGTTATAGTAACAGAAAAGCAGGCTAACTCAGTACATGTAGAGGGTTTTAGAATTTCTAGAAACAAGAGCAGTGGCGGGGGGGGGGGGGGGGGGGGGGGGGATGTCCTGTCAGTTGCACAAACAAAGCTCTGCACAAAATGGAGCAATGTTAAGTCCTGGCTCTGCCAATAATTGGAAAACACAGGGGCTTCTCTAACCCTCAGTTTCCTTGTCTGTACAAGGGCAATGACAATATGAAATGAGGCCATATATGTACGGGCATAATGGTTTCTCTAAACACATGAAGCACAAGTAAAGAAGAACACTTGGTACATTTCATGTATTTTTCAAAGAAGCCAAATTTCTCCTTGTCATTTTTCTACCCCAAAAAGTATAAAATCTAAATGTTAAGCCTCTACATTTTTCCCCAATTAGGACTCAACAAAAATATTTTCATTTTCATTGAAGACATATTTGATTTTTTTTTCCTTTGGTCCCCCAAGGACCTGTGCCTGGCTTGCTTAGATGCTTAAACTGTCACCTGAAGGTGACCAAGGTGAAGGGAAGCAGACTAAATTTTCCAAAGATGGCCTCAGTCAAATCTTCCATTCCAAAAGTTCTCTGCAATGTCACCTTCCAGTTGCATCTAAAGGTAGAATTTAATGCCTTCCCCTTGAATCTGAGCAGGCATCAGTGACTTGCTTGGCCAACAGAATGTGGTAGAAGTGGTCCTAAAACTTCACCTGAGTTTCTTGGGAATCTCCTCCTGGTACCCAATCCCTAGGCTGGGAGAACTCAAGCTATGTGAAGAGGTCACATGCAGGTGCTGCCTTTGGCAGCTTCAGAAGAACTGACAGCAAACTTAAAAGACCAGCCATATGTGTGAGTCATCATGAACATTTGGCCCATCACATCTTCATATGACCATAGCCTCAACTACCATCTCAGTGCAGCCATATAAAAGACCCTAAGCAAGTACCATCTGGCTGGGCCTGAGGAGGCCTGCAGAAGTATGAGAACTAATGAATCATCATAAATCGGTATTTTCAGTTACTAAGTACCACTTGGCTGGTTTGTTTTGTAGGAAATGAACAGCCACTAACAAATTTCAGGTGGGTTCAAGAGCTCACCCAAGAGGCTAAGTGGAGGGAAGATGTGACCCAGAAAGTAAGGGGTCTATAGATGACTAGGCCATGGGTTGGCCTCACAGAAGAACATAGGAAAGGAGCAGGTATCCACACTACATTGAATGCAGGCCCATATAGGACACAAACAAACAGGACCATTCATTACATGAGTACTGTGGACTCACCTTTCAGGTCCTTTGCTCTCACCTTGGCAATACTTCTCAACTTTGAAGAAAAGTGCTGCATTACTTAAGAAGGATCTCTCTGCCTTACTGAGTTTTGTACAGTTATAACAAAATACCTGAGGCAGAATACTTCATGAAGAGGTTTACTTAATTCATATCTTTGCAAGCTGAAAAGTCCAAAGTGACTGCATCATAACATGGCAGACCAAAGGAAAGAAAAATAGCTAAATGCAGAAGGAAAGGTCATATGGCAAGAGAGGAAGTAAGACATGTGCCAAAGGCAGCAATCACATGGTTGATGGGCTAGCTCACTCTCTTTTAACAACCTACTCTCAAGGAAACTAATCCACTCCTTGGAAACCTGCGTTAACCCTATCATAGGGTAGCGCCTGTGATTTAATCATCTCCCATATGACCTACATCTTAAAGATCCACTACCTCTCAACACCATTGCATTGGAGACCAAACTTCCAGCACACAAACCCTTGGAGGACAAACCACATCCATATCCAAACCATAGCAGACCTCTGGGCAAAATGCAAACAACACAAAACAGCAAACCCCAAAGTCTTTCACTGAGATGCTGCTCAGATTTCTAGCGAAGCTGAGCTGGTTGCTGATCTCCAAATTCACCTTTCCCAGTCTCTATAGTAAAGCAGATCTCTACTTTGGGAAACTTATAAAACCAAACACGATACATGATTCAGTAAATACAGGTACCTAGTCTTCACTATGATGACCATGAATGCCCAGGGCCCACCAGCAGTGACAGCACCTTCAGGAGGAAGCAGGTGAAGCAGAAGCACACTCTCCCCTCGTCTAGTAGAAACCACCCCTTCCATCCTAATTCTACCAGCTCCATAGGTGTCAGCTGATGATGAAGGCAAATCCTGTATGGAAACCTGGAAGGTCAGTCCCAGGTAGTACGTAATTCCCTTGGAACATTTTCTTGGTGCAGCCCCTACGTGGAATTGTTTTCCCTCTGCCCTTTGAGAAGTTATTAAGTGAGAAGCAAGCAAACCGCATTTTAGGAAGAAAAAAAAGTAAAGCTGGTGATAATTTTAAAAATCCTATTGTTAAAAAAATACAATCTTTCAAAAATTATTATGAACTGCTACAAGATTTCAGTAAAATGGACTATGATTTGGAAAACAAAGGTTACCTCACCCACAAGCAAGCCATTCAGGTTGCCATAGCACCTAAGGGAGAAACAGTGTCCTGAGGAATAGGTAAACAGCCTCCTGTCACCCAGGGAACCTGACAACACCAAGGCCGAGAGAGATGCAGAAGGAGAATGGCAGGCCAGGGCATGTGACTAACAGTGGGCCAAGGAGAGCAGGAGAGAGGTGGATTCCTTAGGGACAGCATCCTCCCAGGGACAAGATCACAAAGACTGGGGAGGAGAAGATGACAAACCTAGGGCCCAGGGCCAGTGGTATGGCGTTCAGGGTGATGTCAAAGAAACAAATACCCAGAGGAGCAGCTGGCTCAAACAATTTCTTACAATTAAGAAATAACAAACCATAGCAGTTAAGGACCCTGAAACAAGGGGAGCTGAGAAAGAGAGCAATTGGGGCCTCTGTTCACTCCATTTGTGTCCATGGTGCCTTTGGAGGTACAGGTCCAGATCCACCTAGAACAGTTTCCAAAGGGAGAGCTCTGGAAAAATATTCTGTGGCCAAGAAGTTTAGGGAAAACTGGGTAAACAGAGTCACACAGGCTGCTGTATGCATTCAGCATTTCCCACTGTTTGGAGTTGTTGTTAACCATGAACTGTGTAACTGTGTGTATTTGTGTGTGTGTGTGTGTGTGTGTGTGTGTGTGTGTGTGTGAGAGAGAGAGAGAGAGAGAGAGAGAGAGAAAGAGAGAGAGAGAGAGAGAGAGTCAGTCCCTGGGATTACAGGATTGCACTACCCCATTCCTGATTTGGGCTGGATTCTTCTTTGTGGTGCTAAAGATCAAACCTAGGGCCTCATGCAGGGAGCCACATCTGTAGCCCTGGGACTGGATTCTGTATTCACAGTTTCCTTTCAGTTTGCAACTGAATTGCATTTGAGGCTACTCCCTAAGGCAATATGTCAATAGCAAAGCTGGAAGTGAGAAGTCCAGTGGTTTGGGGCTCTGACTCATTAGAATCTATTCTAGGAAAGGAGGCCACCTATCTCCTTGGAATTGGCACCCTTCTGTCTCCTTCTGTCTGCTGGTCAAGGGCTGCTATGGGAACACAAGCAAATCTATAATGGACTCATCCCTGATACAAGGTTTTTACTCTTTGAGACTAGAGGGGATTGGTGGGTTTTTTTGTTTTTGGGCTTTTTGTTGTTGTTGTTGTTTTTCTTTTTTTCTTTTAAGAGCTTAGATGCTCAGAGGCAGAGCACACTGAATACTGGTCAGCTGACAAACAAACACTTGAGCCCTTGCTGCCACCTTGAACCAAGAAAGCAACCCCTGAGGAACAGTGTGGTGGTGACAGGAAGGGGCCTAGGGCTTGGGGCATGAGGCCTCCATGGAGTAGTGTACTCCCTGCACCTGCCTTGCAGGAGTTGACACAAGTACTCCCACTTTGTTCAAAGCACACAACTTCTCTGCTTTTGGACTCACTGCCATAGTGAATTCTATCTGGTTCAGATACTGTCTGTGACTTCAGGAATTTATAACCCACAGGGATTAACAAGACCTCTCTATGCAACAGACCTGCAAGTGCTGAATGATGGGGAATGCAGAGGGAGTGGGGCCAGGTAAGGGAACATCCCCTACACTCTGTACCACCCTTGGACCTAACAACTGCAAGCTTGGTGCTTGGTATGTTTGGTTTTTGTCTTTAAAGCCAAAAGGGAAAAGAAGTTTAAAAAGAATTGGGAAAAATATTATTTGATATGATGTAAATAGGATCTCCAATGGACCCGATGAACAGTATTTCAGATATTTACTCTAAATACAGTAAGCCCCACATCAGAATCAAAGTTGATTCTTGAACCCAGTTTCATGGAGAATAAAAATGCTCTTTGGGGCTGCGGTTGTGGCTCAGTGGTACAGCATTCGCCCAGCATGTGTGGGGCACTGGGTTCAATCCTCAGCACCACATAAAAATGAAAAATAAATAAATAAAGGTATTATGTCCATCTACAAACAAAAAATAAAATAAGTGCCCTTTTAAAGAAAGGATATTTGCAGATTACCATCATGCCAGGATTGTTCAGTGAATGGTGATCATGTCAAGTGAGTGATCAGAGCTTCCAGCCCCAATATCACATTCTAGCCATAGAGCGCCCTTGAGTTGTTCCAGTTGAGACTTAGAACGGTCAGACTTGACTTTATCATTCTGACTTCACCATGCATTCCCCTTAAGTCCTCAGGATAATTTTGTCACATTTTCCTTTTCACCATTTAGCACAAAGTTAACTGGGCCACAAGGTATAATTTTTTCTCAACTCAGCAAGCTTCAAGGAAAAAGTTGAAAAGGTAGCAGGAGGGTCATATAATTTCATGGGGGAAAGGACGAAGCACAGATGCTGAGCTTAAGTTCCTTATACCATGGACAAAATGGGGGTGGGTTGGGGTGGGGTGTCAGATTTGTCCAAGTTTTTCAGAACAACTAGCTAAAGGGAAAGAGAAAGCAAGAAGATGGGCAGTTCGATGGCCATAGGTCTTAATAGGGTAAGGTATACCAAGTAGCCCAGATTAAGATGCAACTGATAGGAATCATGGGGTAATTCTCTCTAATACATACTTTCCATAGTTCTGGAGCATGAGAGGAATAAAGCAAAGATGTCTAATTATTTTCATGGCTTCCTTTTCAACTTAGGTAGAAATATCATTTGCCTGCCTGTTTTTATAGATAGGTCTGGGACCCTCAGACCTATCATTAGAAAAAAATAGCTCCCCGTTACCCTGAGAGTCAGGTCTGTATTGGTGAAGAGTTCGGACTTGAATGACTTGAAAAAAATTCAAATACATCTGGTGTTATGTGGCTTTTAGTGCAGCCACAGGGCGGATGGACTCCAGCAATGTTGTGCACGGGGTCTGTGCTGCTCTGGAAATTGAAAGACCAATGGCAGCAAACTCTCTTTAGGGTTCCTTCTCTGGGGCTTCAAAAGTCACTGGCCCAAGTGTTCAGGAGATAATGAGTAGTTGCCTGGCCATGTGCCCAGCCAGGAACAATCCTTTTTTACAGTGATCTTGGCCAAGTCCTTTCCTGGGATGTCTATGGATCTGCCACCTTGGCTCTGAATCAGGTGGGATTCATCTCACAGAGGAAGTCTGGAGGGAGGGGGAGTGGTACAACATGTAAGAGTCTGAGGGGGTCACTTCAGGCCAGGCCAGATGAGGCTGGCAGGGATCGTCACTGCTGGAGTTACCTGAAGTGAGAGCCATGAAGATAAAACTGAAAGATGATAAGTTAAAGAGAAACCAGAGCTCCCGGGAAGCCTGAGTATTCCCTCAATGGAAGCAGAATTCTCTGGAAGCCTGCCAGGAAGGCTGACCTCACCCCTGGGATCCGATCCCAGCACACATGAGGCTTATCATCAGAACCAGAAAACAGCTGTAAATTCCACAGCCAGGAAAACAAACATGTTGATGATGCTATTTCTCTGAGGAAGTGAAAGTTTTGAAGAGCATGCGTCACTAAATAAGTTTTAGGGCAAACACCAAAGAAAATTTAAAAATTAAGGAAATATAATTTGTGTGTACAAAGATTATGGGTGAGGCTTCCCTAAGCAGGGATTGCAAACCCAATAACCTTTTCGTGAAGTGTTGCTTCTTAAGGAAGTATGAAATCTGACTAGAGAGACATGGAGTGATCATCAACTAGAGGGTTCCAAAGCTCTGTTTGGCAAAAATATGATTTTCTGGCAGGCAAGGGGGTCATAGTGGGAATTGTATCATTGGGCAACAAGGAGGTCTGACCTCTTGTAGGGAGCATGCCCAGGTAGGGTGAGAAGTACTTTCTCTTGCTGGGCCTCATCTGCAGTGTAGAGGCTCAGGAGCTCTGCACCCCTCCCAACACAGATGATCTTGAATTCAGCACAGCTGAGGGTAAACACAGTCCCCCCGCCTCCAGTAGGAACAAGATACTATGAATATCTGTAATCATGTGGGAACAATTGTGGCCAGGCTGGTCTGTTGAATCAAGCACAGCTTCTAGGAAGCATAATGAGGCCCAATGGAAAAGGCAGCTAAAGCCATGAAGCAATGGAAAAAATCTAACAGAGATGCAGAACACATATAAATGAACACATACATGAGATGCCTGTTAGTCAACTTTCTGTCACTGTGACAAAATGCTTGAGGTAAACAATTTAAAAAGATGAAAGATTTATTTTGGCTCATGGTTTCTAAGTTTTTGGTCCATAGTCAGTTAGTCAGTTTTGGGCCTGTAGTGAGGCAGAATATCATGCAGAGAGGGTGTGGTGTAGCAAAGCTGCTAACCTCATGGTAGTAATAAGAAAAGAGAGAGGAAAGGGCTGGATCTCAATTTACCTTAAAGATACTGCTCCCAATAACCTAATTTCCACTATGCTCCTCCTCCTAAAGATTCTCCTACCTCTCAACAGTGCCAACCTAGGAACCAAGTCTTCCATACACAGCTTTTAGGAGACATTCCAGATCCAAACTATAGCAATGCTCTAAGACAGGCACAACAGAAGTCACATGAAAATTACCAAAGCCACTTGTCTAGACCTTCCACTCCAGGGTGCTGAGTTCAGGGGGCTCCGTACTAACTCAAGAAGTGACTGGAGGGCTGAGGTTGTGGCTCAATGGTAGAGTGCTTGCTTAGCACATGTGAGACACTGGGTTCAATCCTCAGTACCACATAAAAATAAATAATGGTATTGTGTCCATATACAACTTAAAAAAAAAAAAAAGTGACTAAACTCTAATGACACAAAAAGTCTCCATGGTGAAAGTGAATGTGTACTATGAGGTGCTGGCTAAAAAGACATAAGATCTTTTTGTTGGGGGGGTACCAGGAATTGAACTCTGGGGCACTCAACCACTGAGCCACATCCCCAGCTCTATTTTGTATTTTATTTAGAGATTTTATTTTATTTTATTTGTATTTTATATATTTATTTTATTTATTTATCAGGGTCTCACTGAGTTGCTTTGCACCTTGTCATTGCTGAGGCAGGCTTTGAACTCACGATCCTCCTGCCTCAGTCTCCTGAGCCACTCGGATTACAGGTGTGCACCACCATGCCCGGCAACATGTAGGTTCCATTTGGAACTTAATTTCTACTTAACGGGAAGTGGATGCACAATAATAGAACCCATTTTTGCAGCTACGTCATGATTTGTTACTCATATATATGAGATACTTCACTGGTTGCTACGTTTAGATTCACAAAGAAGTTAACATGAGTAACGCAAGAAGAACTGGCTTGTCAAATTAAAATTTTAATTCCCTTCATAATGACTTCCCAATGAGCTAGGTTAAAAAAAAAACTAAATCATACCAGCAAAATTCTGAAGAGTGCCCACAATCTGAGAGGAAATGCAGAATCAGCAGATCAATTCTGGACCAGAAGACAGAAGACAGAAAGCTGACCCACTCTACTATTTCACATGTGTGAACACCAATCTTTCGTGACTTATTCTGAGACTCACCATAGTTATTTGGGAAATAAAGCAAGGATTTGGGATGTAGCTCAGTGGTGAAGTGTTTGCTTATCATGCACAAGGCCCTGGGTTTGATCCCCAGGAGGGGGGGGGGGGTAGAGAGGGAGACATTAATAATTAATAAAGTTCAGCTTATAGGGCTATTTTAAGACTGAAAAGAGGTAAGAAGATATGATGATGTTTTATATATTGTATGCTACCCAAAAATATGACATTAATATTTGGAAATGTTTAAGTGATATTGCAGCTGAGAATAAAACCACTGAGTCCATGTCCAAAGATCCCTTAAGATTCAGGTGAGTTTCTAACTGGGATAGGGAGGAAGAAAAGGAACATTTTCAACAAAACTTAGAAACATCCATTTCACGTCTTCTGAAACTAAAATTTAACGTTAATATCTGGACAGGTAAATTTGTTTTAGTTTTCTGTACTTCGTGATGACTTATGAATTTTAAAGGCAGAAGACCTGTTTTACATTCTAGCTTTGATTTTGAGCAAGTTCCTCAGCTTCTCTGTGATTCAAATTCCACTGAACATTATCTACCTTAAAGAGCTGCTACAGAGACTGAAAGAGTTAAACATATAAAGTTCTTTCAAAAGTACCTCATGCATAATATGGATCATATGCCTAAAATTATAATCACTATTGTTATACATAGTTGCTTAAAGCCTACACAGTGGCATCTCTTAGGTACATACCAAGGTGCAAACTGTCCTACTAGAGAAAACAAAACATGAGAAATCCTATGCAAGTCCTTCCCCACCCTTTCCTAGAGACCATCATGAGCAAGGGATCTTCGTGAAGACTGTATGCTTTAGAACACCTCCAACTCATGGGGATGCCTTTCATATAAAATTGCTTAGACTTCTGAAATACTGAAATATTCAAGATAAAAGGAAAGAAAACATGAAAACAAAACTGGCCCATTTTCATGTCTTGGGCCTTTGATTAATATTATGCAGACCTCTTTCTGGCCTTAGAAGACACGTTTAAAATATGTGGGCAAAATCACCCTGAGATAATTATAGGTTATTGTTCCATCTTTTGGCCAACTACTGAGAAAAGACTTATTTTTTAAAAATATTTCTTTTAAATTTATTCTTTTTAGTTATACATGACAGTAGAATGCATTTTGGCTAACTATACATACATAGAGTATAACTTATCCTAAGATCCCATTCCTGTGGTAAATGATGAGGAATTACCCTGGTTGTGTATTCAAATACATGGCTAGGAAAATTATGTCCGATTAATTCTACTGTCCTTCCTATTCCCCACCTCTTCCCTTTGTTTCCCTTTGTCTAATCCAATGGATTTCTATTCTTCCCCTTCCCACCCTCCCCTGTTTTGAATTAGCATCTGCATATCAGAGAGAATATTCGGGCTATGGTTTTTAGGGATGGACTTATTTCACTTAGCATGATATTCTCCAGGTTTTGTTCTTCTGTATGGCTGAGTAATATTCAATTGTGTATATATACCACATTTTCCTTATCCATTCATCCACTGAAGGACACCTAGGTTGTTTCCATAGCTTGGCTATTATGAGTTGAACTGCTATAAACATTGATGTGGCTGTGTCACTGTACTATGCTGTTTATTAAATCCGTTGGATATAGACCGTGAAGTGGGATTATTGGGTCAAATGGTGATTCCATTCCAAGTTTAGAAGATTCTTAACTGAAGCCATTTGAGGTTGTTTCTAACTCAAGTTTTCTTATGTTCAAAGAAGCTTCATTTCTAATGCTTCTTTGTGATTCTAATCATTCAAAGCCAGTATTTACCATGTACAAGAAAAATACTATTAGCTTCCCCTGAGAAATGTTCAGTATTAGAAAACAAAGCATTTATTAAAAGTAAAACTAAAATAAGCTAAGGCAGTAGAGAAGGACTAAGTCTTGATGGGGGCAAGGAACACAGACAGAAGCTTCCCACCTAGGAGCCAGTGTTCACTCCACTGGCCCAACAATGAGCTGGGTAGCCATGAGAACACATCTTGTACTTCCAAATCTATGCTTTCAGCAAGGGAGAAGAGGAATTCCAATGCTGCTAAGGATATAAAAATATAAAACAAAGAAATAAGGTGATACATCTTTTCCTCCTCATCTCAGCAAATACTCGATGAAGGGGTGAATAAATTAATTTATGCCTCAGTCTTGGAATTCCAAGTTTCTCCTGTTAATGTTTGATTTGTTGGTTCAATTGCTAAAGAGAATGATAATTAGATATTCTTCGTTACTGTGTCCTTAGACTATGAGGAAGAGGTAAATAAACTGAAGAAAGTGATGTTTAGGACACTTCAGTCAACTTTTAACATGCTGGTTGTCATATTGCTAACTGAAAGCTTCAAAAGAGTTAATATTAGTGGTTCTGGGTAAAGGAAACAATTGAACTTTGCACTCATTTCAAAATTCTAACCTCCCTCAAAATACATATGCTTCAGCAGAGTAAAATTTCACAACGAAAAATCTAATTGTACTAAGGGTGATTCAATATTATACATCCATCTATTCAAGTACTACTATCAATTATTTCTTCAGACGACTTGTCCAATAATATTTGTTATGGTTTGGATGTGAGGTGTCCCCAAAAGGCTCATGTGAGACAATGTAAGAGCATTCAGAGGTGAAATGATCGGGCCACGAGAGCCTTAATTCAATCACTTGATGGGATTAACTGGGTGATAGCTGAAGGCAGGTAGGCTATGACTGAAAGAGTTGAGTCATTGGTGGTACGCCTTTAGGGTATATATTTTCTATCTAGATAGTGGAATCTTTCTCTGCTTTCTGATCATCATGTGAGCCACCTCCCTCTGCCACACTATTTGGCCATGATGTTCTGCCTCACTTTGAACACCAAGGAATGGTGCCTGTTGTCTACAGATTGAGACCTCTAAAACCGTGGGCCCCTAAATAAACTTTTCCTTCTTTATAATTGTTCTTGTCAGATCTTTTAGTCACAGCAGTGATAAAGCTGACTAAAACAATATTTTACCACAGAAAAAAGATTACAGCTAAGTAATCTTGATAATTAGATCATAAACATTTATAAATTAAAACAATGACTTAGTTTACAACAGATCAGATCTATGCATCAAAAAAATATAAAACAAGCCACAAATGCAAATGACATGTGTGATTTAAATTTTTCAGCTACATCAATGTATGTAAAAGCAGGTAATATAAATTTCAATAATATTTTTTATTCCTCCTAATATATCAAAAATGGTCCAATAATTTCAAATAAATAATTATAAGATATTTCACCCTTTTTTGAGTGTTTGAACCCCAGTTTTTCACAGCACATCCCACCGGGACTAGCCATACTTCAAATGCTCAATGGCTACACGTAACTAGTGGCTATCCTATCACATAGCACAGCTTCAGGCTGATTTTATAGCTACAGTAGAAAACTGGGGCACAGCTTCGGTATTTTTGGAAGGGAAGTGGAAGAGATACTTGTGAAGACCCTGGGAGGTGAACCATAGCTAATTTAGCATATTAATCATTGGAAAATGAAAGATACACCTGCTTGCTTTTTTGAAGAACAACAGAGAACAAAATTCCCTTAAAAACCAGACTCTGAATTTCAGATAATTTTTTTTTAATGTGAATTTATTTTCAACTCTTCATCACTGTGGACCAACATGGTTTCCTTTTTTTAATATACTCTGCTGTCTTGAGTACGGAAGTCAACCAGACAACCTACACAAGAAGCATTTGTGTACTTGAAGTCATTTACCAAGTCACAAGCCTTCTCAAGCCAACTGCTGTTAGAATCAACATCAAATCATGTAGAGGAGCTTATGGCTCCCAAAGGACAAAAATCAAGATTTCCATGCAACATAGTATGTGAGACTACAAAACATAAAACCAGCCTAAGTGATAAATATAAACACAGATTATGAATCAGTTAATTTTAAAAGTTTGATCCTACTTAATAAGTAAATTTTCTGTATGATTTTAATTATTTCAGTAATCTTCATCCCTACCTTCACCTACATAGATTGAAAGGAGGACAGCAGTGATAGATAATGAAAAAAATGGTAACTGGAAGTTTTCCAATTAGGAAGATGACTGGTCACAGTGGAAGCGGTGGACAAGACAGGGAAGGATGTGTTGTGCAAGTGGCTTCCTGGAAATGGAGATTTTGGGGGGAGTCTCTGGTGACTGCTGTAGAGTAGAGAAGAGGCTCACTGGAAACGAAGGGGTCAAGACCAGGAGGCAGGGTGCTAGTTATACTGACTACAAGGGGGTCATGGAAAGGATGGCAGTGGAAGGAGGAAGGGAAGACTACTCGCAGAAGTCTGTCCTCTCCATGCTCCATGCTTTAACATTCATTCCTTCTTTATTTTCAAGAGATCACAGAACTAACATCCATTCTCTCCCTTTGCTTGTCAAAATCATAAAAATTAACAAGCTAATGGCAAGGAACTCACTAAATTTGCTGTGGACACTTACATTCAGGTTGGTTAAAGGTCCTTCCTAGTGGCAACTTTAAATATGCTGAGGAACAACTGGGGTGACCCCACCTGATTTTCCTGTGACTGCTTTTTCTGTGTTCATTCATTTGTTCATTCAGTGTACAGCGTCAGACATGAAATGATAGAGGGAAGGGCTCTCTAAAATATCCCCAAATAGGGGAATCTGTAACGATTAAGTGGCATTCTTCCCTCTCCTAGCTGAGAATGACAATCTCTTAACCAATTTTTATCCCTTCCTTTCTCTGCTTCCTTCCTTCCTTCTTATCAAATAACAGAAAGATAACAACATACCATTTGAAAGGTGGTCAAGTATACCTACTGTTGACAAGTTCCAAGATTCCAGGGTCAACTACTCCTTTTGGATGGATGGTGACAGGATATGTGGGGTTTGCTTGCTATGAAGCTACCGTTCTGAACTTCCAATATCTCAAAGTCCTTTCATGACACGGAGATCCCAATATAAGTGGAGGCAACTGACAAAATGTGACCATGTTAAGAAAAAATTGCATGATAAGCATGGAGAATCATGGCAGAAGCCATTGAAGTCGATTTCAAATGTGCCAGCCACTTCTGACCACATTTTTAACGGACTCTTCTACCATATTGAAAAGCAGTGATGACTGTCACCAAATGTCCACCATAACAAACTAGTTATGGTGCTAAAGTGCCTGAGACTCTAATGATTGCTATTTTCCACTGGTTTTTTCAGGACACAACTAACTTTTTAACTCTTTCACCTCTGATTCCACTTTGCTTTAAACATTTGGTACAATTGGAAAAGTTGCCAAGATTCTAGCAACTCTTGCAGTATTATTTTAATGGACACCCATTTCAGATCTCACTAGCCACTCCAGCTCATTAAGAAAGGAGAAAGCTGGGCTGGGGTTGTGGTGCAGTGGTAGAGAACTTGCCTAGCATGTGTGAGGCACTGGGTTCAATTCTCAGCATCACATATAAATAAATAAAGATCCGTTGACAACCTAACAATATTAAAAAAAAAAAGAAAGAAAAGAAAAAGGAGAGAGTTGCACCTGTTATAGGGCCACATCCTAGGAGAGAACAAAATAAATCTTGTTGTATCATTTTGTAGTATAGCTTTGAAGGCCTGATTTTTTGGAGCACGGCAGTGGCGGGGGTGGAACAGAACTTTCGGTCAGGCAGCTTTCAGGCCTGTCTCTGTTTTGCAGGCTGGTCATGTGAGCATACTGCTTTTGACCCAGAATAGTGTATCTTCCTCAGGGACAACAGATAATTGAGGTACTCAGGCAAAAGCATCAAATTCTGATTTACAACCTAACCTAGTTACAACTACACACAAACACTTGAATTTCCAGGCTGAAATGCTCTATTGCTGGTCAAGAAAACTGTCATTTCAGATCTGTTTTGACTTCTGGATATCATTGCAAATAAAATAAGTTTTTAAAGAAATCAGAGCCTGGTTCCATCATCATTGCAAACCTGAGTCTATATATATACCTACAGATGAGCTTTATTTGTCTATTGATTTAAAATGCTAATCAGGATTAGTGTGAAGGTAAACATCAGCCAGATACCACCCATTGCTATTCCTAGCTCTTTCTCTCAAAAAGAAAAATAAAAACTAAAGCACAAGAACTACACACTTTGCAGAATACAGTGTGTATCCAAAGAATGAGTCCATCCATGCACCTCCAGAAGCTATGGATTTTCAGAAGCTAGAAACAGCCTGCATCAAAGTTTTAGACAATGAAAGTAATTAAAGAGACTGAAAGCAAGTAGAGAGAACAACACAGATAAATTACCGGATTGTTATCTAAATGGGTCACACATTCATCCTGCTGCTTGTAACTAAGGTAGAGTAGGTTCAGTGGTCCCACAGATGTTTGTGCAATCTACACCTAACAGGAAAGTCAACACCAAGTTATACAAAGGGCACACATGGAAATAACAATCACATATTCACCCTAAATGTCTTCACGTGTTATCAGGACCATATTCTGAGCACTGCTTCTCCTTCAGAAAACCTCTTCAGAAGCTTATCTGGCAAAGTACGTAAGAGTCAAACAATGGGAGTCTTAGAACAAATGCAGAGCAGGAGCAGGATTCAATATTTGCAGTTACTCTGATACTAGCCATGTATCTAGCCTGGTATAAGGTAAGTATACACCCAATGAATTACTGAGCAAGACAGTCCTCCAAAGGTAAAGACATGATGAATAGAACGAATTCACTACTATGCAGCCTGCTGTGGACACTGTATTTTCCATACGATCTAAAAAGTAAAATTACACTTATGAGGACAAAATATTTGAGATTGCTTTTGCATTGGAAGCCCACCCCCACTAAAGTGTTAGTTTCTGAGCCCTATCGCTGCAAAGATCTATTCACCATATAAGGTTATTTACTCACAGGTTCCAGGGGTGTACCAGAAGAATGACATTGGGAGCCATTACCCAGTCTAACACATCCCCAAAACAAGCTGACCAGAACCACAGATCTTTTTGTTTATTTATTTTTAAAATTAGGAGCTTAAAAGGAATTGCCTGGCCAGGTGTGGTAGCACACACCTGCCATCCCAACAGCTTGGAAGGCTGACGCCAAAGGATCCCAAGTTCAAGGCTAGCCTCAGCAACTTAGAGAGACCCTAAGCAACTCACAGCAAGACCCTGTCTCAAATTTTTTTAAAAAAATAAATAAATAAAAAAGACTGAGGAATGAAGGAATGAATGTAACTCAGTGGTAGGCACCCCTGGGTTCAATCCTCATTATCCCAAAGAATAAAAAGAAAAAGAATCTGTCTGGAAGAACAGGCACATTGGGCAATTCTATCTATGACTAAGAGGTTTTCTGCCTCATAGTTAAAAGATTTTCCCTGCCTGCCTCTTCATAAACTTTTTCTGCTGTAACCACTGCCTTTGAATAGATAAGGCATTATAGCTGGCAGATTCTTGATACGTTTTTCGTAAGGTCCAGTTTCAATAACAAACAACAAAAAAGTTCTGTATATACCAGAATACTGGGCCTCCAGATAATTATATCTTCCTACATTGTACAGTAATTACTGCTTGCTTCAGAAAATAAGGATCCATAAGTAGCTACTTTCTAGAAATATGTTAGATAATACTACTTAATATGTTTTTATCAGAATGGTGGATAGATGGATGGGCAGATGGATGGATGGGACAGAAAACATCTAGGGACCTATGGGTAAAAGACCCATTCTTGCAGGACTGCTTAGCTGATTTCCCTAAACTGGAAAAGAAGACTAGAGAAATTCACTGTCCACAGAAATGAATATGTAAATCTGTGGACTTGTTCCCAGAGCAAATAAGCTCAATCTTTCTTCCGACCCTTGCTCCTCCTGAGCTTCCTCACCTCCCAAATTCAATCAGGGTTATTCATCTGTGGGCTGTATTTATAGGTTTAACCAACCACAGACAGAAAATATCTGAGGGGAAAATCTGCATATGTACTGAACATAAACAGATTTTTTTCTTGTGATTATTCCCTAAACAATAAAGTATAACAACTATTTACGTAGCATTTACATTGGATTAGCATTTACATTTCTAGGTAATCTGGAAATGATTAGAGTATATGGGAGGATATCCACAGGTTACATGTAAATATATCCACAGATGTAGAACCATCACCTGCCATGGACACCAAGGGATGAATTAAATGCCAGGTTCTTGGAATTCACCAACAGCTGTGCCTCTATTATTTTCCCTGGACCACAGATGCTCTAAGATAAGGCATGAATTCAAGTTGGCAGTTGGATATCTATACGCTTCCAAAAGTAGATCGACTAGAATTTGAAAGTACCAAAAGCAGCCTCCGAACAAGAATGTATTCTCTACTTCACCACCTCCCTTCCAGCACAGAGCTTTCTCTCTGAGGGTTCCAAGCCTAAAAAGTCCTTGACCTACATGACTTTGCTATCATAACCAGGTGGGGTGGCTGCAAGATATTAAATGTCACAGTGGAAATGTTCTCTATCCCCTCTTCTACCCAAGTAAAGTACATTCAGGTTAAAAGCAAAGTCTGTGATTACAAGCCCAAGTGCTTCAATCAAATATCGTTTGTCAAGGATATCCAAGAAAATGGATTCCGGGATTATTCAGTCAGGGATCCTAAAAGACTTCCCTTCATGATACCCTGAAAAAGTACATTTGAGTGCATGTGTGTGAAGAGAGAAGAGTTAGCTGATGGGACAGCCTCTCCAACTAATTACACACACCCTGGTGAATAATTTAACTGCAATGCCTTTTGCTACAATATTC
This sequence comes from Urocitellus parryii, assembly GCF_045843805.1. NCBI lineage: Eukaryota > Metazoa > Chordata > Mammalia > Rodentia > Sciuridae > Urocitellus > Urocitellus parryii. The sequence continues at coordinate 125,309,408 of NC_135534.1, forward strand.
AGAGCACCTATTAAGTGCTTCTTAAGGCTATGATCCTAAATGCTATACTGGCATGTGCTGGTATGCAGAGCATGAATAGGTTAAAACATCCAAATGCATTACAGAAGAAGCTCAGATACAATGAAGATGATGCTTCAAGAAAGCAAAGCTGAGAATTCCAGATGGCCTCAAATCCCAAGATAAGATGAAAATCCCCAAACTACAGCTGTCAGGCCTCAGAAAGATAAACATGCCTCAAAAGATGAACAAAAGGAAGATAAAGACACAGGGTTATAGAAATCTGTGACCAGTTCACAAAGAGCTGCTGGAGGGCAAGGACGAAAATCCTTGGCCCATCAAACTATTTGATAAATAACTTTTTTGTTGTGGTGGTGGTAGTTTCAGTTCTATTTCTGATTTTTAAGATAATAACCAATGTCTACAAAAGTACAAGAAAAGATGCACTCTCTCATTCAGAGAGTGGGAGTGAAATGGCACAACCCTTCTGGAAACAAATTCAGTTCTATTTAACCTTTAAAATGTTTATAACTCTTGACTCAGTGATTCTACTTCTAGGAATCTACCGTAAGGAAATAATCAGAAAAGCTATACCCAAGATTTTTTTACAAGGATATTTGTACTTATCAAAAAGAACGGCATGCACCGGAAGAAAATGACCGAGCTGATCATGGGAGATTTACACCATGGAATCTGATGCCAACTTTGAAACCGGAATTTTAAAAATCAAGACATGCAACTATGTACATCAGTATGATGGTCCTTTTATATTATATTTTATATTAAAAAGAACATAAGCAAGACTGAAAACTAATGCAGCAAAATGCTCACATTTAATGGATCTTTTGGGGGACAGGATTATGGGAGATTTCCTATTTTCTCTTTCAAGGTTTTCTGGTTTATTTTTTCTTCAAACTTTCTGCATGGGCATGATTTATATTTAAAATTAAAAGAAGACTGCCATCAAAGATATCAGAGCACTGTAGGAAATGAGATTAAAGGCGATGGGAATTTTCTATGGCCTGTGGGGAACATCTCATGTAGTCCCTGTCATCCAGTCTAAGCACTTGTTATTCTTCCCTCAATTACAACCCCCAGGCCAAAGAGTAAAAGAAGGAGGAGGAGGAAAAAGAAAACAGGAGAAGAGGTGGGGGAAAAGGAGAAAGAGATCAAGACAGAAACTCTTTAGAGCAGAATTTTTCAATTCAGGCTGTAAATTGAAATCATCCATGGAGACTTTTAAAAAAAAAATCCTCATGACCTGGGCTTTAGCCCAGATTCACTAGATCAGAATCTCAGCAGTGAGGATGCAAGGAGGCTGGGTTTCACATTTTCCCAGGAGAAATCTAAGATTCATCAAACCCAGAGAACCAGGATTTAAATACTAGTGGCTCTCAAATATTAGTATACATTCAAATCACTTGCAAGTCTGGCAAAAACAGATCATTGGACCCCAGCCCCAGAGCTTCCAATTCCCCAAATCTGGGATGGGAACTAAGAATCGGCATTTCTACCAAGTGTCCACGTGATGCTGATGATGTTGGTCCAGGACAATCAGCTGAAATGGAGTGTGGTGTTTTGAGAACCACTGAGACTGGTTCTCTGCTTAGGCCTGCCTTATTACCCTTGAGTTCCATACTTCACTCATATATAAATGTCATTGGAAATCCAGATTATTAATGCTTCCTCTTACCGATGACTTGCAAGGGTTTTGATCCAAAAAAGGCAAAGGGAATATCAAGATAGAGAAAAGATAGGGAAAGGAGGTGTCCATTTATTGAGCTGAGTGCTGGGCTGGACCCTTCATGTATAAGCTTTAGGGGGACATAATGGTCTTGTGGCAGTCCTCTAAGAACAGCACAATTATCTGTTTTTCAGGAAAATGAAGTGAGATACAGAGAAACAGGGTAATTTGTCAGGAGCTGGCACCTTGTGAGGAGCAGGGGTAAGATGCAACCACACTTTGTCAAACACCAAATCATGGCTTTTTCTCTCCAAGAACAGACACTGGACAAAATAAAGCCTTCCCTAGAAGCAAATATCATGCTGCCTGAAAAGATATGACTCAGATAATATGAGAAAAACATAAATACAAATGCATGAATCTATTGTGCCTTGGTTTGTGTGAGTTTCATTCTTATTAGTACAGATAAAATAGCAATGCTTTCAGTACAGGAAAACATTTGCTCAGCCTGACTTTTAGCAAAAATTCTATCATATTTTCACTGACTCTTTATGTGGCTGTGTGAAGAACAGGCCCAACAAGATTCAAAAAGTTTGGAATATGCTGGGTGCTAATATTTAAAAAATGATAAAAAAACAGACATCTGACTACTGCTAATCTGATCTAGTTAGAAAAAGGAAAACATCAGCCACCAAAAACATCTGTAAAACACATGAGATTTGACTACTTTGGTTTCAGGACTTCAATGTATTCACAACCTCTCTCCTGGGACATGGCTGGGTCTGCCTAGGGCTGTATGTGGTATAAATTCTATCTGTACCTTTGCTCTGCCCTAGATTTCACTTGTCAGGGGAGCTACTTAATGCCTGAAAATGTGAGAACTGTTCTGTTCAAATATATGATGATTAGGTTGAAGAAAATTATTGTTCCACCTCTCTTGGCACATTTTCTTCTAGAGGGAAAACTGTGTTTGCAATTAAAGCAAGAGAAAAAGAGAATGGGTGAAATATTAACCTTCAGCAACTCATGAGTCTTCTTCACCTGCGCAGAAACTTATTCTAGGTATTTTTTTAGGCACTAGCTGAAACATGCTAGACAGAATAAAGAATCGCCCACTTGAGCTTAAAGCATCTCTAAAAATCTATTTAATTCTTAATGTTCAAATAATATTGACGCCACTTCTCGAATCATGGAGTGGCCATTATGCAGTGCTTGCTTCTTCCTTTCTCAAGCAGAAATAAAAATCTGATTTGCCTCTTGAATTTATATGTGAGCATCAAAATTACTTTATTGGGTGATGACCAATAGAGTTTCAATGATCTGAAGACCTTAGAGATGCAGGGACAATTGTTTGTCCCAATATTTAACCTTTCCATTGTCCTGAGTCCAAGAATTGCCAATTTTGGCTGGAGAGCTAGTCACTTGATATAAAGACTACATTTCTTTGTCTTTCTTGTGGTCACGTAACAGAATGGCCAACAGGATGTGAGTAGAAGTATTGTGTGCAATACCCAAGAACGTCTTTCATGGGTAAGAGCATGCCCTTCCTCCTTTCTTCTTCCTAAAGAATGAAGATGTGGCAGCTTGGAGCAGAGCAGCCAGGTTGGACTATGATGCTGAAGTCTCATGCTTAGGATGGCAGAGTGGCACAATAAAAAGAGACAAGGTCCTTGATATCACAAAGCTGCCACACCAGCTGTGGACCCCTACCTGATTTAGAAATAAACTTCTATTTTCTTCAAGTCATTATTATTTGGGGATTTTTCTGTCACAAACAGCCAAAACTAATCCTAACAAACACTCTGTAATGAAAGTATTTCTAAAGAAAACCCCAAATGATCAGCAGTCGATTTGGATTAAAATCAGAAATCTCAGACAGCATGGCAATCTCTGATTTGGAAACCTGTAACCCAGGGTATTATATGGACAACAGCAACAGACTCACCTGAGTACATTACAGAAGCACAGGACCTCAGTCCCCACCCAGACTCACAGAATCAGAATCTGCATGTTTAACAAGATTTCAGGCTACTCACTGCACGGGGAAATTGGAAAATGCTGGTTTTTTTAGGGGGTGGGGGGTGGCATAAGGAAAATATATTTAGCTATAGTCATGAAACTGGATCTAATCACTTGCTTCAAATTTGTTTGCTTTTATGGTTTTTGCTTGTTTGTTTGTTTTGCAGTACTAGGGATCAAACCCAGGGCCTGGTACATGCCAGGCAAGCACGCTACCACTGAGCTATATCACCAGGCCCAACTTGTTTCAGTTTTAAAAATAAAAACCACTTATCATGAGGATTAAAAGTGACAATGCATTATGGGCACAGTAAGGGGTGAAAAGTCAATCAATGCCAGCTTGGGTTTTGCCACTACTATTATTACCTGCTATATTCATTGGAATAGATTTGCCAAAACTCAAGATAATCATTGGGGGGAAAGGAACTTTTTGTTCCAAAGAAGCTCTATTTACTTGTGATTTTCTTATTCCCAGCACGACTCCACAACATTCTCCCCAACAAAGAAAGTCAAAATCTTGGTCTTGACTGATACTCCAAAGGCTAAAGAAAATAACAATGTCCTGGAAGAAAGATCCTGGACTTGAGGTCATCTACCAACCAGACAACACAAGAACCAACTGCTTGGCCATGCTCTGGAGGGAAGCCTCTTAGCAGCTGTTACCATTCGAGGAGATACATTCACATCACATTTATGGTAAAGAAGTCACGAGGCAGTGGGTATCCACCTAAAACAAAAGAGCCCCAAATTCTCACACTGGCACATACACATTGCCAACCCATAATTTGTAAGTAGAGTGTAAGTGCTTTTTAAGTGACTTTATCTGCTGGCAGGCAGATGGACAGCCACAGGATACAACCATCAATTTGTGTCACTGGAACAAAGAGGCAGATTGAATGGGGGAACCAAGCTCTCTGATCCCTTTCCAGTCTCCTTCTGCTTGACTTCTGGTATGTGTGTGCATGCTTAGGACTAGTGTAGATTCTGGGTTTCTTCAGATCCAAAGTCACATAGCCACATTCCCCTACGTTTTTTTTTTTTTCTTTCTTTCTTTCTTTTCCTTCCTTCCTTCCTTCCTTCCTTCCTTCCTTCCTTCCTTCTCCTCCTCCTCCTCCTCCTCCTCCTCCTCCTCCTCCTCCTTTTTTTTTTTTTTTTTTTGGTGATACTGGGAATTGTAAGCCTCACCCGAGTCCTTTTGTTTTTGTTTTTCTAATTTTAAGACAAGGTCTCACTATGCTGCTGAGACTAGCCCCAAATTTTCAATCCTCCTGCCTCAGAGTCACTGGGATTAATATCCCCTCTTTTTCAAACTCCAGAAGAAAACATTACATAGATTACAATTTCACAAACAAATGCCAGAACAGTGCAGACATCTGCTCCAGGGTCCCAGCCACTAACTTTGCAGAGTAAGAAGCAATAAGCAGAACTCTAAGTTCCCCACCTTGTCCCAGGTAGTGGCTTTTATTCGCAGAGTACAATTAAGTCACTGTTTGCTTTGTGTGTGTGTACCATGTGTACCTAATGCACAATGACTTCTTTTCTCAAAGCCTGAAGAAAACAGGCATTGGCATGAGGCATCTACATCTTCCTTAATGAACTAAACAACCCAACCTGAAATTCAAGTGCTAAACTTTCAATGGCAAACAAAAGGCTTGTGTTCCAGTCCAGTTCACTGAAACCAAGTGACTTTTATATCAGCCTCAGACCCTGGGAGTGTTTACTTACTTATTCTTCTCTTATCAGCATGTTTAGGGGTCAGTTCCACATATAAACAAGGGAAACAAATTGAGCATATGATACTGGATGAAAAAAAAAAAAAAAAAGCTATTGAGAGACTTACTCAATACCCTATGTTTCCTAAATGGTTTCTATCCTTTCTCCTGTCCCTGAAATCTGCAGAATCAGACTTTTGGGACATTTCAATCTTTGGAATCCATCTCCTAAATTGCAACCTAAATGACTACACCCACCAGGAATGCCCAGGTAAAGCAAGCTTTTCACTCCCCAAGAAATCCTTTGCTTGTGGTTACCATATAAATTATAGCTCCATAGCAGAAAACCTATATTATTTATGCTGGGTGCAACTGGCTATTTATTTGCATAAGGAAACAATAAAAATGAAAAAGTACATGGCCCAACTAGAGGGTAAGATTTTCAGAGGTAAAAATATTTGATATTATAAAAAGATGCAGGTATAATAAAATGTGTTCCCCAAACATAATTTTTCTCCACTTTGCTTATAACTTATGCTATCTCTCTCCATGTTAATAATTGGACAACACTGGTATCCAAAGAAAACTTTGAAATAGAAAGGTCTAAACAGAATAAGAATGAAGCATGCCTGTGTCAATACTGGAGGAAAAATAAGGTCAAGAGTCCATACAGGCTGTGATGATATTTGATCAACAGGGTTTTTGCCTTCCCTCCTAGATGGCAACTAACAGAAATTCTTCTCTTATCACAACATGACAAAGAAAATATTAGCAAGTGACTTGGTTACGCAAAGAATAACACTAAAAGGGCAATGCACACTTTGAGATAAGAAGTATAAAAAACGGATGCAGGAAAAACAAACTGCTTTTGTCTCTAAGCTTTTCTGGCTCCCACAGGAGACAAAAACACAGATCTTATATTGCCAGAATAAACATCTAGAAGTAGAATTTTACAATGATTTCTTTAATCAAAAGAGAATATAACTTAATTTACTATGCTTGCAAAAATTGTTTTCCAGAGTCTTAAAGTAAAAAACAAAGCAAGGGTAAAACAGTTCTTAGCCAGAAAGCCATGGAAGCATCTAGATTGAGAATGACACAATCTGGCTCTGCACACACACCCCCACCTCCCACCCCCATCCAACAAGAAGCTCCAGCTGCAAGGATTTAGGTAATCACAGGCTTTGAAACTTAATTCCCATCCATTTTGCAGCATCTATTTCCTCTTCAAGCAACCGATAAAAATGGAACACTAAAGCACTAGTATTTTATTAATTGCAAATAACATATCTTTGTGTGCATGTGTATGTCAGTACCTGTGCCAAGATCATCTGGGTCTGGCCGGAGTCAAGACTTTTAAGAATACAGATTCCAGGGGCTGGAGTTGTGGGTCAGTGGTAGAGCGCTTGCCTAGCATGAGTGAGGCACTGGGTTCGATTTTCAACACCACATATAAATAAATAAACAAACAAAATAAAGGTCCCTCAACAACAACAACAACAACAAAAAAAAAAGAATACAGATTCCAAAGCCCTCCCTTAGGCTCTAATTCCACTCTTGGGCAGGGGCCAGCAATATGCTTTTTTGCCGGGGGTGGTGGGGGGGGGTACTGAGAATTGAACTCAGGAGCAACTTACCACTGAGCTACAACCTCAGATCTTTTCATTTTATTTTGAGACAGGGCCTTGTTAAATTTCCACAACTGGTCTCAAATTTGTGATCCTCCTGCCTCAGCCTCCCACATTGTTGGGATTACATGTGTGCACCACAGCATGAGCATGCAATCTGCAGTTTAACAAGCTCCCCAGGTGCCTCTGATGCATACTGAATTTCAAATTTCACACACGTGGAATAGAGGCTCTCAACTACAGGGCACTGGGAGAGATGTTAAAAATCCAGATCTATCCTTCACCAGACCCCAGGCCAATTAAATTTTAATTTCTGAAGGTGGGTCCAGGGAACAATGATTTTCAAAATTCACAGGAAACTATAAGCTGCCAAGGCCAAGAACCATTGAAGCTAATGCAAATGGGTGCTGCTTGTACAAAACTGAAAGTGAACTCATTATGAATTCCCTCCATCAAGAGAAACTACCACTGGAAATATTTTTTAATCACTCTTTCAGTGGCCCTTCAGTAGCCATTTCTATATTCCTCTAAAACTCTTTTCTCAGTATAAAATCTGCTCATTATATCAATCCCCTGTGCATACCAGGACTAGAACTGAGCTGTTTACTGTAGAGAGATTCCCCTTCCATGCACTGGGAGTAAATAATTAATCTGAAAGTGGACCTGTTTTGCAACCCCAAAACTATGTGGCTCAGGCAGCCTTTATCCAATTTTCAAGGATTTTTAGAAAATTGGTTTTTTTTAATGCAATCACACAAGATACATTTGAGACAGCCTTTCCCTTGTACAGCATGATGGGCTGCCACATAGTGGAGTTGAGACGCTGTGCAGAGAGGACAGGAGAATACAGTTAAATCACAAGATAATACAGCATCCTATTTTCCCATTCTCTTTAGCCAACAATTCTTGAATTTGGGGGATGCAGAGCAAGCACAAGATGGTGCCTTGGATGGAAAAAAAATGTCCCCCAGAGACAGCATTCATTAAAAAATAAACTGCTTCAAAAGATTCTTCTAAAATGCAAGTACCCTCAAAGAAAACTAAACCTAAATTCATTTGGCGGACGAGGGGTGTGTGTGTTAATCCACTCATCACACCTGGAGGTTTGTGGGGAACTTGTTGATGACACAGTGCTGTGAAAAGAACTGAATCCATCATCAATGTTTAAAACTTTAATTCCTGGCATTGCCTAAAGAATTGGAAGAACTGCCAGGGCTGGCCCACATCCACACAGACAACAAGAGCCCAGGACTTAATGGCTGCCCCCAAAGATGGCCCTGGCTCTTCAGCTGGACACAGGCCCCACTGCACCCTACTGCCATATGCCTGGTCAGCTTCACCACTCATCTCTGCTATCTCTTCTTTAATCAGTAACTTGCCCCAAATGGGCAGAACTGGAGATAGGGCTCTGGTAATCATATTTTGATCTTCTCATTGGTTATGAGAACTTGGACCATCACTGTCTTCTCCTTGGAGTCTTTCAATTCCTTAGCATTAGAATTTGGATTGAAGGGTGACAGTTGCTTGGGGTATCTATAAAAGGAACTGTGCTTGGACACAATAGAACATTATGCACATGTAAACAATTGCCATCTGATTAAGACTTCAAGAGTACCACTCAGAACTTGAGTCTTGCTTGAGAACCCCTGAAGTGAGGCCCAGGTAGGGCTGGGCTCACAGACTAATCAAAGGCAATCTGAGAAGTCTAGGTGTAGCCCCCAGCACCTAAAAGGGCTCAGATCTGACAATGGCTCCTGCTACTCAAACGCACCAATGGAAACCAAGTTGCCAGTTCTTTAATTCAAAAGAAGAAGCTACAGAATACATTACCACAACTAATTCCCTCATTACTTCCAGTCTGACCCAGTTTCTCCCATTTGGACCAGGAAGAAACAGAGCTTTATCTCCTCTTTCCCTATGTTATCAGTTTAGCAAGTTTTTTGCATTTTGGCAATATTTTCCCTTCCCAGCGCCCACCAAAGGAGTCTGGAGGAGACAGCAGATGGCTTGCTACACAGCTAATTTGAGTACATATTCAGGACAATAATCAGCTACAGATGGACTTGGCACTGACCACCATGGGAGGAGAGGCCAAGCATTTCTAACGTCCACCACATCCACATGACTTTGCGGTCACTTCCTTGCCAATAGAAGAGTGTATTTTAATGTCCAAATAACTTGTTTGGGGAAGTACTTTATGTAGCACGAGCAGTCCATCTACATCTTCAGATGAACTACCCAATGACTTCTAGGGCACTTCTCTTTGGATTGGCAACACTTTGGTAGTTGGCGCTTTGCTATTTTCCTATTCAACAAAACACTCAGATGTTTAGAAATCAGTTTAGGCTCTTCCCACATTAACAAAGATCTGGCCCTCAAGGAACATTGTCAACATCCTGCTGAAATTCCCAGAGTGATATGATAACATGTCTATGTTTCATGAGTCCAATGATGTGTTCATATGAGGAAATAAGGCAGGCCTGAAGTGACCAGGTCTCTAAGGTAAACCGCCCTGGAGACAAGGAAACCAGGAAATCATCAGTAATGTAAATGCCACATGAATCAGCCCTTTTGCCTTGAGCAAAATATAGTTTTCCATAGATTCTTGAAGTTTCCCACAACAATCAAGCCCCTCCTCTGTGACCAGTTGGTATTGTATAACAAGAAAATGGAGCCAATTCCTTATTGCAGATGAGATATTTATCATGTTCCCATCGAAACACTAGACTGAGCTCTCTGCTTTTGAATCTTCTCCAAAGAGTTCCCAATTCACAGACTTCCAGACCTATATCTACCTTTTTAGAAATATTTCATTGTCCACTTCTATTCTTTTTAAAAAATGAGAATTTTCTTTTAAATAATACACATTCACTGTTATCCTGTCCCAACCCCCTTGTATAATCCCACTATGCCTAGATAACACCTACAGGATCCCATTTGCACCCTTAAAATGACAGGCTCCCCTTATTACTGTATTTCACTGCATAATTGTACCAATTGTGTAATTGTTGCATGTCTTAATTGTTATCATCACACCATTTAAATGAAAAACAGAGTAACAATGTATTCACCCGTAGTATGTGGATGTGCATTTGTCTTCTAATGTTCTGTGATCCATGACCTTAGAATTCTCCTCACATCAGCACTGTCAGTATATTTCAAAAGCCAACTCGCATGGCTTGTTGAGACTGCTGCAATACTAAGGAGAAACACATTCTGTAGGAGTAGCACTGAGGATGATGTGCCAGATGAGAAAACAAATAACAGTGGCATGGAATCTTTGAGACACAGATGATTGAATTTTCTAAGTCCATACTTCAAAACACTGTAGTGAATTTTCAAGAGCAATATTTCAACTACAATACACAAATCAATAGCGATTAATGTGTTAATTTTTTTTCCACACCTAAACAAATGTCTCTGCTAAACCACCATGAACAACATGATGTGCATCAACTTGGAGTATTTAAATTTAATGTATATTCAAGAGTATTCCATGCATCCTAACCCTAGTAATATATAATTTTTTAAGTAATACTGGCACGATTTAAAGAAAAAGATTCACACAATGGTCACACCCCCACTATTTTGCAAAATATTTTGGTATAAAATCTGCAATGATTATGTGGTGAAATACAATAGTCATACTCTGTACTCTGGCCATTGTCAAGACTCATTTCCATGATTTTTTTCTCTACGAGCTATTGAGGACCTACGTTACTATGAATGGTCTCTTTCTTGGTTGCTTTGGTTATCTTTGGTGGCCTTGCTACTCACGACCATGGAAGTACGTCAGGATGCAGACCCAAGGGATCCCATTAGCACCTCTCTACACTCCTACTGAATCCGACCTACATTTTCACGAGATGTCCAGGATTCATCTGCACATGAGCGCCTGAGAAGAGCAACTGTAAGGTATCCATTACGCCCAAGGTTTCCTTCATCCTTCCCTTGATGATGATGATGTCCTAGGCCACACCTTTCTATACTCCCTTCCTCTTTTCTCTCACCCATTCACCAAGTCCTTCACTTTCCTACCCAAAATTTTAGATACCATTAGATACCAGGATCTTCTGTTGTCATTAATTATTCCCTGGGTTGAACCAGAAGTGGGAGCAGTCAACGCATAAAACAAATATTTTCAGGTCCTCTAACACATTCAGAGAGCAAATGCCAGTCCCTTTACTCTTGGCAAGAAGTCTCTAAACCAGCCATCAGGAAGCCAGCTGGGATGCAGTTCCAAGAGCTCTCAGCAAAGTCCTGAGACAGAGACAAGATGATTCAAATTCCAGCTCTGCCATTAAATGCTGTGTAACCACAAGGAAGACGCTTAACTTCTCTGAGTCTCATTTTAATCACTGATAAATAAAGAGAAAAATGTCTCTCAAGTTCTTGCAAGAATGAAATGAGCTAGTACATGGAGAAAGCTTAGCACAATGTCTTATCTAATGATAAAAATAAGTGTTCACATGCAATAGAGTAGTGAGTAGCAATAATGAAAATGTTAACGGGAGGGGGAAACAGAAAGACAAAAGAAAGGAGGAAAAAAAGTAAAAAAAAAAAAAACAACTATAAGTGTTAAATAGGAGGTCTAGAAAGAAAGAGAGTATTAGGTATTAGCACATGTGTTCTTTGCCTCTCAAATTGGAGCATGGAAACCTTAAATTCAAAAGCAATCAAAGACCTTAAAATCACATTTACCTTTCTACCCCCAGTTATAACTCCCCAAATCACTATTTTAATAAACTTGTGTGAATTGACTGATGAAATTCTCACAAATGCATACATTTATAAACCAAGAAAACGGCACATTCCAGGAAAGAATTCCAAAGGTACAGTTGATAAGAAAAAAAAAAAAGAATGAAGAATTCATTTACAGAAAGCTTAAGACAACAGAAAACAAGCACAACCACTTGACAGAGAGGGACCAGTACATGCCCTGACATGCACAGGTAACAAACATCTAGGCGGATTGCTGCCCTCCTTTCATTCTCTAACCTTCACTCCAAACCACATCATCTGCCATGAAGGAAGTATAAAAGTTTAAGAAGTCAACACTTGGTTTAGGTTTCACAGCAAAGCAGAGCAAGTCATCCTGTCTGGGAAGAATCCTCTTTAAATCACCCTGCGCTTAATAGGCAGAAAATTTTCTTTATTTTGAAAGAGCAGCTGACTGATGCTTCAATCTGTCTTCCAAATAGCAGCTGACATGCTATTATTTTGAGTTAGACTTGCCAGATTTCTTTCCTTTTTTCTGGATACTGGGCCTGAGATTAAGCAAAACACGGGTAAGGGGTAATCTCAGCTTCCTTCAGGAATGAATGGTGTAGAGACACAAGAGTTAGCAAATGATCCAGCTCATGGCCCTTCTTCTGTAAAAATATAACTTCCTATTTAGATAATGCCGGTGGCAGCACTATTCGTCAAACATTTCAGGGTCTCCTTTTGACATGTGGTAGGAGAGTACTGCCATGCTCCTGAATTGGGTGTGACCACGTCACTTCTTTCAACCAAGTCCTGGTATTGGTTCCAGTCAAGAGCCTCAAAAGCCAGTAAGTGCATGGGCTATCTTGCAGCCAACATCTGTTCAGCCTGCCCTGCAGACAACACAGTTCAGCCTGCTCTGCACCCAACAAGTCCTCCATTTGCCATACCCTCCTCCCTCACCAATATGGGGATATATACCAATATTCCAGATGCTAAAGACTCTCCATTAGCTTTGGTCCCAGAGTTAGGACAAATGAAGTATACCCTCCAGCTAACTTACACTGGCCGTTGGAGCTGTTCATTTTAGCACCATGATTTTGCCCATCCTAACTTTAATAAATTAGGGAGGAGCACACACTTTATCTTTGTTATGCTAAAGAAAGGGATAGCAGGATTTAAGTAAGATGGCTAAGGTTTTAGAGCAGTTTGAATGGCAGTAACAAATGCTTACCATTTCTATCTGCTCGAACTTCTCCTGCCTCTATATTCTTACTTGCCTTGGGTTTAGGAAATGGCTTAATTTCCTTTGTTCATCAAAAACTCACAAAAGGCGCTGACTTAAGATAGAGATTTGGGGGCATATCAAGATCCTTTCCTGCCACAGGACCTTTGCACTGACTTCTTTGATCATCATCCCCAGGTTCAAGATTGTGGAACCAAAGAATATGTGCACTGCCCAGAGACTATCTCATCCATTCTCCTGACTCTGAGTCAGGAAGAGTGGGCGAACTGCCTAGAATACATGGCAAAACAAGGTCTAAAACCTAGGCTATTTTCCAGGGTTCATTCCCAGCCCATGTCCTGCTGCCAATGTGCATGTACGTTGTACACTGTATAAATGTACATGTACACTGTATAAACCTAGACCTTTCTCCCCAGGAATCTTAACTTGCCTTTTCCAGCTCTGCCCTACTGGTTTGAGGGCTCACAGGCTTGGATCTCTCTGATCTTGCATAGGTTTCTTTCCCCTGGACCTACAGCAACGTCCCCAGAGTCCAGTCCCAACCCTGAATGCCTAAAGTCTATCACCTTGGCTGACAGAGACTCAGAAAACCTTGACTGGGCTCTCTTGAATTCCTGCTAAACCCACAGAAGCAGTCTCCCACAGACTGCCCAAGTCCCTGCTTCTGAGGAACCAGAATGACAACAACTGCCTGGCTGCCGGCAACCTCTTCCCTTTATAGCAGAATTAAAGTCAGGAAAAAGACAAAATGACTAGTTGGTTCCATCAGGAAGGGCTCTACTATGGTTTCCATAGAGTTTGCTCCCCAAGAGCTCGTGTTGGAGGCTTGGTCCTCAGTGTGGTGACTTTTAGGTGGTGGAATCTTTCAAGGTGTGGTGCCTAGTGGGAGTTCCTCAGGTCAGTGGGAGTGTGCCTTTGGAGGGGATTAAGGTCCTTCTTAAGGACCTTGAGTTAGTTCTTATAATACAGTTGTTAGAGTGACCTGACCCCTGAGTCACTCTCTTGGCTTCCTGACTGGTGATCTTCCAATCTCTATCTCTATTTCTATCTCTATTTTCTCCTTCTCTCTGGGCTCCTGCCATGATGCCATCCACCATCAGACCCTCACCAGAGGATAACCCAATGGAATGCATCCCCAAGCAAAGGCCTCTCTCCAGGCCAAGAGCCTTTTGGCCCAGGAAAGGAAATTCATTTTTAGCCATTGCTGGAAGCAAACACAAGGAAAAGCAATTCCACCACCTCTTTGAAAAGGAAGGGAGAGAGGGATGGAAAACTTGAGGAGGAAAAGGAGGAAATTCCTCCTCAGGAACCATCTGAGGATCCACACAAGCTCTGTTGGAATCCTCTCTGCCATGCTATGCTCCATGACCTGAGCAAAAGGCTTCACCTCTAAGAGACCAAGGCTCTCCTCTGCAATTGAGGCTCCTTGGTTAGGTTTCAGCTACAGCACACCAGCTTCCTCCATCCACTGCCAATTACCTGCACCTCACCTGAACTCACACCATGAGGTTACATTTTCTTGTCTACTGCTATATCTCTGGTGGTCAGTGAACAGCAGGTTTTTTATGGATATATGGTAAATGAATCAATGATCCAAAGAGAGCAATCTGAAGCCCCTTGACCAACTAGGGATGGCCTGGAAGGCAGATGTAGAGAGTGTCTGAACACACAAGTGAAAACTTCACTCAACCCTGTGACCTTTGACGAGAGAGTTTGGACTAAGTATTTCTATATGATTCCGTATCTTTTATTTATAAAGTCAACAAAACATTTGTATTGATCTCACAGAGCTATGTGAAGATAAAAGAGATGATACATGAAAACACATTTAAAACAATACCCAGTCCACAAAGGTACTCAGCCACATAAGATATTGTTAATGAAATGTCCATCCCAAATTGCCTTCTTCTGTTCTTGGGTCCTGCAACATCAGTGAGTTCCAGGGATAGAGACTATATTAGAAATCAGAATGCAAATAAACAGCTCTTCCTCTGCTCCTGAGCAGTAATTATGATGGTTACATTCACTCTTGCTTCTTGCTGCATAATACCTAATTTACTCATTTGTCTTAAGAATAAAACAATATTTAGTGGCAACACCAACTAGTGACTACTTCCATTCCCTTTAAATAATAATTTTCCAGTGCACTGTTGAATCATATTCATATGGAACTCATCTACCTTTTAGCCAGCAATTTTTAAATAGTGTGCATTTGCATGATTGCCTATTTATTCTTAACAGTAAGTATGAAGGTGCTTCTAGTGCTTAATGAGTTTTAAATATTGGAGGTTTTAATCTTTTTTATTTAATTTGGGGAGGTAGCTTTGTTACTAATACTACTTGAAGGATAGTGTCAGATAGCCCAAGGGTGTCTTTCCCACCTTCTGTGTCTGTGGAAGGGAAGGAAAAAGGTTACACAGAAGTGCAGATGCATTGCTTTAAAAGGTTAAGACCAGGCTTAGATCTGACCTAATTGTTTTTGAACTAATGTCTGCTTAAGAACACGCTAAATTGCAGAAATTCCCCCAACAAGACAGCCAGATCAGGAACTGGGTCCTCTGGGACCTTGAGGTTTTCAGAAATAAGGAACTCCCTTTGCTGAGAAAAAGGGAAGTTGTGTAAACCCCAAAGTCCCTAAGTCATCATAGTGAGGCTGCCGTAGGCCCAGCAGAATGACAAGGCCTCAGTGCAAGCGGCAGGGCTCTTCCCACAGCCTTGTTGAGGGCTATGAGAGGCTCAGGCATAGTTCCTCCTTAATCCCAGCAAGTTGCTGTGCTCCCAGAACCCTCTTTGAGGATCAAGGGGCTTCTACAACTGATGTCTTCTTTAAGTCCTCACTGCAAATTGTGGCCAAGAATTGCTACCAACAGGCAGCAAAAACCCTGCAATTCTTAGGGGTTCTGGGAAGGTGGCCTAGAGGCCATGGCAAGAGACAGAATTGGCTCCCACAGTCCTCCACTGGATAGGCAGGTAAAGGCCACCAGATGGCCCTTTGGTCTTTTAGTGGGTCTGGGTTGTCATGGGGATCAGTAATTTCCCAGGAGGATCCATGACCACAGAAGCAAATACTGCATCCCTGTGGAGGGATCTACATGCACAAGTATAATACACACTTAAGTCAAACACAGCAAAATGCAGGCTTTGTGCGGAGGTTCCTACCAGCGGACCCCTTCATCTTTCCACCTGATTCAGAGGTGGGAAGTTGAAGTTATGTCCAGCAGTAAAAATTGTTTAAACTGAATTTTTTTTCTCCTGATGCCAGGGATGGAACCCAGATCCTTGCCCATGCTAGGCAAAAGCATTATCACTGGATAACATCCCCAACCCCTGAATTTTAGAGAAAAGTGAAGGTGACATTTTGTTGGCATCATTTTTATTTTTTTACTGCTCCTTTCAGTATTTCTTTAAAGATTGCTATTGAACTAATATAATAATAATAATCACTTGAATTACTACAGAATATGGGAATAATAAACAATTTTTAAAACATGAACCCTTAAAAGCATCAGTGTAAGAGCATCAAAAAATGACCTCCTTTTACTTGCTTGATTTGTTTGAGAAATTACTGATTGTGAAATCAAGTGTAATTTTGTTTTTTTGAGGTGTCAGTGATCAACCCCAGGACTCCATGCAAGCTAGGCCAGCACTCTACCACTAAACCCCAAAATGCAAAATTAAATGAATTAGTAGGTCTCTACGTACTAAGCCAATTAGGTGAAAACAAAAATATTGCTTATTTTATACCTTGGAACAGAATTTCTAATCTGGGGGTCTAGAAATCTGCCAAGACTGGGCTTTTGTGTTTGGGTATTTGAGGGCATTATTCTGAGAAGAGGGGAATATAGCTTATAACTATATTCAAAGGAGATCCACCCAAATATTAAGTTTAATTTACAGTAAATTTTCTCAACTTGGTTCCCTATTTTCATTCCATTGAACATGTAAAACTCTGTGAAGGGCATATTGAGGGTATTCTCCTAAATCTCTTTTCAGTTCATGGGACACATGTCTTATCCTTTCTCTCCCTCTTGTCACCCTCAACTGTGGAACATTAAGAATAAATATAGAGCACCCCACATGCCAGAGAGAGTGCTCAGAGTTAACAATACAAGGAAAAACATGTCCTTATGGAACTCAGTCAGATGGGAGAAAATATCACATAAATGAATAATTGGTGATTACATTATCAGATTAATTATATTTTCATACAATTACTAGTTATATTAAATAATCATTAAGATGCATATGCACAGAATGCTAGAGGAGGGTCAGAAAGTGTACAGATATCAAGTATTACCAATCACCCACTTCTACCCTCTATGACAGAGCAAAATCAAAATAGAAAATACTCTTGAGTCTGGTAAATGGTATTTAGCTTGGTTTCTAGCCTAAACAGACAGCTGGAACTTAAATATCAACAATGTTAAGGACCAGAATACATCTTTTCAAAATCAGTTTAAATTCAGATATAGAAAGTCAAGAGGAAATGAGAAGTTAGTGTTCAATGAGTAGAGTTCAATTTAGGAAAACAAAAAAGTTCTAGATGAGTGGTGGTGATGCTGCACAATAATGTGACTGTACTTACTGCCACTGAACTGTGCACTTAAAAATGGTTAAAATAATACATTAAAATCGTACATATACAATTAAACAATTGTTTTTCAATCGTTTTCATTTTTTCTGTCTATACTGGGAAAAAAGAGAAGTCACCAGTGGTAATGTCTGCCAAGGTGCTACAGAAAATGAGTCTACTAAATTATGAGTTGCATGAACCCTAACATACAATAGTGCCTGTCATTCTATAAACATCCCTCCTTGCTCCTTTCTGGGAAGTTCAGAAGGAACTCCCAGGTCCAGAGAGCCATGATAAGTTACATGTACTAAACTTGTTGAATGAACTTCCCTGCTCCACAACTGATCACTTCCTGAAAGCAGCATCCCCTCTCTTTCTTGCCATCCTTGCCAGGCTCTCACCCCCTACAAGGACTTACAGAGTGTGCGACCCCAAGCCAGGTTAGACAAGTCCCTGCCCAGGCTGGAAGATACAGTATCACATTCCCAGACTAGCAGGCTGAAAGGTGAGCTGGCCCTTGGAGGCCTCCTGGTTGTCTTAGAAATTGATCTTGGTTATCACGGGAACTCCTCACCCATGAAGCCCTCCTGGCTTACAGGCAACTGAGATTATTCTGGAGTGTATTTGTTCATCTAGATTGTGGCTGCCGATGGCTGGCACACAGAGGCATCTGAGACTTGCATCTGCTGTAGGCTAACCTATCGTGTACATCAGCAAAGCTCACTGCTCAGAGATGACAGAGCACAGTGATATTTATCTTCAGGACTGTCCTGCTGGGCTCTGTGGTGACACTCTGGTTTGGTTACAGCTTCTCTGTGTCACCATATCAGGATCCATGCTTCCCTGAAAGAGGTCACGGCTTTTATCAGGTTCCTTTGCTGGAATGCAGGCAGACATCATGCTGGGGCCTTTCCCAAGTCCTACAATAACCTGGGATGGCTCCCGAAGGCCCCTTCTCTCCCTTTCCCTTGCAGCTCTGGAGGACTTTGTCTACTGTTCTGTCCCTCATCCCCTGTCACTGCTGTCTTGGGAATAAGGACAGTCTTTCCAGTTCCCTTATTCCTTGTTGTCCCAGACAACATGTCCTCAGTTTTTGCATATTTAAGGATTTCCTCATTAACCTTAGAGGGAAACCAAAAGATTGGCTTAAAATCTAAATTAATAAACAAGATGATGTTTCTTAGCTCATTTTCTGTTACTGTAACAATATCTAAGATTGGATAATTCAGTGGCTAGATATGATGGCACACACCTAAAACCCCAGTAGCTCCAGAAACTGAGGCAATAAGATCGCAAGTTCAAAGCGGCCTCAGCAATTTAGTGAGACTCTGTCTCAAAATAAAAAATAGAAAAGGGCTGGGGATGGAGCTCAGTGGTTTCAATCAGTGAGTTCAATCCCTGACTATGGGTGTGTGGGGGGGGAGATTAGGTACTTTATATGAAGAAAAGAGATGTATTTTGACTCATGGTTCTGGAGTCTGGGGAGATATCACCGTTTGCATAGCTTCTGCTAAGAGCTATACAGTGCTGTCAATGCATGGCTGAAAAGTAGATAGGGAAGTTTTTTATGAGGACTAGAGAAAAAAGGGGGCCAAAGGCCTGAGATTGCTAACCTAATCCCATGAGAAAACATTTATTCTAACAGGTACACCTGTTATCCCAGTAACTCGGGAAGTTGAGGCAAAAAGATCACAAGTTCAAGGCTAACCTCAGCAACTTACAAGATCCCCAAAATAAAACATAAACAAGAATTGGGGATGTAGCTCCATTGTAATGAGCTACATCCCCAGTTATTTTAGTACCCCAAAATAACTGAGAAAGAGAAACCATTAATCCATTCATGAGGACCTACCCCCCAGCGCCCATGATGTGGCACTTCTTAGAGGCCCCACTCACCTCTCAACACTGCCACATGGAGAATCAAATTTCAACATGAGTCTTGGTGATGATAAATTATATCCTTACTACAGCATGTTTTGGCATTGCTGTGGTTTGACACTGCTGCCTCTGGATAGGATTGGAGCAATACAGAAGAGGTGCTATCTAGACTGTTGCAAAAGGGAGACCCAGCCGCTGAGTCTTCTGGTCTCAGAGGAACAGCCTTCCCTATCCATCCCTAGATCAGCCCTCTATCCCCAGTAAGATATATATCCAAGACAAACAAAAGTAGATATGCATAAAAAGACTTGTATGAAAAATGTTCTTCGCAGCTCTGTTCACATAGTCAAAACTACCATCCATCAGTAATAATGGCTAAACAACTGCAGTCTATGTACACCATAGAATGCTCCTTAGCAATAAAGAACCACTGACCCACATAACAATCTCAGTGTCAGGATCATGGGTTGAATTATGATCTCCCAAAAATCATATGCTGAAATTCATATTATGAAGTACAACCAGTACCTCAAAATGTAGTCTTACTGGGAAATAAGGTCACCAAGTATGATTAGTTAAGATGAGGTCATAGGGCATGCTCCTGATCCAAAATGACAGATATCCCTAGGTAGACCTTAGGTTCTTAGAAGGAAATTTGGACAGATACAGAACAGACAGAGTATATTATGTGGAGATGGGAGTTATACTGCCCAAGTCAAAGAAATTCTAGAAAGCAGGAAAGGAGCCTGGAATAGACCTTTCCCTATGCCTATCAGAGGAAGCACCTTGCCAATACCTTGATCTTGAACTCCCAGATTTCAGAACTATGAGGCAGAGGATTTCTGTTATTCAAGGCACTCAATCTGTGGTATTTTGTTATAATAGCCCAAGCCAAAAAAAAAAAAAAAAAGAAGTCTTAGACAAAATAGTGCACATGATGTACAACTTCACACACAGTAAGGTCTACGACAAATTAAACTAACCTACGGTGAAAAACTCAGAATGCAATTTTGTTTGAAAAAGTGGGGCGGAAATTATTGTAAAGACCATGAGGAAACATTCTGGGATGATGGTAATGATCTACAGTTATTTTCACAGAGGTTTGGGTTACCCAAGAAATGCATTTGTCAAAGCTCATCAAAAGGTGTGGTTAATTTAAGATTTATGCATTTCACTATGTATAAACCAAACCACACATATAAAGAACCATAAAGAAATACCAAACTCCATGAAATTATAAAGTGTTAAAGGGGTGAGACGTACAGATATCTGTAATTTACTTCAAAATACATTTTAAAAATGATGATGGTGTGATAGAAGAAAAGATACAAATGTGAATTTTGGCTCTTATTTGTCATCTATATTTTAAATTTTTCAAAATATAATGTGAAAGAGTATTACCTCACTGTATCTTATTTCTTTTGGTGCTCTGCTACCAGCTACAAAGTCACATGGCAGTGCTACTGAGGACTAAATATGCAAGTTAATAGAAAAAAAAATCCTTGGAGAAGAATATTATTTCATGCTGAAATGTTCTGTTAATGATGAGGAAGTTTCTCCCATTCCGAACTATTTGTAAAAATAATTTCAATTATGTGAGATGTCTATTTAAAAATAGAAGAAGGTATGAGTAGTATTAAGAACTTTTCCTTCTTGTCAGAGTTGTCTATTCTTTATGTGTTGGTGAGCAGTGGACTGAGGATTGAAGCTGTGGACCCTTGCACATGCTAGGCAAGTGCTCTACCACTGAGCTACATCCCCTGCCCTTTTTTAAATTTTATTTTGAAACTGAGTTTCACTAAGTTGTCGAGGCTGGCTTCAAACTTTCCATCCTCTTGCCTCAGCTTCCCAAGTAACTAGGATTACAGGTGTGCAACACCATGCCTGATCAAAGTTGTTTATTCTTAAAATATTCTCAGGGAAATGCAAACCAATCTACTGCATAAAAACAAAATCCACACTTGGTGGTGATCACCAAATGATGCAATCTGCTGTGGAGCCTCAACTTTGCTGGTAGACTCAGAAAACAAAACTGGATTCTAAAAGAGTCGAGCTGAGAACCCTTAGCTAAGGTATAAACCTTCAGCACATGTTTATAGGAGTAAAATCAATACTATGTGCCCCAAGAAAAGACTGAAATAGGTGGAACTGAGGTAGTTCAGGAAAGATAGTGACAACTTGACCACTGAAGGCAACTCCTAGCCAGGTTCTGTATTCTAATTAGGGGAAAATAAAGTAACCAATGAGAACAAATGAGGCAGGGTCTTCACTTACATCCATAAGGAGGAAGAACCAAGGCAGAGTGACTGACTCACACATGGGGTCCTTGCTGGGTCTGCTCTGCTTTATGGAGTATTACTTTCACTGTCACTTTCAATAAATCCACACTTGGCCTGTTACGTCTGTATGACTTGCTCAATTCTATGTTCAGAACGCCAAGAACCTGAATCTCAAGTGGATACCCCACCAGTATCAGAACACTAGCTCCGAAATGGTCACTCAAAAAGAAAAAAAAAAAATGATACAAATAAGAACCATGCCATGCTGTTCTCTTTGAGTGAGGGAGGTAACTCAGAAAACCTCGGAAATTTTAGTTGTTCAAGAATCAAAGCAAATTTCAGTGTTTCAGTATTCGTGTAAAGAAAACACAGTGTAAATCAATACAGCTTTTCAACTACAGTAAGATGTCTTTTATTGATCATGTTACCAAGCTTATATTTTGTAAAATAAAAGAAATGGAGTGCAGAAAATGGTAAGAGGTAGGTGCACAGAGAAAAGAAGGAAGGGAGAGAGGGGTGGTACATCTGATCATCAAAGTCAGCTGACTCTATATTAACCTTGCCTTGTATTTTCTGTCTCTCTCTGATGCTGGCTGACCCTGGACAGACAGTCCCTCCCAAAGTTGGCTCATTCCTAGAACTGTAAATAACACACCTCCAACACACCATTCATATGCAAATTAACCTACTCAGGGACCTACACCGTCCAGAACACATCCTCCTATATCCAGTTCTCACACTCCAGGCAATAATTCTCTGATCAACCCAGAGCCAGTTAGCAGACAATCAGGGACAGCTCCTAAGCCCCATGGTCCCTGAAATTACTCAGAATAACCAAAGCCAAACCTGCTCACCCTATCTTGCCTGGTCCTTTCAGCAGAAGCCACAATAAAGGCTCTTGCCCATGTTTTCCCCTAATCCCCTTTGCCTCCAGAGCAATCCTGGTGTTCCCCACATGGCCATGTGTGCCACAGTGTACCCTCTCCTGCAGGAAACTTGAGCACCAGCTCTTTCCATTAGCAGGGGTCTCCTGACTGTTGGCCTTCCTATACTTAAATAATACTAAAACCTATATTTTAAACAGTTTACCTCAGCCATATTCAGCCTCAGTAGAAAAGTTCAAGTTTAACTGAAAAGCAACTTCCTGCCAAACAAACAGAAAGTGTGTGCTGCAGGAATTATTGAGGCCACCACAGAAGTACTGAAAAAAAAAAAAAAAAAAAACTGGGTGTGGGGGAGGATTAGGAGAGGGAGAGAGAAAGAGGAGGAAGAAGAAGAGGGCCTGGCTTGTGGTGCTGCCTGTAATCAATCCCAGAGAAGGTTAAGACAGGAAGATCACAAGTTTTGGGCAAGCCTCAACAACTTATAGAGAAACCCTGTCTCAAGATAAAAATTAAAAGGGCTGGGGATCTAGCTCAGTGGTAAAATGCCCTGGGGTTTCATCCTTAGTACTCAAAAAAAGAAGATTAAGACAATAAGGATGACAAATAAGAAGATGGTGATGAAGAAGACTACTCCTCTTTTATACTTTTTTGGGATGAAGCAAAACTGTCCATCCTATAGAAGGATCTTAGAAAACCTATGAAACAGCCATAAGACCCCTTTTATTTTAGTCAAGATGTCTTGCCCAAGGTCACCAACAAGGGCAAAGCTAAACATTCTGATTGATGCCTGCTGCATTTTTTTTCTAGTAGGTTTTCACTACTAAGAGAAACTAATAAATTACTGTGTATTGTGTATATTTTAGTCAAAGCAGCCATTAAGATGTCTTCATCTCAAGTAGCTTCCAGAGTTGAATTTATTAGTAACAGTTTGGTGGCTGGCTCAGGAACCATTTCTAAAGCTCATTAAGCACTTCCCCACACCTCACCAGGAAGCTTGATCTGCAAGAAAGAAGGAAACTGGGCTCCTGGAGGCCTGGAATCTTCTGAATAAAAGGTATTAAGCACTTTAGCACCTGGTCTAACAGCCTCTGTAATCAGGTGGAGAGGGAGTTGACAGTATTTCCCAGATGGGAAGGCAGGTGTGAAAAGCAATCCATGAAATGCCCAAAGCACCCCAGAGTGTGTAAGGACACCACCACAGTGCTGTAGATGGGCCTTGTTCTCAGTTCAGCAGTGGCCTTCCCTTTGAGAAGGACAGGGATACAAAGGTGTGAGAAATCATTTACCTGCCAGAAAGCAGAGCAGAATGGCCACTTCCCCTTACAGGAAGGAGTGGAATGAACTAAAATCTTCATTTTTCAATTTCATCCTCTAGCAAAATACCTTTCTTCCCCCACTTTGGATACTAATAACAAAATTAGTTTTATGTCAATCCTAAAATGCTCACTTAAAAATTACCACTACCAGCCAAAGGGCAGTGGCACACACCTATAAACCCACCTTCACAAAAAACTAAGGCAAGGGGTTGGGGTTGTGGCTAAGCGGTAGAGCCCCCTCACACATGCGAGACCCTGGGTTTGATCCTCAGCACCACAAAAAGATAAATAAGTAAAATAAAGGTATGAGTCCAACTACAAAAAAAAAAAAAAAAACACTAAGGCAAGAGGATCTAATTTTGAGGCCAGCCTGGGAAATCTAGCAAGACCTCAACTTAGATTATCTCAAAATAAAAAGTACTGGGAATTGAGCTCAATGGTAGAGTGCCCCTGGGTACAATCTCTAGTACCAAAAATAATAAATAAAAATTTTTAAAAATCAAAATTCCCAAAATCCAGTCCCCCCAAGTTCCCAGTTTGAAGTCTTATATACATAATCCACCTTGGCCATGAAAGCCTGGGAGATACTAAGTGTGGGAACCATCCAAAATCTTGCAGTTAAAAATAAATGTTACTGTCACCAACAATATCACAAAAACATCAGAAAGGTAAAGATTGTTTTGGAAGAAATGTTACACAAATTTACTGGTGTTAGTGTGTGTGCATATAACATGAATATACATGTATTTACATATATGCACATAAGTGCGTGCATGAATATAAAACAGACACTTTGAAAATAAACAACAACTTCCTAATAACTACTTTTACTTCCTCATACTGAGAGTCAAGGCAGTAGGGCTGCGCCCCCTACCCCCACCCTACAGAGTCAAGGAAGCTGAGAGCTGCCCCTGCCCCAGCCTGCCTGCTCTTTCATAGGCTGACTAAATCTGCATGTGTATTTCCTGCCTTTTGTCCCACTTGGCTGCTTCTTCTCTTTTAAAAGCCTTTCTGGCTTTCGAAGATAGAAATCTGAAACCAAAAATTTTCTTCTATATTCCTTCAAAGCTGGCTTTGCATAAAACCTACTTTCCTACCAATTGGACTCCTAATATCCGTGGAGTTATTAGATCAATAAATAAAAAACAGTAAGGAGTAGTGAAGCCAGATTTAAAGTTAGGTAGTCAGTGTAGTTAGGTAAATCGGGTCTAATACCGAGTGAAATCTAAAATGGAGGCCATGCTGGGAATGACTCAGGGAAAACAGGACAACTCATGGAGTGTTAATAAAGTTCCGAAAAGGCCCTAGGCCAAAGTCCACCTGGAAGAAATGTTAATGAACATCCCCCAACGGATTCGAAGACAGCCCATCCCAAAGAAATGTTAATGAAGCCCAGGATACAGCCCCCAACAGATTTGGAGATAGCCCATCCCAAAGAAGTGCTAATGAACAGCAAACTTGACTCGGAAATGACCAGATTACTCCTTTGTCCCAAACCCTTCCCACCTACATTACATCACCAAACCTATAAAAAGGGGAACACATTGCCCGCTAACTGGATTCCACCTTTTGGGTCCCCTTCTTCCTCCGGGAGAAGTCTTTTCTTCTGTCCTTTAATAAATTTCTAATTTCTACTCTGACCTTGCCTCGGCGTGCTTCTTTGGTGTTATTCTTCAACATCGGGGAGCAAGAACTCGTCACGGGTCAACAGCGGTAACAGTAGCATCTTATCCAAGTGGTTATAGTTCCACCCTAGAACAAACACATGCATGCATACACACTCATACATTCTCAAGTTCCATATGTTCTTGAGAACAGCATTTTGCCTCGTCATGCATCCAATATCTGAAAAATGAAAATCGAGCAAGCTCACTGGTTCATCTTTACTGTCAAAAAATATTCATGAATTCTAATGCTAACAGAGGTTTGATTGAGTTAAGGGGTTACAGGTGATCTTTCCCTCTGTTTTTCTAAATTTGGATAATAAATTATGTTGCTTATAAAAAAATTTTAAGTTTAGCTAATACATAGCTATGTGTGCTCCTCTTCTGAAATGTGATCTGAAATCAGTTCATGGATAGAATTCCTGCCTTCTGGGGTGTTATATATTTACAATTTCTACCTTTATTACCTCAATGTGAGTTTGTTTTAAATACCAGAGACTGCTAATTAAAGGCCATGTGAAATCGTTTGAGTCTTCAATCCTTAGAACCATAGCACAATATTATAATAAATAAAATCTGAATGCATTTTTTAAGGATTTTTTTATGGTTCTGAACACTTAAAAGTGAGTCTTTAACATTTTGCTCATGTTTATATCATTTTATCCAACTCAAAAACTCCACTGCAAACAATGCAATGCTAATTAAAGCAAACATAGGAAAACCTGTGATAAGGACAAATGATGAATTTGCAGGAAGCATGAAATGAAAAGATAAAATCCTGAGACTAATTTTGGCAGGTTGTGTTGTTCTCATAAACTCTGTCAAAACCGACTTATCTGAACAAATGTTCAGAAAACATTATTAACAACACATTTAAAGAAAAATTTTAGTTGTTGACAGATCTTTATTTTATTTATTTTTATGCAGTGTTGAGAATCCAACCCAGTGCCTCACACATGCTGGGCAAGTGCGCTTCCACTGAGTCCCAGCCCCAGTCCCTATTAAGGACATGTTTTAAAGAACTGGGTTCAGCTAGGCAAGGTGGCTCAAGCCTATAATCCCAGTGGCTCAGGAGGTAAACGCAAAAGGATCCCAAGTTCAAGGCCAGCCTCACCAACTAAATAAGGCCCTAAGCAAAATCAGCTTTAACTTGGGGAGACCCTGATGCAAAATAAAAAATAAACAGGGCTAGAGATGTAGCTCAGGGGTTAAACACCTCTGGGTTCAAGAGTAAACACTATATATTGTTTTGCTTGCAAATGTGAAGGCTTAAACTGTACTTCCAACTCTTTGACATTAACAGTCTCTAACTTGTCCGATACAATATGAGCCATATTTTAAATAGTCATTAAAACAATTCTCCTAAAATGTCTATATGGTTTATTGAAAATAAAAATATCTTTCTAATATATTGCCCATACAGACCTAATAAAATCTTTAATTATAAAAAGACATGCTGAAAATGAGCCAAGTTACTGGAAGATCTATTTGTAATCACAACACCATTTCATCTATTTCCATGCAGTCTGTCATGGTAAGGGGTAAGGAAATTTGTATCCATCACAGCAGAGTGGCTCCACACGGACTCTAAAGCAGGCTGAACTGTCCTTGCAAAGGCAAGGACATTCATCTTGGAATCAGGATGAAGCTGGGTTTCACTTCTCCGCTGGTCATCTGTATTTAGGCAATTTAGCGACTCAGCCAGTTTCTTTATTCTTAAAATGGAATGATCTTTTCTACCTCATACAGTTTGATGAGCCTTCAATTAGCCCTTGAATGTACCAATCATTACTAGAGGTACTTGATGGATACTGATTTCTCTTTCAAAATAGAGACCAAGTTAGAATCCCTACATAGAGGGCTGCACTGGTAAGGTGATGATGTCCACACTGCTTATTGATAAAGTTAGTAACAGCCAGTGGAGCACAGGGTCAAAGACCAGCATGTGAGCACAATTGGCTCCTAACCTGATGTTAACCCTCACTCCCTGTGTGACCATGGGCAAATCCCATTATCTCAGCAAGCTTCAGGTGTCTCATCTGTGAAATGGGCACAGGCATCAATCTCTTAGGGTTGCTGTAATGACTTGTGAAATAATCCATGGAAAGCATTGATTGCTAAAAACTATGACTGTGTGCCCTGTCCTAATATTCAGGAAATGTTACCTATTATTACTAACAAGCTATTTTCCACTTCAGAAAACACAGTATTAATCTCTCACTGTTAAATTGAGCTAAATCATTATATTCCTATAGGTATAGATTAGTGTAAAACTTTTTTAAAAGTTCCTCATTCTTTCTTATCAAAGCTGAGGGTTTATAACATCTGCTGTTGTCATTAAATTCAGGAGCTAAAACAATCCCCTGATTTCCCCTTCTTCCAAAATTTACTTGCATTCTGTGGGGCTATCAAGCTATCAACACCATTTTCAAATGAGCAAAGACATAAGCAAGAACAGAAAACAATGAAATCCAAATGGGAAAACCATAAATGTATATGTTCTATATAGGTGTCTGACAGATATATAACCAAAAAGCAAGTCTATCACATTAGTAATGGCAATGACTATTTAAGTGACAATTCTGTTACTATTTCTTTTTTTTTTCTTTTTCTTTTTTTAATTTGTTCCAATTAGTTACACATGACAGTCAAATACATTTTGACACACTGTACACAAATGGAGCACAACTTCTCATTCCTCTGGCTGTATGTGGTAGAGTTATACCCGTCATGTAATCATACATGTATGTAAGGTAATAATGTCCATCTCATTTCACCATCCTTCCCACCTCCACCCCCACTCCCTTCCCATCACTCCCCTCTGTCCAATCCAAACTCTGTTGATATTTAACATAGACGTTCATACAAATTCATCTTTGAGAAGTTCATTCCTTTCTTCCTTCCTTCCTTTTTTGAACTGGGGATAGAACCCGGGGGGGGGGGGGGGGGGTTAACCACTGAGCCACATCCCCAGCCCTTCTGAAATTTTTTTTTTTTTTTTTTTTTTTTTTTTTTACAGACAGAATCTCACTATATTGCTTAGGGCCTCACCAAGTTGCTGAGGTTGGTTTTAAACTAGCAATCCTCCTGCCTCAGCCTCCAGAGGCACTGAGATTATAGGAGAGAGCCACCACACCCATCTCTTTCTTAATTCTATTTTTGATTTCAAAATAAATTCCATATTGATTCTGCATTTTTTTTTATAGGTTAAGCACAGAGGACCATTTCTGAAAATCCCGTGTTGCTTTCTAGTGGGATACAGTCTGATCTACACAGGCCTATGTTGTCTTTCTATATCATTCTCTCAGTGTTGAAAAAAGAACCACTCACTTTAAATAGATAGTCCCTGCTACCCAGGAGGCTAAAGCAGGAGGATCACTTGAGCCCAGGAGTTTGCAGCCAACCTGAGCTACATAGGAAGAACCCTGTCTCCAAAAAAAAAAAAAAAAAAAAATGATGTATGAGAATGTACCTAGAAATTCTTTCATTTTAACTATAAACTATCATTTTAAGTGGTGTGTCATGATTAACACCATTTTGTTTTTGTAGTTGTAAATGGACAGAATGCCTTTATTTTATTTGTTTATTTTTATGTGGTGCTAAGGATCAAACCCAGTGCCTCACGCATGCTAGGTAAGTGCTCTACTGCTGAGGTACAGCCCCAGCCCTATCAACACCATTTTAAGTGGAAACTTTAAAAGAAATTTCTGTGATATGTATGTCACAGTCCAAATTTTAACTAATTCAACAATTAAGTATGTGTTGTGTATATGTCAATCCTAAGCATGAATAAAATGATTAAAATACAGATTGCTCTAGGAGGTTCACAGTGTAGGAAAAAGACATATTAATGAGCAACTATATTATGGTTAGTTTACTATGGTCACAATGATGTACCTATTATCAACTGTAATTATTTTGTCATAGTAAACTGATCTATACATCCTAAACTACACATCCATATTTTAAATCTATTTTTTAGAAATCTATAGATTTTAAACTTCATTAACTTTTAACATGCTATAAATCTCATTATTTTCAGAAGACTTCATTTAATCCAACACAGTTTTCATAAAAGATCTATTTACATACACAAAGGTTATCTAATGAGACAGATTAGCTTATTTCTTAGTACATAAACAAATTTCCTAACAGGCACAAGGACTGATCACAGCCACTGATTGCAATAACTTAAAATGGATTTAAAACTAATTTTAAAAATAAAGTTAACAAACAATTTATAAAGCTGTAATAATTCACTGTAATTTTATAGTCTAAAGTTTTGTATACAGGTGGCATTTAATGTTAATCAGGTGGAGTTTGTTTCTTTTTTATCTCTTGAAAATTTCTTTTTAGTATGTGGAAAATTAGAATCAGACAGTAAAAAAACCACTGGGCACAAAGTTGCTCACATAAATATTGGGTCTCACTGATTTCAGTATTTTATAAATACTCTGTTCAAATTCTTGTCCTAACAACTCATCATAAAGACAAGTGAATATTATTAAGCATTTCCCTGGACTTCAGATAAGATGGATTTGAAATTGAGAAAATAATGGAATCTTAAGGCAAATGGAGGGATATAGCCTTTATATCTACAATTTGAACACAGATCTGCAAAAATAATCCAATACACTAATATTTACAATGATTTTCTTCAAATGGTCATATTACAGGTGATTTTAATTTTCTTTCTAGCATCTCCCTGCTCCCCACTCCTGGCAACAGCCACCCCACCATCACTTTTATAACTAGGGGAAAAATTTTCTTAAAAAAAAAAAAAAAAGCACTCTATAAGGACAGATCCCTAAGTCATTCTTTAGCACTACTATTTGGCTCAATTATTAGACTATACTTCTGTGCAAAATTTACATGTCAAATTTCCTCTAAAAAGATTCCACAACTATAGTCTTGGTGAATTCATTTAAACAATGACATCTAGATTGTAGCTTTAAGCTTTAATTAGAATCCTTTTGACCTTAAAGTAAAAATGGGAAGATGCTGAAGTCTTCCAGCCATCTGCAGAATTATAAAGCATTTGAATCAGTGTGATGACTATAATTCCTATGGGATTGTGGACTGAAAGCTGGCAACAGAACTTTTATGAATGTGAGCACACTGGGGCTCTCTCAACCCCCAGCTTGCCTGGGGCTCTGCTCTCTGATGTTTATAGCTTTAGGGCTTTGATTTTATGAGGATGCGCCTTCACTGGCCTCAGAACCAATCTGGTCCTCACTCTGATTTTCTTCTAACTTTACAGCTGCACGTTTCATACCATCTGCTGCTTCCAGAAATCCTTCTCTTCCAGTAAAAGCAGAGCATGAGAAATGCATCCTTTAATGACATTCTCCATAGTTCCCCTGAAAACACACACACATACACACAGGCACACTCTACCATATACATCACATGCCCCACACCGACATACACAAGCCGCCTACTGCACATACACGCACACCACATTTCATATATACACATGCATATGCTGTATGGCACATACTCCACACACACCCACATACACAAACATACCACACATTCATACCACACACACACACCAATATACATTACATTACACACATTCTACACACACACACACACACACACAATTATACATCTCACATGCGTGCGCGCACGCGTGCACACACACCCCATACACAATATAATGACACATACATACACATCACACCAAGAAACATCTGCTCCATACACCCAGCCTATCAAAGCAGAGAAAGCTACATATATGCCAAATAACAATGAATATCAACACACTATCTGAGGTCTTCTAAAGCACATCAAGACCTCAGTTCTTCAATATCAAGGTTTTCAGAGAAAAGTTTAATCTAAAACAACTATTGCTACTTATATGATAAAGCTAATGTCCACTGCTCCAATAGAACAAAATCAAATGATAGGGTTAATTAAAATTCTTTCCTATCCTTGATTTTTTTAATATTTATTTTTTAGTTATAGGTGGACATAATGTCTTTATTTTACTTTAGGTGGTGCTGAGGATCAAAACCTGTGCCTCACACATGCTAGGCGAGCACTCCACCTCTGACTGCTCAACCTCTGAGCTCTACCTCTGAGCCACAACCCCAGCCCATCCTTGATTTTTGAATACATTTATTCTTACTATGCCTATTCAAGACAATAAAAAAATTAAATATGAATAAAATATCCTCAAAGAAAATATTATTTGCCCTAAAACCAAATAAATGAAATAGTCCATAAAACAAATTGAACACTGCATAACAGCAGTTTCATTTAAAGCTGACATCAATAAGGGTCATGGGGAGGGATCAGATATTGATTTGAGTGCTTTATTTATTATTGCATTATTTATTGATTCAGTTAAAACTACTATCTCCAAAACATTTTTATAATTCCCACGAGTGTAGATTTGTTTTTGTTGTTGTTGTTGTTTAATTAATTCAACTCTCAGAATCTTATCAGCACAGATAAAAGCTTTTAACTATTTGGCTTTTTCCCTAAAGCAAAGTCTGTATCATAAACCACATTTCAGCCACATGCTCATCCAGTGTCTTTAAAACATCCTGAATTGCAGACATGAGCTGTATCTTCACATCTTACACATTCACTCATTCTGAGAACACGTTTGTGGGCCTTCTGCACTACAAGGTTTCAGAAGAAAACAGAACACACACTAAGCCTTAGAGGAACCCCCACACTGGAATCTCTGTCACTAGTCTTTGATCCACAGGCTATAGTTTTAGGGAAGAGCTACTTTGGTGACACCAAACTGCTGTCACTTCTGACCTCAGAGAGTTCCCTCGTGTTGACTTGAGCAACAAGCTAACCTTGGAAACAACTGAACATAAATAAATCTGCATGCATGCAAACCCCACCTCACTTGAGCAGGAGAGACTGGAGAGCAGGAATAAATGACCCTATCCATTTTGTTTCTTATTACCACAGTAAAACATCGATTGTGAGAATTTTAGAAAACCAATGAGCAAAAGGAGAATAAAAATCCGGGGTGATGGTGGCTGGGGGTGAGCTTAATGGTAGCAAGTCCCTGGATTCCATATGCAAGTCCCTAGATTCCATGCCCAGCACTGCCTAAAATAAAAATTAAAATAAATAAAATCATCTAGGTGTAACATTTCATCTAAAGACAAGACCAGAAGATTAATATCTTCCAAATCCCCACCATACAATATACTAAATTTCTTTAAATATAAAGAAATTTAAACATTAGATTTTTTTAAATGTTAAGTTCTTTAAATGTTAAATTCTTTTCAGGGGAAAGAACATTTACTATACCTGCCACCTACTGATTGAAACAATGTATATTTTGTCTAATAATTTTATAAAGAATTAGTGAAAAAAGTTTATTGACCTAGACATCCTCTAAGATAGTCTAAATTCTATTCCTGTACTATATACAGAACTCTGAAGCACTGATGTTTAAATTAACTAGTCTAAATTAGAATCTTTCCAGGAGGAAAAAAATATAATATTTATAAATAATATTACATTAAAAAATTATCAGGTATGTGACATCACAGGAGACCTTCTCACATGAGAAATTCAAGTTAGGAGTAACTGAACCTTTGCAGGTTACCCAGAGTCTCTGTAATTTACCATGAAAGATGCTTAGCAATTAGAGAGCAAGTTTCAAACTTATACCTTTTTTAAAATCACACCCAAAACTTAATAGGGCTTATAATTTTTCTGCAATTCAACATCAAAAAAACAGATTCATTTCCTATAAAATATTAAAATTAAATACTAAAGTAAATCTTAAGAGCACTAGTACAATACGGCACACACATAAACATCTCTTTGCTGATTTTCTGCTCAATGATGCCGAGAGAATGATAATCTAGGGTCACGTAGGCAGAGAAAAGAGGGGCTAATAGAAATGCAGTTCTCAAGCTAATGGTGACCACAATCATTACGACAGGCTGAATACTGCAGGACTTGCTCAGGGCTAGAAACACAGAACACAGGAAAAAATGAAAGGTGTCCATGTCATTTGGTTATCCAGTTACATCATGTGGGTTCACAAGGTCAAGAACTGATGGAGAGGATTTATTCTTTAATCTCCTGAACATGCTTCCTCAGAAGTGTTCTTCCTATTGATGAATACATTTGCATAATTGAATCAATAAGAACGAATTAAAGAGAAATATCACACACTGTAAAAATAAGTGTACCTAACATGAAGGTATTTATTTATTTATTTGTACCAGGGATTGAACCCAGAGATGCTTAAACACTAAGCCACATCCCCAGCCCTTTTTATTTTTTTATTTTGAGACAGGGTCTCACTAAGTTGCTGAAGCTGGCTTTGAACTTGCTATCCTTCTGTCTCAGTTTCCCAAGCAGCTGGGATTACAGACATGTGCCCTCATGCCTGGCTAGGAAGGCATTTAAACCCATCACTTTGCTTGTTCCTAGATTATCTACCAATAAGAACAAAGAATGTGCTTAAAGTTATATCCATGTATATATAATATGTCAAAAAACACTCTACTGTCATGTATATATAAAAAGAACAACAACAAAAAAGCTACTTTCGCTAACATCCTACTAATAATTCAAGATAAACTCAGTTGAATGAAGTATCTAGGGAACATCTGCAGGGATCAGCATTGTTAGGAGCCTAGGAAGACCCAATGAACTGTTCAACATGGTGCCTCGGGTCTTGGCAGTAAGGACTGAGAGAGACAAAATCCAGCAGGTTAAAAATTTCCAAGCCAAACCAGTTAGCATTGCAGCTTTAAAAAATAAACTGCCAAAATAAACCATCTACATTGTTGTCACTGTGTATCAGGGTGTATATTTATTGAAAACTATGCCCTAATGTTTATTAAATAATTTCCCCCCAAGAATTCAGACCAAATGTGCAAATTTTTAAAAAAATCTAAGAAATTGGGATAATAACCACCACAGGATTATGGTGGAGGCGAATACTAATATAGAAAAGTACTTTAAAAGTGGCAAAGCAAGCCAGGCACAGTGGCATGCACCTGTAATTCCAGCAACTCCAGAGGTTGAGGCAAGAAGATCACAAGTTCAATGTTCAGCAACTTAGTGAGACTGTGTCTCAAAATAAAAAAAATAAAAAGGCTGGAGATGTAGCTCAGTGGTAAAGTGTCCCTGGATTCAATCTTCAGATCCAACCCCCACCCCCCAAAAAAAGAGAGAGAAAAAAATGGCAAAACATTATGCAAATTTTTATTTAAATAGACTTTAAGGAGGGGAACCTGAGAACTGCTCTAAGAAAATAAGTTTTCACAATGGATCAATTAAAGATTAATTGTTCCAGACAGAGCACAGTGGTACACACTTGTAATCGCAGGGACTCAGGAGGCTGAGACAAGAGAATGGCAAGTTTGAGGTCAGCCTGAGCAACCTAGCAAAAAGTTATCTCAAAATAAAAAAATTAAAAGGGCTGTAAATGTAGCCCACTAGTAGAGCATCTCTGGGTTCAATCCTCAGTACCAAAAATACAAAGATTAATTGTTTCTATGAAGAAAGGACTCCTGACTATGAAAATATTCCTCACTGGGTCCATCAGTTTGCAGTAGGTCACCTAATGGGTCCAGTAGCATACCACAGGCACACATGCATTCTGGCCTAGCTTGGCCTCTGGTTCTTGCCCCTGTATATCCAGCTGATGCTGCCCATGAACTCACAGAGCCAACTGCTGACTCTGGATGCTCTCCTGGAGCAAGCCCAAAGAGATTTCAGCAGAACCAAAACAAAACTGCAGAAATATTCAAGTTTCTCTTGAGATCCACCCTGTAGTAAGGACAAGAATGTGGCCAAGTGATCAAAGACTCACAACCTGCCTGGACTTGGGATGCCCAAGCCCACACTCTTTCTCCCCCTTCCCACATGTCCTTGGCTTTTAAAATTATATGTGGGGCTTGCCTCACATGCACTGAGACACTGGGTTCAAGCCTCAGCACCATATAAATAAATAAAATAAAGGTAGCTTAGTTGTCTATCTACAACTAAAATATATATATTCATACACACATACACACACACACACACACACACACACACACACACACACTGTCTTGGTCAGTCCAGGCTTTTTAACAGAATGCCATAGACCAGGCAGTTTAAACCACAAAAAAAAAAAAAAAAAAAAAAATCATATCTGTTCACCAGCTAGACACATGGTGCAGACATGACTTTGGAATTTTAATTTCACAATACTGATAGTATCTGAGCATCGCTAGATACATTTCTCTCCCAGCAGCTTCTCAAAGATTCCTCTATTCCTTCACTTTACATATACACATAAAGATACACATATGTACACAAAAAATATACAGAATTGCACAATGTGCATTAATAAATATTTTAGATTTATTTGTTTTGTATTTTCATTTATATTCATTATTTATGCATTTATTATATAAATATATTTAGAATAAGGACATATATTTTTTAACCCAGGCTTTAGTTACAGTATATCTTTCTGTTTACTTTTGCCTTTAACTCTCCCCATTTACTCTTCACAGAATAAAAGTATTCTACACCCTTCAGACTATATCTGACCAACAGTGAAAATAAAAGGAACCCATAGTTGAAATGTAGTAACACATATTATTTGAAATGCATAAAGTTTTGTGGACTGACTGGATGGATAGATAGATGGAATAATGTGCAGACATGCAATAAAGGAAATATAGCAAACTGTTGGCAAGTGTACAATCCTGGTGGAGGGCAACTTCTTGGTATATGTTTGAAAATGTTCATAATAAAATGTTAGGGAAAAAAGAAGGAGATGGTAGAAGAGTAGAAACAAATTTTTTTCTTTTCTCAAAGCTCAGAGGTCTGGCTCTCTTATGGACACCTGGCTCTGTGTGTTCACCAGTTTCTTTCACTCTCTAGCACTTACAGATTTTTATGGGGGACTGTACAAAAAATATGATCAAAATAAGAACTGTTATTTTATAACATAAGTGAAAAATTACTTAATACATTTTAGATCTCAGAGTTAAAAACAAACAACGTCACAAGAAAATAGTACAGCATGCTTATCCTTAATGATGAACCAGGGAGTTGGCAAACTTTTTCTGTAAAGAATCACACAGTAAATATTCTCAGGTATAAGGGTGACACATCTCAGTCACTATCACTACACTTTGCCATTGGAGTGCAAAAACTGTCAGGGAGTAAGTAAATGGGTGTGGCCATGATCCAATAAATTTCACATGTCACAAAATATTATTGTTTGGATTTTTTTCCAATCATTTAAAATGTCAAAATCATTCTTAGCACAAGGGCTATACAAAAAAAAGTAGGGCCCAGACGTGGCCTTGGAATCACTGTTAATGATCCACTGATTGAAAAAAAAAAAAAAAAACAGAACCTTGGCAATAACATCACCAGTTAAACCAGGTGGGGCTTACAAATACAAAAAAGATCCAAGAGTGTCATCAATCCCAATTTGGCCAGAGAGACAGGACCTACCTCAGCACTAAAACTTGTTTAGGAACATGTTATTCATAATGACACTACCTCATAAAAGACAAAACCAACAAGGCAGGCC
Organism: Urocitellus parryii; assembly: GCF_045843805.1. Classification (NCBI taxonomy): domain Eukaryota; kingdom Metazoa; phylum Chordata; class Mammalia; order Rodentia; family Sciuridae; genus Urocitellus; species Urocitellus parryii. The sequence goes on from NC_135534.1 coordinate 125,346,531, forward strand.
TATAAATTTGCCATATATAAACACATTATCAAAAAATACCAGCCCAGGTGACACACAAGAGGAAAAACAGCTACTTAAATAAGGAAACTGTTATGGTTTGGATTTTAAAGGCCATGTGTGGGCACCAACCTGTGGCATTACTGGGAGGTGGGGCCTAGTGGAGGGAAGTTAGGTCACTGGGGATGTGCCCTGCAGGGGATATTAGGATATTACCTCCTTCCTCTCTTTTCTGCTTCCTGGTTACCTTGAAATGAGCAGTTTCCTCTACCATGAGCTCTCCACCATGATGCTCTCTCTGCCTTGCCACAGGCTCAAAGGCAACTGCACCAAATGACCACGGACTGAAACCTCTGAAAATGTGAGTCAAAATAAGCCTTTCCTCAAGGCAATGAAAAGCTGACTAAAGTAGGGGCCCTTGGAGATTCCTGGAACTAATACCTATCTCAGTTCCCCCTTTTTTCCTGTTTACCAATACTCTCCAACATTCCATGAACCCTCCTTATGCTCACAGCAACCAATAAGAGACAGTTTAACTTTCAACTAGCCTTTTAGAAAATGAATGATACATTTAAGTAGCATATTTCTTGTTGTGACAGTTGGGGATGGGCTGTTTTCTCTTAACATAAAACTGAAGTGGCTGCTCCTCTACTTTTTCCTACCCCTAAGTGGGTCAGTATCCATCAGAAGACTATACCAGGCTGAAGCACACTGTCTTTGCTGCCCCCATAAAAGACCTTTTAACCCTGAACTTCTCTCCACTTAGAAAGCCTTCAGATAGTTTCACATCATAACCACTTTTTTTGGTATTTATTTTGTTTTCCCCAATTATAAAGTAATACATGCTCAGTGAAGAAAATACAGAACAGCCCAAAGGAAAAAGTCAGGTCTCTTGAGTTTGTCTCTTCTTTGAAGACTATTGTGTCTTCTTTGAATGACCAGTATGGAGACTGGTGGCAGCAATAGTAAATCCCAGTTAAGTATTTGCAGTGGGCACAGAAGCACAGATAGAAGGTCAGCCTCCCAGAGGAGACCCAGTGCTTACTTGCCAGCTATGATCCTTGTACGGGAGGACACGAGAAGCACACTGAACTCACTGCATGCAACAATGGAAAGATCAGACCTTTTCTTTCCCTAAATAACATTTTGACAAAGATATCTCCCCCCCCCCATCTAACTCCCTCTCTTTTTTGCTTGACAGAAAGGGTTAGACAGATTCTTTGAAACATAATGCTTCCACTGACTGTTCAAAGAGTAAGCATTTCTTAAAATTCATCAGTCTCTATTTTTAAAAGGCCTGATGTTAATGTTTGGCTCACAGCTGCTCCATCCCCCGGGAAAGGAAATTACTTTTAAAACCTTCTTTGAAGGAGAGACCTGCATGAATATGGAGAGGTCATCAGTCTGGCCCCAGTGACTACCTTTGTTCCAGGGAAGATGACCTTCAAAAGTGCCCCTTGGGTATTTCCTTGGATGTTGGTTACCACCTGCCACAAGAAGGCTCCCCTCTGTGTATCCTTGTCCTGTGGCACCATCGCAGGAAACCCCATTGACACAAAGGGAAACCAGTTCATTCAGTCTATCCCAAAATGTCACAACTCCCTCTATGAGTGGGGTTTTAAAATTAAATGATGTTTATCTTTTTTAAAAGCCAACATCATTTTTCTCAGGCAGAGGGAATTTATTTTGAAATGTATGAAAAAGTACTTTTCATCCACTAAAATGAAAAGGGAGTATATACATATGGATATTAACTTTCTCTTTCAATTTCTAAATTGGTCAAGAAAAGCAAATATATTATTTGACCCTCCAAGAGACTGAAGTTTTTGCCATGCTTAATAAAAATTCCCCATACAAAACAAACTTGAAATCAACTTGCAAATTTAAAACCAAGCCACCCTATAGAGGGATAAGTACAGGAACTGGTAACACAACCTGTGCTGGTGTGGCAGTGTCTTTGAGGTTAATATTATAAGCTGCAGAAGCTCTAAACTGCTTCCCCTGGACTTCTGACAACTACATGAAAGTTACAAGTTCAAAGATCAGCTCATGGGCTGGGGATATAGCCCAGCTGATAGAGTACTTGCTACCTTGCATGCACAAGGCCATGGGTTCAATCCCCAGCACCACCACAAAAAAAAAAAAAAAAAAAAAAGATCAGGTAACTCCTCAAACTCTAGAAAATGCTATGTTGCTAGTGATAGGGAACAGAGAGATCTGAGCAATGGGAACACAAGGTTAAGGAATAACCACATGCTTCTCTTTTTTTTTTTAAAAAAAAAAAAGTGATTTACTTGCAGCCCTGCCTGTTTTAAATCCACAGGATATGTTACATTCCTCAACAAACCATCTGCAGGAAAAATGCAGGCCCTGAAATGCTAAAAAGAAGAACATAAATCACCCTGAAGGGGGAGACTTCTGTGAAACTTACACAGACGAGACAGGATGAGAATAACACACAGCAGATACGTGAAGAATAATTCAGGGAGATAAGAATAATTCCTTCTGACCCTAAAATCTTAAGAACAGGTTCCAATTAGAAGTGATTAGCAGCATCCAAAGTGACTTAGAGTTGTCATGGCAGTGGGGACTTGAAAGTCTGACGCCATCAAGCTGTCAGTCAAAAGTCAAGAGGATACCTGGGTGCAACTCTGGAAATGTCCCTGGGATCCCAATAAAACTGGAGAGCAGGAGAAATGCACCATCCGTCTCCTCTCTGAGAGGACCCTCTTTCTCCCTCTAGTATCCCCTTTTTCCATTTCCCATCCCTTCTAATAAACTCATGGCTGTCTCTCTGAGCAACATGTCTACAATCTTTCTGGCCTGGCTGCAAGAACTGGAGTCTTCATGCCTGCCTCAGTTTCGCAGAAGGCCTGTGCCCTATAACACTATGGCGTAAGTCGTGGTGACAGAGTAATGACAGGGCACAAGAGAACGACATAGGTCTTTCTGGGGAAAAGAAGACAAGGTAAGACTGCACTTTGTCACTCCCAAATACCAGAGGACAGCTAAAATAATAATAACAACAACAACAACAATAATAGCAGCAACAGCAGCAACAGCAGCACTGCCATAAGCATTTAGATACATTTTCTGCTATAGTCTGCACAACTAACTCTCCATGGCATTTCTCATACTTTGCAGGTAAGAAAGCAGGAGTTCTGAGAAGTAGAGGAAGTATCAGATCTTACTCCACACCATTCATTCTCACAAAACCCCAAATTTAATAGGCCAGAGGAAATCAAAAGGAGATTTAGAGCAGGAGATGGACTCCCACTACAACAGACTGGATCTGATCTGCACTCGGGGCAGATGACATGGACTTATCTCCTGGGCCTTCCCCTGAGCCCCCGAGGATAGGAGGTTCCTTGCTCCAGGAAAGCCCAATCTAGTCAGTTTGCCTTGCAGATAAAGGGATGTCAACTACAGTCCATGTGCTGCTGAAGCTCTGCTTCTTCCAGCATCTGCCTCTTCTTGCAATCAAGAAATGAATACTAACTAATAACCAAAACACTATGCCAGGAAATGCCTCAGGCATTCACACTTTGAGTTTTTATTGAGCACCTATTATGTGTCAGGCACTATTCTAGATGCTCATGACAAAATAGACAAAGATACTTTCTCAATGAGTCACAGATCTGTTATGTTGGTTATGTAAGGTTATGTTTAAGTATCTTAGAAACTGCTCAGTGCTAGAGGAAAAGCAGAACAGAAAATGGGGTGCAATGTGGGCAAGAGGTGATTTTATAAAGTGACTGAATTCAACTTCACTGAGAAAGTGACATCTGAGCAAACACTAATGGAAGAGAGGGTTAACTATGTGGCTCTCTGAAGGAAGAGCACTCAGGAAGAGGCACCAGACAATGCACTATTAAAAAAAAAAACACCCACATGAACAGAGCATTAGTGTACTTATGCACAGTGAGGCCTCTCAAGCCTCATCAATGTAGGCAACTGATACACTGTACGTTAGTGTTAATGTCCTCAGCACATGGCTGAATACATGGAATTCAAACCACCTATGTATACTGTGGGAGGGACACATGCAATTGGAATGTTTCTGAAATATAATTTTCCATTTCAAAGTCAGTGGAATGCAGCAGCAAAGGAGATTTAATGATTTCTGCATTCCAGCCAGCAAAGGATCACTTGCAGACAAGGCTTTAGCCACAAGTTCACTTCCCATCCTAGGATTTTTCCCTGGCTTCATGTGCGTGTTTGTTTCAAAGGAGAAGTATTTTAAATGTCACTTGCAAGAGAAGAAGGATGTGAAATAACCACCTGGGGGGAGTCCCAAAAATTCATCCAATATCAGTTCAAAAAGAAACTGGGTGTTTGGAAATTGTCCAAAGAACACATTAGGTTTGGGTTTTGATATGCTTATTAATGGAAGACAGTACTGTGTACACATCTATTTAAGCCTTTTTTTAACATTTATTTTTTAGTTGTAGGTAGACAAAATATCTTTATTTTATTTTTCATGTGGTGCCAAGGATCAAACCCAGTGCCTCATACATGCTAGGCAAGCACTCTACCTCTGAGCCGCAACCCCATCTCCTATTTAAGTGTCTTTTTAAGGCTTTGAGGATCTTTTGCCACATCACCTTCTTGGAAGACCTGCATGCAGAAAGCATCTAATTCCAGGAACAGAGCTTACCTCAATGAGAATGAGTTCTATTTTCTGTTCTGCTGACAACAGCCTTGGCTTAGCTGGCTCAGGCATTGCCTGTTTAGAACGTGGTCTACCCTGAGCATCTGGTGAGCAATGGCAGAAGCTGGAACATTCTACAGCATGGAGTTGCAATCTGAACTTGCAACCCCAACAGACTACAAGGGCTACAAGGTTCTGAGAGGAATGTGTTCAACATCAGGGACCTAAGAGGCTCATAGGAGTTTTTATCTTAGTCGTTTGCCATTGCTATAACAAAGTACCTGACACTGGACACAGAAAAGAGGTTTATTCAGCTCAAGAGTTTTGGAGGTTGAATGTCCCACTATGGTGGTTCCATGTGTTCCAACTCTAAGGAGGGCCTTCTGACTAAATCACATGGTAGATGGCAATGGAAACACATACATGAGACCAGGGAAGTGCAGGCTTGCTTCTTTTTTTTTTTTTTTTTTTTTTTTTTTTGGTACCAAGGATTAAACCCAGCGGCAATTAACCACTAAACCACATACCCAGCCCTTTTTATGTTTTATTTTGAGACAAGGTCTTGCTAAATTGCCAAGTTGCTGAGGCTGGCTTTGAATTGGTGATTCTCCTGCCTCAGCCTCCTAAGCCACTGGGATTATAGTCAGTCATGCACCACTGCGCCCAGCCAGGTTTGCTCTTTTACGGTAACCGACTCTCTCAAGAACTAATCCAGTCCCACGAGACCTGTCTCACTCCTGAGTGGCAGCATTAATCCATTCATAAAGGTAGAGGTTCTGTCACTTTATTACCTTCCACTAGGCCTCCCTTTTTAAAAGTCCCATCACTTCAACCTGCAAATGGGAGATCAAGTTCCCAGCACAAAAGACTTTGGGAGAGCAAACCTTATCCAACCAAAGCAGCCCTCATAATGGCAAGAGGAACTGGAGGATAAGTGATCTGCCCAAGATAAACAACACTCAAGAGCACACTAGTCAAGGTCAAGAGCTGAGTAGCCACCATCGCTACCACTGGGATTTTTCATAGGCACTGGGAGACCCAACACCTAAAGAGGCAGAGGGTCACCCAAAAGGTCACAACCTCCCAAGGAAGTATGGAAATACCAGTTCTCCTCACTGCAGTGTGCACTAGACTTCGTTCTTATGGAATGTTTATAAACTTTTGTTTCTATAAGACAAACAATGATAATTATACACAACTAACAACATAATGGGCACTACACTGTCAAGTGTCCAGTCTGTTCAAGCCCCATGTATTCAACAGGTTCTTTCTGTCCCCTTCTTCCTTGGCCCCCACTGTTAAGGAGTCCTTCTCTATTTTCATGGAAAGAAATCTGTCACACTGTTCTCTGACTGTCTTTGAAGTAGAAAATAGCATACGGAAATGGTTTAGTTTGGGTTCTGAATTTTCAGAGAAATCTTATAATATTTCTAATTGGCCACAACATCAAAGAAGGCCTGTCACTCATACAAAAGAGCAATAGAGAATAATTAAGGATGGCACAATAGTGAGATGTCAACCGGACTTGGGCACAGTGACAATATCACGATCATAGCTATCTGGTGAATAATCATACAGACTATTTTGTTGAATGCTGCCCAAAAAGCTTTGTCCTCAAAAGAAATACAAAAATATTTAATTAGTATCACAATGATTCTCTAGAAAACTTCCCATTCACTAGGGAATGGGAACAGATTGCTGGTACTATAGTCCCTGACACATATGGGGGGATTCATTCTAAGACCCCCAGTGGATGCCTAAAACCTCACATAATATCAAATTCCTACACATGCTATGCTTTTCCTATGTATAAACTACATACAGTCTGAGATTAAAGACAACAATCAAGGGCTGGGGTTGCAGCTCAGTGGTAAAGCGCTTGCCTCACATGCATGAGGCCCTAAGTTCAATCCTCAGCACCACATAAAAATAAATAAAAATAAAGATATTGTGTCCATCTATGACTAAAAAAAAAATTTAAAAACAATAATCAACAATGAAATAGAACCATTTTAACAATATTCTGTAATAAAAGCTATATGAGCATATGAGCATGCGCTCTCTCTCTCTCTCTTTAAATATCTACTGAAATTTGCTGAAGCTGACCATGAGTAACTGAAAGTCCAAACATCCCAACATCCTTCAGTAGATAAACAGATGAACTGTGTGTATTCATACAAAGGTATAAAACTCAGCAATAAAATGGGATAAACCATCAATACAGGAAACAACAAGGATGAATCTCAAATGCATTATGCCACCCAGACTGAAAACACATATATGCCATGAGTCTATCTCTAGATCTTTCTAAAAAGGGGAGACTATCAGAATGGAAAACTAACACACGCAAGGGAAGGGCCTGGGTTGGGGGCCACTAACCACAAGGCACACATGGGAACTTGGGAGAATGTGGAACTGTTGAATGTCTTGATTACAGTGGTGGTTACACAACTGTATGTGTTTGTTAAAACTCAGAATTGTACAGTAAACAGCATAAATGTTACTGTACGTAAGTTATGTCTTCTAAAAAGGCCAACAGTATCTAGGAGTAGTAAGAAAAAAAAGCAAAATTCAACAAAGAATCTAAATATTTACCATTCCTAAGTAAATTTCATTTTAATATTTTAAAAACAAACTTACTCTATCTGAACACCTGTGCTATAACTGACAATGGAACTTAGTCATATGCTTCCCATGGAGAGGGCAACACAGACAGGTAATTCAGCTCTGTGAGCATTCTGGCACCCATTATGTGCCAGACACAGCAAGAAGAGCTGGGCAGGTAACAGAATGGTCACATCCCAGCCCTGAAGAGCTCACAGTAGAGAGAAATGAGAAAATACAGGAAGGTAAACCAGAGGCCTCCAACCTAGACCTGGCTCCCAACCAAGAACTACCTCAGTTTATTTTTAGAACCTGGCATTTTATCATTCATTTAGTCAACGCATTTTTTAGGATAACCACTGTGTTGGGCACAGTGAAAAACAGATACAGAAAGTTCTAGAACTCACCCACTCACACACAGAAGGACACATTCTTCTACTTCAATTGCTTCCACAGAGCCACCCACAGGCTCCCGTGAGATTAAAAAAAAAAAAAAAAAAAAGCCGGGGGGGGGGGGGGAATGGGGGACACCATTCACACTGTTTGGGATGTGAATGGGTCCTGCCTGGTATCCCCTGGAATTCTGTGAGGAGGTGGTTCTAGCAGGGAGCCCACCCCAGCTCTCTCTTCAGGCTTTCAGAAACACAGAAATTCAAGGTCTCAGGTCTGTGCCTCCCACCCTTTTCTGCCTCACCTGATAGAATACAAAGAACTGATGCCCATACTTTCATACAAAGATAAAGATCCTGGGAGATTAATGCTCCAGGCTCTGATTGGCTGCCCTGAGAGCCACGGGATGGCAGTCCAGCACATCTGGAGCACCTAGGCATGGAAATCATGCAGCTTACTTACTGAAGACTTGAGTAAACACACCAATGTCAGGTCACTGCTGGCATAGTCAAGGCCTTTGTGAATAAGAAAGAGGTACCCCTCCTCCCACAGAGGCCCCAGATCATCTGCTAACCTTCAGCTCCACCCCCAGCCTCTCTTAAGAACATTTATGGGGCACAAACTGCTCTTCCTTGCAGCACATATTGTCCAAGAGAGAACATTCTGTCTTTATCCAACCCCCTCAGTGGAGAGACCTCGAGACCATCTTTCAACAGGTATAGACAATGTACTGATTAAACGTCTGTCATTCTATGTGAGGACAGCAAGGATAAACACTGTGGAGTCAGTGTTTTTCTAGATTTCATCAGCCTAGCTCAGTTTAATAAAGCCACACACACATACACACTTACTCACAAGGACTCCTGAAAATGGCCACTTAGCTGTTTTCCTACAGATACCAATAGTGCCCGAAAAATCCCTGACTCAATCCAGCTAGCTCTCAAATCACTTTTTGATAACCAAATGGCAATTAAGAGGTTGGGGGAACACTTGAAAACATACCTCACACTTTACACCAAAGTGAATTCCAGGTAGATCCCAGATTTAAACACAAGTGAAAACACTAGGAGAAACCATGATAGGATATTTTTAAATCAACTCAGAATGGGAAGGGCCGCTAACTATGACATAAAAAAATACGTAAAAAATTAAAAGAATTTGATAAGTCAAACTACTTTTTAAAAGTATCTGTTTGGGATGATGACAAAGTTCTGGAGATAGACAGTGGTGATGGCTGTATATCAAATGTGATCATGCTTGTGGTGCTGCCCTATATGATTGAAAGTGGGTCAAAACGATAAACCTTGGGTCATGTATATGTCACTATCAGATGACAGTGTTTATGGAGGAAAAGCATCAGAAACAACATCAAAAAACAAACTGCAAACTAGAGAAAAGTTGTGTAAATCATAAATCATGAACATATAGCTATTTTTAATAAATGAAGAGTATCTACATTAATATGTTACAAACCCATGAAAAATGGGTAAATAGTACAAATAAGAAGTTTATGGAAAAAAACAAACAGTTCTTAATTTTAAAATATACTTACACCCATGCATACTTAAAAAAATTAATAAAAATATGCTTGTCACATAACAAAAAACAAACAACTGTGGGAGGGGGGTAGGACAACCAGCTCTCACCCGAAGTTAAATTGTAAAGTGACTTATATTCTATGAAGAGCAATATGTCAATACCAACAGGAATAACAAATGCATGCACTCTCTGATGCAGCCATTTTGCTTCTAGGAATTTACTATAGATAGATAGATTCAACAGTTCACAAAAATTCTACAAATTGCATAATTGCTTATAATAAACAAATTAGAAATAAACCCAAGAAGTTCAGAGATAAGGAAATGTTGGAATAAATAATGGTAAATGTATATAAAACAAAAAGAGGTATTTCTTTTTGTATAGTAATGAAAAAAAATTACAAGCCATGTTGTGAGCTGGAAAACAAAAGTGAAGGAAAATGTGTATTACATAATATCATATCAGTAAAGACGTGAAAATATTTATTTATCAGTTCATCGATTTACACATGCATAGAATAAATCTGGAATGATCACCAAGAAGGATCACTGGAAGAAGCTAGTCACTGGAGGGCAAAGATATTCGCTCTGACTTTTAAACTATGTGAACATATTACCTATTTGATTCAGAAGACGTAAAGGGACCTAAGAGCAGGTACATAGACCTCTTGTTCTTCATAACTGGCCATGTACTTTGGTATTGATGACTACTATAAAACATCAAACTGCTAGACAAGAAGGCCTTCCCTTTTTGAGAAGATGGGCAACAAAAAATGCAAGAAGATCACAGAAACCCGGAAGAAAGGAACACTGAAGGAAACTCCATCCTTCTCCTCCTTCTTATATTTTTACACCACCCGAGAGCTAATGTCCCACAGGAAAGCAGGGCCCTGCCATCCAGGTCTGATGATAAAGACAGCCCCTGATGCCTGTTCTTTCTCAAGATTAATTATTGCCTATCAAGAATCTTGTCTCCATGGGATATGAATAGGTCTCCCATGACTTGGCTCCTGGACCCAGCTTTGAAACCTCATTCATCCATCCCACCAATACATATTTAGTTTCTAACCACACACTCAGCACCTCTTTAGGGCTGGAGTGAAGAGTGAATAAGATCTAAAAGTACCTGGCTTTCCAAACCCTGACAGTGGAGCTGGCCACCTAGCTCCCAAGAGCTGACTGCTCAATTTTCAGGCATCTGATGAGCTAGTTGTGGAGCATGGACATTATTTGATAATGCAGAATCAGATAATGTCCCAACCCCTGAGATGACACCAAAACCTAAAAAAATGCTAAGTGCTACTGAAATAGCATTTCAGAAGCCAAAATGAGATTCAATTTAAAGAACATAACTTGTATAAGGCAGAAGGTGAAAGGGATGATTCAACAGTATGTCATTTATCAGATGGAATAATAATAAAATCATTAGGAAAAGAATAAATCGGGATGCAACTTTGTCAAAACACTGTCAATCATAAGCTGGCTACAGCACAAATCAATAAAATCATTCTGTAAGATTCCACTGGCTAAGTCATGTTATAATTGAGAGTGAGCATTGTTCATTATTATTTGTAAACTGTGTCTTAAAACTTCTTTATTTCAGTAAAAACAATAATAAGTGCATGTATGCATATACATTTATATATCTTTGTGTATAAAACACACATTGGTTACATACATATAAACACAGATACACGTGTTCACACACACATACACACACACACACACACACACACACACACAACTAGATACCCTCACACAGATCAAATATCCCTTATCTGAAATACTTGGAACCAGAAGTGTTTCAAGATTTGGGATTTGGGCGTTTTGGGGGTCTTGCAATATTTGCATGGAATTTACTTATTAAACATGTAGAGTTTTAGATTTCGGACTCTGGGAATTGAAATCAGTAAATTCACCACTGAATTGCTCTGCTGCCTCAAGCCTCATTTCCTTGACCTCTGGTTTCCTAACCTGTAAGGAAGCATACATAAACCATCTAGCTGCTGGAGTCAAAAAGAAACTGAATAAGCCACAGAGTTGTCACCAATATCCTAACTCTTACTCCTCGAACATGGCTGTTTTTTTTTTTTTTTTTAAGAGAGAGAGAGAGAGAGAATTTATTAATATATATATATATATATATATATATATATTTTTTTTTTTTTTTTTTTTTTTTTTTTAGTTCTCGGCGGACACAACATCTTTGTGGTGCTGAGGATCGAACCCAGGCCGCACGCATGCCAGGCAAGCTCGCTACCGCTTGAGCCACAACCCCAGCCCCATGGCTGTTTTTAAAGTACCTGCTCCAAAACAACTTTCCCCATGTCTTTTGGATTTAAAGCAACTGTCTTCCTGTCTCCAATCCATTTATTATATAGGAAGAAGTGCAACCCAAAGAACAAGAGGGTTGAAAACTGCTCTGTCCATGTTTCTGTCTGAGTGGGGCTGCTCTGCTCCCCAGAACCTTTCACAGCCCCAGAGCCAGCGGCAGTGCACTGCAAGGCTAATTCACACCTTGCAAGATTACCAAACCTCAGCACCAGAAACCTATTTTCCCATCAACCAGTTCACACAATTCTTACTGAACCCTCCTTTTCTTTTCCCCAGGTGAAATGAGCACTTCCTATAAAATTCATTTTAAACCATAATTAAATCCTATCCTTTTAGAACTCATCATACACCCTTCTACATGTACTAGAATCAATTAAAATGTGCCATGGAAGAAGTCAGTTCTATATTAAGACTTCCTTCTTTCTTTTTGAAGTCCCAATTTTTAAGCATCATTAAAAGAGAGCAAGAATTGACAAGACTTACTGGCCAGCTGACCCCACAGTGAGACTGCAAAAGTTGAACATGGGGTCCCTCAGGTTTTCACTTTGAAACTGCAAATACTCCAGGGAAAACAAGTGTGCTATAGAAAAGTGAGGCTCCCAAGATCAGCCACAGATGCTTGCAGTTTTTTATCAGAACCACACTCTCTGTAACAAGGGGCAGATCAGGAAGGACCTGGGTAACCATTACCCCTGGCACCCATTTCCCTTTTGCAATAGAAATAAAGTCAACCACATTTTATTCCTACTAGGCTCTTCTCTCCTCTGATTTAGAACTTTAATATATATATTAAAGTTCTAAATCAGAGGCATGGTGGAGCATGCCTGTAATCCTAGCAACCCAGGAGACTGAGGAAGAGGACTGCAAGCTCATGGCTAGCCTTAGCAACTTAGCAGAGGCCTGCTGTCGCAACTTAGCTAGACCCTGTCTCAAAATCAGTGGTACAGCATCCCTGATTTCAGTCCCTAGTACCACAAAAATAAATGAATATATATGTGTGTGTAACACATGTATACATTTTACATATATGTGTGTGTGTGTGTGTGTGTGTGTGTGTATATCATGATAAAAGCATTAAAATGGAACAAAGGACAGGAAATATACAGATTTAGTTAGCCTGTAGTAGATAGGCCCAGGCAGGAAGCAATCCACTCAGGTTCCTTAGTCATCAACGCATTATGGGATTGCAGCCACTCAGCCTTTATACTCACAGTGTAAAGAAGTTGCTCTCAATTTTAGAAGGGCCCCAAGTTCAGTCTGTTTCAATACTATGAACCTTCAGGAACTTTTCAGCTACTACAATCAGCCCTCTGCAGATTTAACCAAACTCCTCAGAGGGTGCATATATTGTAATTAGGCCTACAATAGTTGCATCTGTATTGAACATACACAAACTCTTTTTTCCTTTTTTTTTTTTTTCTTTTTGTACCGGGGATTGAACTCAGGAGCACTTAACCACTGAGCCACATCCCCAGCCCATTTTGTTATTTTATTTAGAGGCAGGGTTTCACTGAGTTGCTTAGGATCTTGCTAAATTGCTGAGGCCAGCTTTGAACTCACAATATCAGAAGGAAGCAGTAACACAGTGAACCCATTATTGTTCCTTTGCTGTCATTAGTGGACACCCTTTCCTGTTTATTCTCCATCTGGCCCATGGGTCCACCCTTCCCCGCCCCCTACTTTGCTCTTCCTTCTTCCTTGCACACTGTACCATCCTGATTCCCTGCAGGGGTTTCCTGTACATTTAGCTAATGGGAGGCACAAGTGGGAAGGTGGGAGCTAGATGAGGTAAAGGTAGTAGCATTTCTTCCCTAAAATGGCTTGTGCTGGTGGCCCTCGTCCGTGGCTTCAGCTCAGCCCTAGGTGTGGTATTGGCTCTACTCTATTGCCAGGTAGTGCCAGTGTATACCTGACATTTTGTAACCTCATTCTGGACCATCAGAAGGGAATCCAGTTTCCTGCAAGCACCCCTTCCTTTTCACAATGCCCTCCAAATCAGGCGGTCCTTTTGTCCTCTGGTCCTTTTGTCCTCTGACCTCCCCCTCAGGCTTCCTCAATTCATTTTCATAAAAGTGCTCCGCCTGAGCCTTGCTTACACCTCTGAAAACACCACATCCCCAGAACTCAGTGGACAAGGCAGAAAGCATTCTTCAAATCTCCTGCCAGGAGTCCCCAGAGTTGATCAGGTACCTTTAAAAGCACCAATAGAAGGAAGGGATAAATGAGAAAAAAAAAACTTGAAGGTAGAGATGGAGTTTGGCCACGCAGCATGCTATACTACCTGGCCCGTGGGCGAGGCAGAAACTGGAGGGCTTCTGAGAATAAAAAACAAGGAGTTATCTAGCTTTGACTAAATGCTGGAAATTAGCCTGAAACACACAAATACATATTCATATACACAACTATTATGCAGGTTAAAAATAAAGTCATGAGTTGGACGCAGTGGCACATGCCTATCATCCCAACTACTAGGGAGGCTGAGGTGAAAGCAAGAGGATCACAAGTTCACAGCCCACCTCAGGAACTTAGTGAGACCCTGTCTTATACACACACACACACACACACACACACACACACACACATATATATATAAAATCATGGAAACCAGAGCAGGAGTCACTGATGGGAAAGCACAGGGTAGACCAACATAAGAAAGTCACTCATAAGAAGGGGATTCACACAAGAAAGTAACTAAGGCAGCATCTAACAGGGAGGGGCAGAACAAGGTGAGGCAAAAACTGTGGTGTCTGCCAGGGCTGGCCTGGAGCTAAGGGCTGACCCTCGGATGGGAGGCCCAGACTCCACAAAGTGGCATTTGCAGAAAGCCCACAATCAGACCTGACCCTAGAGGCAGACAGCGTTATTTGCTACTGAGCTGGCAGTAGACAAGGAAGTCTGGCCATACCTACCTCTAGCTGGAAATCAGTGAAGACACAGAGAAAAAGAAAGTGTTGTTGGAGACTGTCCCAACTTCTACACCAAAGACAAGGGCAAAAACTTGAGCAAGATCAGCCAGAGTATAAACCTCACATTGGCATTCAGCATCCAGAGGCCATAGTTCACGGGCACCCCTCACAAGCAACCTTCACATGGGCTACTTGGTGAACATGAACCCCCGGCTGTCCTACACCACCCTTTGTGTTCTCCTTGGGGATTCAGTTGAGTGTGGGATGAGTGCTTGGAGCCAGGGATAGGGGGCTGGGGCTGTTGCTGACCACTATAGAAGAGGGCTAGTTGGTGGTCCTGGCCCAAAGTGAAGCAGACATCAGGAATGAACAGGAGAGATCCGCAGGTTTGGACTCTAAGGATGGGGAGAAAACAGTAGTTACTCTACTGGCAGGTGTTGGGGCCACTGTGCAAGGGTTAAAGGAGGCTCTGACTGATGCTGTCACCTAAATGGCTTCCTTTGCTGTTCACCACAGATCCCCAGGGCTGGAAGAGTTCCTCAGAGGTTATCAATGCAACTTCTTCCCCAAACCAATCACCTTTTCTCAAAGTTCCAGACAGGTGGACACTTAACACGAACACTTCTAGTGTCTAATACTCACTTCCTCACCCACACCTGCTCACGGCAGGTTACTGTTAGACATTTTCAAGTTGAAACTGCTAGACAGTTTCAAGTTCCTCCTACTGAGCCAAACTCTGCCTCCCCACTATTTGCACCAATAGCCCCCAATTTGGCATCCTCCTGTCACCTACACAAGCCCATCTCATCCAACAGACAGCACAAAGTTTGTGAGCTGCATGATGAGATAAAAAGAAAATGGGCTTCAGAGCCAGATAGGCTCAGGGCTGAATCTTAGCTTAGCCTGTTCCTCATTTGGATAAACTGAATTATTTCACCTCTTTGAGACTTGCTTTAGTCATGGGTAAAATAAAGCAGGGCTAGCAAATTATGATCTACAGAATAAACCCAGCCCACTGCTTTTTTTACTGGAATATAGCCACACCCGTTTGGTCATGGATTGTCTAAGCTGCTTTCCAACTCTAAGAGCAGAGTTAAGTTGTTGCAAGAGACCATATGGCCCAAATAGCTAAAAGATTGATAGTTTTTATAGAAAAAATTTGCCAAGTCTCCATGAAGAGGTAGTCTGAGAAATTAAATGCAGTTAATACTTGCAAAAAGGTGCACACATGGAGCCAGGCACAGTGGTGCACGCCTATAATGCCAGAGACATGGAAAGCTGAAGCAGAAGGACAGCAAGTTAAGACCAGCCTAGGAAACTTAGTGAGACCTGCCTCAAGATAAAAATAAGGCAGTAGTAAAGCACCCCTATGTTCAATCCCTAATACCAAAAAAAGAAAAATTGCACATGGTACCTCACTTCATAGCTAAGCAAAATACATTTTTCACATGATAATGAATAATGACTTTTGCTTTCTTCTCACACAGAACAGAACATCATGTCCCATCTGTAGAGGGAATTCAAGGGAAAACAGAAAGACAAACACCTTCCAGTACAGCAGGACTCCACACAAGAGGATTTTCCACACCATGTTAGTGCCAAAAATAAGAATGCGTGTATAGAGAAAGCAAGGAAATAAACATGTACTGACCATTCCAAATGAGTCAGAACTGTACCAGATACTTTATATTTCTTTAAACTTCTCTCTCCCATGACAGTGACAGAAAACAGTTCACAAAATAAACTGCACACTCACCATTCCATTTCCAGACATGGCTTAACAATTTGGAAGTCCAACTGTTACCACCACCATTTTAAACACACTATCCAAGCTGGTGCAGAGACAAGACCCTATAATCCCAGCAACCTGGAAGGCTGAAGCAGGAGAAATGCAAGTTCAGAGCCATTCTCGGCAACTTGGCCAGGCCTGCACAACTTAGCAAGTTCATGTCAAAATAAAAAATTCAAAGGGTTGGGGATACAGCTAGAGACGAAGTGCCCCTGACTTCAAACCCCATTACTAAAAAATAAAAAATAAATAAACTACCCAAAAGTCATCATCTTTCTTAGCCCTGGTCTTCGCATCTGTAAGAAGTGACTTACAGTACTTACTTCCAGCTGCTGGTCTAGAAAGCATCCCTAGGAAATCTTAGCTTTCTCGTCCCCTTCCTTAATGTATGATTTCCAGTTTCTTCCAGGGAATATACGAATAGACACATAAATATCCATGCCTAAACCTATATGTTTAGATTTTTATGTCCCCCACAAGAATTCGAATAAATGAATGAATCTTCCCAGTCAGAATGACTTCTCCTTGCCCAAACTCAAAAAAATTTTTCATGGTTTGTTTATCCTGCCATCCCTCCCCCCTTTTCTTTTTTTTTTTTTTTTGTTGTTGTTTTTTGTTTGTTTGTTTGCCAGGCTAGGGATCAGACACAGGACCTAGACAAACACTCTACCACTGAGTTAAACCCCTACTCCTGTTTATCTCACTTCTTGTACAAGCTTTCTATTATTTTCCATTATGTAAAAGTCTGTCTGCCTTACTTGAAAGGTTATTAAAATAAAGGGCCCTACCCTGGACAATATCATTCAAGTGGTCAGTCAACCTCAGATGAATGATAAACAATAGTCACATATTATGGTTCAGATGACAGTTTTGTTTAACAACTATTTATATCACCCTTTATTAATTTAGCATTTTAACTCCTTTATTTTTTATCTGAAATCATAAATTCAATTTCCAGGCATTTTCCTTTTCAAGTTTGTACTTAATGTTTTCTTTAAAAAACAAAGATATTCACCCAAGAAGCCAGAAATTGGGAAGAATCCTTAAAGGGGCTTCCCCTTCAGCAACCATGTTCCTTGAACAAACTAGACGCCACTCCAGGCAAACAAGGACAGGCACTCAGACGTGTAAGTGGGCATTTACCCACAGCAGCTGGCAGAGCCTCGCCATTAAGCAAATCCTAACAATTCAGCCTTTCAGCCACCAACCTAATAGGCTTTTCTTGGCACGGACAATTCTGGCTTGGCAAAACACCCATTCTCACATCTTAAATTAGTACGTGTCAGAAATGAATGGGGCCTCTGGATCTGCCGTATGTCTTACATTCTGTAGCAAGCTCATCTTGGTCAGGAACCCAGATGCCCATACTCATTTGAGACTCCTCTCTCCATAAAGATCCATAACAAAAAATCAATTACTCATTTTCCTGATCAAATTCCTACTGTCATATTTGGGCACTTAAGGCAGTTAGTTTTTCATTTAAAACATAAACTTGAAAGATGAAATATATTGTTCCAGCCAGGCACAGTAGCATACAACTGTAATCCCAGCAGCTTAGAAGGCTGGGGCAGAAGGATCGCAAGTTGAAAGCCAGCCTCAGCAATGGTGAGGCAGTAAGCAACTCAGTGAGACCCTGTCTCTAAATAAAATACAAAACGTAGGCCTGCAGATGCGGCTCACCAGTTGAATGGCCCTGAGTTCAATCCATGGTACCAAAAAAATAAATAAATAAATTTAAAAAAAAAAATTAAATAAAAAGGGCCTGGGATGTGGCTAAGTGGTCAAGCACTCCTGGGTTCAATCCCTGTCCCACCCACCCCCTGCAGCAAAAAAAAAAAGAAGAAGAAGAAGAAGAAGAAAAAGAAGAAGGAGGAGGAGGAGGAGGAGGAGGAGGAGGAGGAAAGAAAGAAAGAAATGTATCGTTTGAGAACTTAAGCACAGCATAGTAAAACATGAATGACATGGTGACACACTGTCTCAGGTTCTCAGACATGCAAGGATGATCATCCCTTAAAGCATTTCCAAGCAGTCCTCTTACAGAACAACCAGCTTCAGGCTGTAGTACAGCTTTAAGTTGTCTTTGCCTCTTTGAAAACACCTCTTTTCATCTTAACAGATACTCCTAATGAAATGTCTCCCTCCCCTTTCCCATGCTGTCCCAATGGACTTTGGAAAAGGCCATTATTTTAGCTTCACTTCTAGTTGCAGACTTTTAAATGCATAGGTAAATTTCTAGTTAATGTGTTTCTTAGGAACTCTAAGAACCAACTAGCACTTTATCATGAGAACTCACTGAGGGAGCCCAACACAAACTGAGTCTTGGGTCCAAGCCAGCCAGCATGGGGCAGGTACACATAGAAAAAATGGATAAGGTAAACAACATTAAACTAGGCAGAATGAGCCCACCAGACAGACTGAACCAAAGAGGGAGAGAGAAATAGAGAAAAAAAGGAGAAGGACATAGCTGAAGGGCGCCCCACCCCATTCACTCCAAGGGCCCAGGCTAGAACCTAGGTATGTCAATGAGGAAGGAAGAGAGCAGAGGTAAGACAAAGGTACACAGACCAAAAAACAGTTTGCATAGTCTCATTCTCTCTCTGTGTCTCTCTTTCCCTCTTGCTCTTTCTGTCTTGTTAAACAGCCACCTTCTCTTAAGCAACTACTGTGTGCCTAGTACTGTGACAAGCACTGTACATACTCTTATACATCCATACATCTTTAGGAGGCAGGGAGATGATAAGGAGGAAGGGATGATGGTAATCCCCATTTCACAGATAAGAAAGCTCAATACCACAGAAGTTGAGTGACTTTTCCAAGGTAATAGTGTGTTGTGGAGTCATGGATCTTGGTCCTACTCTGGTATGAATGTCCCCTCCAAAACTCGTGTTGAGACTTGATCCCCAATGCAACAGTATGTGGGCATGGGGTCAAAAGACAGATGTCATGATTGTGGGAGTGGGTTAGTTACCCCTCGTCATAACAGTGGAACTGGCTCTCTAGCTTTCTTTTGCTGGCTTGCTCCGCCCTTTCATTCTTCACCATGGGAAAACAAGGCACAGAGCCCTCTGCAAATTCTAGCACCATGCTCTGCGTTTTCCCAACCTCCAGAACCATATGAGCCAAATGAATTTTTGTTTATAAATAACTGAGTCTGTAGTATTCTGTTAGAACAGCAGAAAATGGGCTAAGACAGGTCCAAAGTCCTGTACTGACTATTCTAATTCTGTATATGTACCTTTAAAAATGCACAAGGCTTACTATACACTCGGCATAATCCCACCAACACAGGAGAAACAAAAAGTCATGTTCTCTCCCTACTGAAAACAAATGATCCATAGGCAGAGTCAAGAATCACATGCATAAGCCAATTATAAAAAAATACAAACAATGTTATAGGTCTGGGTATGAGGTGTCCCCCAAAAGCTCCTGTTAATGCAGGAATATTCAGAGGTAAATGATCAGATCATGAGAAATGAAACATAATCAGTTCATCCTAGTTTGAAAGGACTGACTGGGTGGTAACTGTAGGTAGGTAGGGTGGCTTTCCTCTGCTGAATCCTTCCTTCCCCCATTTTGGGCTCAGAGCAATATAGTCAGCCATCTATAGATTGAGAGCTCTGAGACCATGAGGCCCAAATAAACTTTTCAGATATGTTGGTCCCAGCAATGCAAAAGTTAACTAACACAGTCAGTGATCTAATCCAAATGGTTAAGGGATACAGAAAATAAGAACCAGAGCTTAATATGGTAAATTAGCCCTAGACATGCTCTGGAGAAGGATGTGGGTAAAAAGTGATCAGGCCATTCATTTTTTTATTTGCTTCCTTTTTCCGGGTTATAACTTCTAATGTAGATAAGTTTTTTTGGTTTTTGTTTTTCAGTTATCTGCATTTGAGCCAGGCCCAGTGACTCACATCTATAATTCCAGCAACTTAGGAGGCTGAGGCAATAGGACTGCAAGTTTGAAGCCAGCCTGTGTGAAGCCAGCCTCTGTCTCAAAATAAAAATAAAAAGGGATGGGAGGTAGCTGAGTGGTAAAGCACTGCTGGGTTCAATACCTAGAATCACACACATACCCGCATACACACACACAAATTATCTACATAAAGAGAATGCTGCTTTTTCAAATGAGGCCATTAAAGAATGATTCATTAATTAGGAATATTCTTACAACAGGACATGCTTATTCAGTGCTCAAATCACACTGAATAAAACCAAGGGACTTTATGCTTCTACACAACCACCAGCTTTCAATTTCCCCATCCACTGCTATATTTGCCTAGCATTCTTATCTCTTTGAGCCAAAAGAGGAGTAGGGAGGAAAGCTGGAAATGATAAAATTTCATCCTGGAAAATATTCCACTTGTGCTAATTCACTTCCTCTCCCAAACAATTGAATCAGAGGACCGAAGCACTCGTGAGATAGAATACATGATAGAGCTTGGAGCAAACTCTCATCAGTTCTAAATGAGAGGACTGTAAATATTTTTTTATTCCATGTACAGTGACATTAGTGAGGGAGGAAAAAATACAAGGCAAGTTACTCAAGTCAGCCAGGCCCTTGGGGGACCCATTAGTGCCCTACATGTACAGACAACAGAGGAACAGAACCAACAAGAAAAGGGGCCCCTCTGAGTGCTGCAGAGGGGACTGAAACAATGCCATGACAAACTGAAGCCAGAGGGAAGCCTAAGAACCACAGTGGAAGTTTCTGGCAAGACTCACAGAAGCTCATGTGCAACTGTAGAAACTCTGAGTAGCAAGGACAACATTTAGAAAGACAACTTGTATATCCCATTCCAAGTATACAATGAAATACCCCAGTAGGCTGTTTTACATTATACTTATTTACAGACCAATAAAATATTATGGTTTGAGTATCCCTTGTCCAAACAGCTTGGGACCAGAAGTGTTACAGATTTAGGAATTTTTCAGATTTTGGAATATTTGCATAGACTTATGGGTTCGAGCACCCCTAATCCAAAAAATCTGAAGTGCTCCCAAAATCTTTGAGATTTAGAACATTTCTGACTTTAGAGTTTCTGATCAGGGATGTTCAACCTGTATTTTTAAGGTAGCAAATAATTTTTCAGTACTACTTAGTTTACCAAATTCCTAAGGACAGCATCTCTGTGTATTCTGTGCCATTCATCATCTCCAACTTCATCAGCCACCTTTAAGTCTGTCATCTACAAGATACACATACATACAATGCCTATGGCTTTGTTTTTATATAGTGAACTGCTTGTAACTCAGTCGCTTAAATATTACACTCAAAGGGATGCAACCTTGCATCACTTTCCCACAGACACACATTTCTGCTACTTACTCATAAATTACAGATGACAAAAAACACAGAGGAAGCAAAGTGATTTAGAAGAACTTCTCAAAGGAAGGTAGAAACATCAGAATGAGTCAACATTAAATATTGACCTCTCCTCCCTGTTTGTCCCAACATAGCTACTGACACTATTTCCCCTGATCACCTATTCATCCTCATATGAGATCTTATAGTAAATTCTTTTAAAATTTTTAGTTTTTTAGCAAGGCAGAGTGGCACACACCTAAAACCCCAGGAACTTGGGAGGCTGAGGTAGGATCACAAATTCAAGGCCAGGATCAGCAACTTAGGGGGACCCTGTCTCAAAATTTAAAAAAAAAAAAAAAAAAAAAAAAAAAAAGGAGAGAAGGGATGTGGCTCAGTGGAACAATGCAACTGGATTCAATCCCTAGTACCATTAAAAAAAAAAAAAATCTGACTTTTTATCTTAAAAAGAAAAAGGCCACATGATTTCAAAAGCAGATAAATGAACTATTGACAGAACTGTTCAAAAATGAAAATTAGTTCATTCTTGTAAGTGAAAACTTAACAGAGGTTGAATATCTCTTTCCAAAGTGACAGGAACTAGGAGTATTTTGCATTTCAAATTTTTTCAGGTTTTGGAATCTTTGCACATATATAATGAGCTATCATGGAGACATGACCCAAGTTCAAACACTGAAATTCATTTGCTTCTTGTACACATACTCTGAAGGAAATTTTATGCAATGTTTTTAGTAATTTTGGGCATGAAACAAAGGTTCATCCTGTGGAACTTTTCACCTATGACATTATGTAAGTGCTCAAAAAGTTTCAAATTTTGGATTTCATGATTAAGGATCCTCAACCCGTATTATCAACTCTCTTTAAAATATTCAAAAATAATTACTATTCATAATTTATAACTAAATAACAATAATCAGGCACTTTTGCTAAAAAATGTGAACCAAAAGATAATCCATACTTAAAGCCAAGTTCTCCAGTCAAAAACTATCAAGTTTATAAATAGAAGCATCATGAATATTCATTTGCTTCATGATATTCATCAGCATTCATTTGCTCAAACATTATGTTCTTCATCCAAAATTGAATGTGTTTGTTAAGGGAAAAAAATCAAGAACGTTCTCCCATCCTCCCATTCCTGACATCTCTGTATTTACATTAGGTTTAAAGCAAAACTTTCCAAGCTTACAATGGAAACATCAACAGGTAATGATCAAGCCTCATGATCATTTCTCTGAGGTAAGCCACTTCATATTTAAATGACTACAGTATGATCCATAGGCCACACTAGCTGCGTCACTATAGACCACACTGGTCAGATGTCCCCAGAGATCTGTTACTATCACATGACTGTTTTATTTTGGTTTAAGATTGAAACAAAACACAAACTAGTTTAGGTTTTAGACTTTTTCTTTGTAAAACCCATCTGGCAGACTAAATCAACAGCTAGGATACAACTGCACTTTTTGTTTTACCTAGGAAAGATGTAAGAGGCTGGCAACGTGGCTCAGTGATAGAGCATTTGCCCTGCAGGAGTAAAGCCCTAGGTTCAAACCCTAGCACCTCAAAACCTCAAAAAAAAGAAAGATATACTGGCCAAAGAAATGTATTTTAAACCCATTTTGGTTAGAATATGTAGAAATCCAAATACAAATTTTCTTCCTCAGTTCTCTCCTAACTGCAATTTGAAAAAATTCATTAAGAATATTAATAAAATGATACATTGGATTTATTATAAATACAATTCCATATAATCTCCTTTAAGGTCAAGAAATGCTGCATTTTGTTTTGATAAATTACCAGAAACAAAACCGAACAACTGAATAATACCTTCCACATAAAGTCCCAATCACACACCAGTTGTAAGTTAGACTAGTGCTACTCAGTGAAATGAGAAACTGGTTATTCAGTGGGTAGGCCCCAGGGGCAGAGACCAGATTCTTACACATTACACTATTCAAGTTAAATAATAATGAAAGTGCTTTAAGAATCTCAAGAAAGCTAAACTATTAACTTCGGGACTTGACTTTAACTATACCACATGCTAACACCACTTATAACTGCAAGGCACAAGCTATTTGGAAAAGGAAAGGAGGTTCCAGTGTGTCATCATGGCTTGTGACTTGAGCAATAAGGGTAAACCCCATTGGCTTTGGCCAGCTTCCAGTGAAAACCTACCATGAAGTGTTTGCTATCTCCTATTAACTACCCTTTCCAATGCACATACTAAAGTGGATTGGCATTTAACAGATGCCCCAAAAATGGTCCTTAAATATCAACTCCTTTTGGATTTCAAATCCTAATGGTGCAGATAATAAAACAGACTTGGCCATGAGTCTAGGTCTCTCTTGTGCTTACTAACCAGCTGCCTTGAGAAAGCCACCTGACCTGTCTAAATACCAACTAGATAAATAAAGGATGATGTGCTGACCACCTTAGCTTCCTCCAGGTTGTTGTCCCTGAAGCCTCTGGGTTACCTTGGACCAAAGAAAGCCATGTCCCTTCTATCACCAGGTGTATTCATGTCTCACCATTAGAATTTTTTTCTTTCTTTTTTTGTTTTTTTTTTTTTTTTTGTTGTTGTTGTTGTTGTTCTAGAGATTGAACCCAGGAGTGCTCTGCCACAGTGTAGATAATAAAAGAGTTATATCTAAGAGAGCTTCATCACTAGCCCTTTTTGAAATTTTGAGACAGGGTCTCACTAAGTTATCCAGGCTGGCCTCAAACTTGGAATCCTCCCAAGTCTGATTATAGGCATGCACCACCATGCCTTGCCAGAAGTAAACTTCTACTTCAATCCTGTTTTACTTCATCAATACAAAATGCTTTTTTGGTTGTCTGTACATAGCAGTTGATGTGAATTAAGGATGAAAGTTCCCAACAGGTTTTCCTGGTGAGTCAGGCAATAAAATATTGACCTTGTCACCGTGACACCCCCCCACCACCACCACCACCATCTCAGCACTATCCAGCAGCCAGTGATTGTGCCTCTCCACCCACTCACCCTCCTCCTCCTCCACCCCACCTCAGGGAACTAGTCTGTGCCTTCAAGTAGTTACAATTTTGCTAGTAGACAAGAGGACAAACTAAAGGAGAAGAGATAATGTCACCTCTTCTGATAGAACATTTGTATATAACTATTAGAATTAATCTGAGCACCCATTTGTCAGTAAGTTTATGGTGTTCTCATGGCTCTGATGGGACATGCCAATGTTAGGGAGCCTTTAGGTTCCTAAAATAGTTGCGTAAGACACAAGCCTAAACTGAGGAACAGTGTTGTTTGGTTTCCCATCCCCATCAGTAAGCACCTCAAACCCCTCTGCTCTGGGCCCCGCTGAACTTAAATGATGCTTGCCAAGGTAGTACACAAACGCGATAGCAAATAAGCATTCAACCAAACTGCCGCTTACTAACTTTATCATGCCCACCCTTCCCCTCCTACAACGCACAGATTTTTAAAATCACTAACCACCACTTCGATCATATGTACAGTCATGTATCACTTTAACAATAAGATACACACTAAAAACCATGTGGTTAGGCAATTTCATCGTTGTGCTAACATCATAGAGCAAAATTACACAAACCTGTTTTACAGCAAACTTTTTAAATAAGTATACTGTAAAATAATGGTTAAAAGTACTATATAAGCCAGACAATGTAGCACATGCCTATGATCCTAGCAGCTTGGGAGGCTAAGGCAAAGGACTGCAAGTTCAAAGCCAGCCTCAGCAATATAGTGGGGCCCTAAGCAACTCAGCAAATAATCAAATAAATAGGGATGGGGATGTGCCTCAGTAGTCGAGGGCCCCTGGGTTCAATCCTTGGTACCAAAAACAAAAACAAAATATATATATATATATATGGCTGGGCAGGATGGTACAACAGTAATCCCAGTGATTTCGGAAACTGAAGAAGGAGGGCTGGCCACAAGTTCAAAGCCAGCTTGGGCAACTTAGTGAGATCCTGTGTTTTAACCTTTTTTCTTACTTTCTTTCTTTTTTTTCTTAGTACCAGGGATTGAACCCAGGGGTACTTAACCACTGAGCCACATCCCCTAGCCCTTTTTAATTTTTTTTTTTTTTTGAGATAGGATCTCACTAAGTTGCTTAGGGCCTCACTGTCTTAAAATTTAAATAATAATACTTTTTTAGAAAAGAGCTGGGTAGGAGAATGACAGGGAGGACAGAAGGGAAAGGAGAAGATAAATGGAATGAATTTAACAAAGTCATGATATATTCACATATAAAAATACTAAAGTGAATTTAACTTTCATACATATGTAGAAAAAAAGGAAGTTTAATAGAGTAGATGAAGAAGAATTAGGGGAGGAAGGAGGGAAGGAAAAAGGGGTAAGAATGGGGATGGAAATTAAATTCTTTACATGTATGATGTTATCAAAATGAACCCAATTACTATGTATAATCATGATGCTCTAATATAAAATTATTGGAAAAAAAGAGAACTGGGAATGTATCTCAGTGGTAAAGTGCTCCTGGGTTCAATCCCTAATACCACAAAAAGAGAAAAAGAAAAAAAAATGTAGTATATAGTAAATACACAAGCCTGTAATAGTAGTTTATTATCAAATATTACATAATTTTATGTGCTTTGCTTCAAAAAGACTGGCAGAGCAGTAGGTCTGCTTACACCAGCAATACCAGGAACAGTAATGTGTTATGCTGCAACATTACAATGGCTATGATATCACTAGGTAATAGGAACTTTTTGGTAACATTATAAATAATCATTATGCAGTGCATGAGTGTATTCAAACAATCTCTCTCTTAAAACTTTGCTGCCTTTCCTACCAGAAGAAAATGCCTGAGAGCATTCTGAGTCAGAAATGCAAAGAGAAAAACAACCACACTCAGCACAGTCCTTCAGGATATTCAGTAGTCAGTCCTCTAACAGTGGCCTATGCTTCCCACTTTCAATGAGAAAACCCAGCAGAACACCTCTTCTTCCACCCACACAGGGTTGCTGTTATTCTTGGGACTAACTCCTGCCATCAGCAGAAAACCAAGTGAAATATAAACACAGACTATCAGAGCTTGGGACAATTTCTTACTTCAATTAAAATGCCTATGGATTTTATGCCAACGGGAAAATGTTATAAATTTGAATTATTATCTTCCAACAATCATCCAAATCAATGTAAAATATTTAATGCTGTACTCCATTTGTTTTGTTTAAAATGGATCTTGTGCCTGGAAATTTTGGCTGCTGTGCTCATTACTATTCAGTCAGAGAATGTAAAAGCAAAAGCAGTTTTTATTTTCATAAGCTGCAGCTTTTATATCCTAAGTGTTCATCTTCATCATCACCACTTATTGAAGTCCTGATATATATTTCTTCCAAGGTGCTTTTCATATGTTTATCCATTTAGTCAATGAGCATGTATTTACTGAGCACCTACTAAGTACCATGCGTCTAATTAGGCATGAGAAATTTTTAAAATGATGAGCAAGTCCAAAACCACAGCATCATGGGAAAAGCAGATAATCAAATAAACAAATACTATGCAGGGTAATAAATGCTGTGGTGAGAAAAACCAAGTTACTAAATGATGTAATATGTTAGGTAGGGACTATGTGGCAGATGTTTGGAACCATTGTCTTTTAATTTTCACAATACCCTACAAACATACCTCCATCGTTCTCAAATAAGTGTACAGAGGTTATCCCACACTGCACACTGTCTCTCTTGACAGCATCAGCATCTGCCCCATCATTTGCTTTTGCCTTTTTCCCCCGTTAGCATTAGAGAAATAGGGAGTGTAGCTCTATTATAAGCTTTTTATTTATTTATTTTATTTCAAGCCAAGGTCTTGTTAAATTGACCATGTTGGCTTTATTGGGGGGTCCTCCTTGCTCAGATTCCCAAGTAGCTGGGATTATAGGTGGGCACCAATACACTTGGCTCATCATTTGCATCATAAATCCCTTTTCTGGTCTTAACATCACACTAGCAGATCAACATTAGCTCATTCAGGCATTCATCACACATTTGCCTGACATTCTTCAGCACTCTGCATACCTGGGAACAATGGACCTCAACAACACTGAACCACAGAGACCCTTGAAGGAACATGCAAGCTAGCTACAAGGAGCAATACAAGACTAATAACACAAACCAGGGATGGTACATGCCACTGGACAGTCCATGATAATGGACTATGCAGTGTCTCAGACAAGTCACTTGACTCCTGAAAGGGAAAAATCACCGTGGAAAGACATATTAAGGGAATTGGTTCTTCAGACCAGAGTAGGATACAAAAGAAAGGCAGTATACAAGGAAAGCAGTATACTCAGGAAAGCAGTATACAAGGAGATGTCCAGGAGCCTCACTGGTGAGGGTGAAGGACCGAAGTTGTAAACACAGCCTAAAAGTAGGGCAAGTCAGCCTTGAGCTCCCCATGGCGCCAACTTATAAGAGGTGCCATGGCATCTTAGGGTACTAAAAAACCCAGTGTAACAATAAATGGAGAAAATTACATGTATAAGAACTCCTCTCAGAGACTTCAGCACATGATGGAAGTAGTTCTTTGCTCAGACTTCTGGGATAGAGGGTGAGTCCCTAAGGACCTCCTGGAGTCAAAAATCAAAGATTACTTAGTCTTCAAAAAAGACAGGTCCCATCTACTGCTACTTGCTTCTGCTTAGAGCATATGCCAGCCAAACACCAGAGCTGCATTATTCAGAATCACAGTGGAGAAACTAAGAGCTGTCAGCAGAGGGTCTCCCCCAGGACCTTTTCCCACAGCATCCCCTCCAGAAACTGGTAAGCAGACACTTAAAGGAGACAGAATAGAAAGCCAAGTTATTAGCCTGCCTAGAACACCCACATGTCCTCCCTAGTCCTATGGATAATATACAGCCGGGTGTGTTGGCACATGTCTGTAATCTCAGCAACTCAAGAGGCTAAGGCAGGAGAATTGCTAGTTTGAGGCCAGTCTCAGCAATTTAGTGAGACCTTGTCTCCAAATAAAAGGTGGGAGTCTTAGGGGATGTAGCTTAGTGGTAGAGCACCCCTGGATTCAATTCCCAGTACCAAAAATAAATAAATGCTTTTACATATGTCAGATTACTTTATTTTCACAACAGCCACAAATAAACACCAGGCCTCCCACTTCATAGCTGAAGATTCTGAGGGTCAGACTGGATATGTGACCTGTTCAAGATTATAAAGGTAGAAATCTTCAGAGCTAGGTTTTGAACCATTTTATCTGTTCGCATGAGCCATCACTCCTGCAACAATCATAATATGTTATGGACATTATGATTTGGCAGAAAGCTTTTTAAAAAGTCTTGGGCAGTATACACAGACACACACATTCATACATGCATGCATTCAGTTTTACTAAAAGTAAAATCATAATCATAATATTGTATTCTATTTTAAAAACCCATCTTCCCTCCTCTTTCTATTGACTTTGTCTCAGTACACTTATAAAGTGACAACAATTTAGATTATTGCTAAAGATATGTAGGTAAAGTCTAGGTATTGGTTCGCTTAAAATTGACTGCTTAGGATCGCACAGCTCAATACTTAGAATAGCCTTGCATTTGTGCCAAATACCTGCTCATTTCTATTTTCTGCCACTAAACTGTTGCCTCCACACCCAATCTTCTCTCAGTGACACATCCATCATATAAGTAGCACCTTTCCTACCTGTCCATATTACATTAAGACTTGTTTGGGGGAAGTAGCTACATACTAGGCAAATATAAAAAAAAAAAAAAAAAATCAAAGGATTTGAAAGGCCCTTCAGAAAAAGTTACTTTTCCCCCCATATTTTAGTAAGAACAATAGCAGCTACACAAGATAATTGGGTAGTGTGTGTGTGTATGTGTGTCTTATGTATGGTTTTGTTTGTTTATTTGTTTTCAGTGCTGGGGTTCAAAACCCAGGACTTTGTCCATGCTAGGCAAAGGCTCTACCACTGAGCTACATCCCTAGTCCTTTTATTTTATTTTGAAATACGGTCTTGATAAGTTGCACAGTTGGCCTTGAACTTGTGATCATCCCACCTTAGCCTCCTAAGCAGCTGGGATTACAGTTATGTACCACTGCACACAGCTATAGTTCACTAATAAAAAAATAAAAGAAAATGAAAAAAATATATTCCAAATTCCCAGTTTTTCAGTACACTTCTTTCAAATTCCTAGGTCACATAAATTATTTAATAAACAATTAGTCTTGCACAGTAGAGAGAAAGTTACATACAGAAATGTAGACAGAGTCAAAATCAAAGCAAAATGCTAGTGACAAATGAGCAAATCATCTCCCTTGTCATTGCACCCATGAAATAAAGATCACAAACTCCCTTCACCAGCCACAGGGAGGCTTCATTTTTTTGTTGGTTTTTTTTTCCCCTTTCTTTTAACATATAATTCTACCAAAAGATCATCATGAAAACAAGGGCAGTATACTTAATCCATTAAACAATCATTTCACCTAATTTAAATCATTTCTCTTTACAAATGAATTCATATAACCAGACCACCCTACACAAATGGAATTGAAATATATTTTTTCATCTTTTTTATTTTCTAGTCCCAAAGGAAAACTCCATATATCACTTATCTTGTTGAAAACACAGGAATAGTTGTTTAATTCCAGTTCAACCAAGTATTTAAACTTCACTCTCTTAAGGCTCAACTTTAAATATATCCATGAAAATGTGATTTTTCCAAGAGCTTTCCTTCTTATTGACTCATTAAATCTCAAAAATAGTAACCTCCTAAGCACAGCCTCCCACCAATGTTTTGAGTCAACACTAAACATACACAGAAGTATTTCCTTACAGGAACTTTTAAAAAATTACTTTTCATTCTTCACTATCATCTGAAGTTTCAAAATTTTTCATTAATCCCAGCTTTCCTAATTCTCAATAGGTAATCTAGTATGGGGGTATTTTTTATAATTTCCTTCTCATGAAGAAAAAGGAAGCTATGTATGGAGACATCAGGTGTGTTGGGAAAACACAAATTTCAATACACATACACTTTTTTCTTAATTTAAAGATCCTTTTGTTTCTTCACTTTCAACACAAATACACCACAGACTCCATAAACTGAATTTTGAGGTATGAAAAGTGCTAACATAAAGCAGAACCCAATATTCTGTGGAATATCCAAAGGAAATACCCAGCAGTCTTTAGATGCTCTCCAAGAAACAATACTGTGTCTGCCTGGAAACTGAAACATTTTACTGAGAATCACAGCTCCTACAGTAGAGTAGTAATGAAAGTATGCTCTGAATCCAGATAGCCATATTAGACTCATTGATTTGTTAAAAATTCAACATTGTAAATGAAACCAAAGCAACCACCAACACCAACTGGATAATTAAATTACTGGTTGGAAGAAGTTTCAAAATCCAAGCCCAACATCAACATCTGGCAAGTTTCCATTTACCACCTACCAAAGCTTGCTCATGTTACACTGAAAATTCAGAAAGAGGGAAAGTATTAAAATTTTTAAAAGGCTATTAATTAATTTGTACTCTGTTTAAATCACACATTAGAACTAACTCCAGTGGCAATTAGAATCTTAGCGTTTGCCTCATTGTCTCAGAAGGGCAAAGGCTGACAAGACTTAGTGGCGGACAATTAAATCTGTTCTTGTGCAGGGATTCTTATCAATACCCTATATATATAATAACCGAGAACTAAAAGGCTGCTCTTCTCCATCCCTTGTATCAAACAGTTTATTTCTGGTCCCTGGCCTTCACTGCATTAGTAACTCTCTTCTCTATAATTTGCTCCTGAAAGGGCAAAGGAGATGCGTGATTGAAACTGCGTTTGTTTAATGCCCACCGCCTCCAGTATTATTGTTGCATTCCACAACCCTGTAGCCTCGCATCCACACCCCTTGTACCTGCCAAGTTCCTCGCCGGTGTCGTAGTAATCATCCACGTTTTCCTGCCTGAACACGGTCATGATAAACTGTCACACCTCACCAAAGCCCAGCGCACTTCAGCTCCGCTCCCCAAACCATCACCACCGCTCCTGTACGGATGTTGGCCCCTCATGCATCAGTCTCCAGTCCTTTAAAATACGAAGAAATGAAAGAAAGCCAATGATAATAAAATGACAATCTTAAAAGGAAGCAGATCTCCCCAGTACTAAGACCTGCACACTAGAGACCAGGTATCTGGCGCTGCCCCTCCCAGCCCGCGTGGAGAGACGCACCCTTTGTTAAAGGCGAGCTCGGGACGACCCCAACTACGAAGAACCCGCGCGCGTGGGGTCCGGACATCACTGTATCCCAAGGTCCGCGTCCCGTCTGTGCGCCCAGATCCGAACAAGCTCCGGAAGTGACTGTCCTCCCCCTCCTCCCCTTTCTAAGCATACTCGCCCACCCAGCTCCCCACCTCCAGGGGCGCAGCGGAAGAATGAAGCCCTCGCCCGGGAGGAACGCGCCTCGCTAGAGGCATCCCTTTCTAGCCTTCTCGGCAGTGACACCCCCGCGCCACCTCTCGGCTCCCGCCCTCCTCCCCCAAGCCTCTGCCACCTTTTCCCTTTCCCCAGAGATACATTCCTGACGACTCTCTCTCCGTTACCCGGTCGACTCGGCGTGCCGCCGCCCGGGGGAGCAAGGGAGGGAAGGGAGCGGCCAGGGAGGCGCGGCCGCCAGCTCCGGGCCCCCGATCCCCAACACAAAGCGCCCGACCCGCGCCACCTGTTCCGAAGCGGTGCTCAAGACTGGGGACGCCGAACGACTGAGATCCTCCTCCCCGTAACCAAGTTTGCCCCCCCTTGGCCTTCCCTGTTGCCCCGGGTACTACTCAGGCAAACCCAGCCGCGCGGCCGCCACGAAAGCAAAAGCTGGCGGCGGGGCCCGGGAAGGATCTGAAAACCGCTTATGGCCACTCACCCGGGCGTCCCGGAGCTCCCCGGGTCTCTCCGGACGCAGTCGCAAGCCGATCATAGGCACCAACGCCGGGGACCTGTAGGGCAGCTACGGGAGCGCAGCAAGCCAGCGAGTGGAGGGCGCAGATCTCGCGTGGCCGTGCCGGCTCCAAACCCTAGAGCTGCGAGGGTCGCCGTGCCCCCTTCGCTGTGGGAACAATGTCCTCGGCGACAGCTCCACCGCGCTCTCCCGCTCCGGCTACGGAACACCCTCTCCTCTCCTCGCCGCCTTCGGGACGGGAGGCCAATGGACCCCGCTGGCGGGCTGGCGGCGCGGCCCACCCACCTCTGAGCAGCCCGGTCAGCGCTGCGGATTCTGCGCTGCGCTCACTGCTCCTCCTGGCTCCACGCTCCAGGCTCGCTGGCGCGCTCTACCGAGCACACACCCACTTACCCCACACCCACGCCTGCGAGGGAGGGAGAAAGAAAGGGAGGGAGGACGGTCCAGCCCAAAGTGGGCGCCCCACCTGTGACACGTCGCCTAGCTGCCCTCTTCAGCTCTGTTTAGAGAAACCCGATTCCTTCGTCACTCAAATGTGTACTGGACAACCTATGTATGCCAGGTACAGTGCTTGGCACGGGAAAATCGTGGGAAATAAAAAGGAATTTTTAAAATCCCTTGCCCTAGTGAAACCTGCATTCTGATGGAAAAGGTAGATAATAAATAGCTAATAAATAAGGTCATTCTAGAAGAGATTGATTCTGGTAACAACAAAACAGATATTCAGAATGGTATACAGAATGACCTCATTAGATGGGATTCCTCTTTAGGAAAGGTTTTGTTGTTTTGTGGGGGAGGGGTTGTTTTGCTTTTCTTTTTGTTGTTGATGTTGACAAGGTCTCACTAAATTGCCTAGGCTGGTCTCAAACTTGTGATCCTACTTCTAGTTCCCCATGTAGCTAGCAGGATAGGTGTTTTGAGCTGAATTCTGAAGATCAGAAGGTAGGTAACCCCAGAAGCAAGAATGGAGATGTCGCAGGCTCCACGAAGAAACGGAAAGGAATGGCTTATTTGTGCTGTCCAGCTCACGATTGGCTATTGAGTTGAAATTTAGCCAGACCCAAATCGACTGGGCTGTAAGTTAAAATATACACTGGATTCCTTGACTTAATATGAAAATAAGAATGAAAAATATCTCATATATTTCTTTACATTAGCTACATGTTCGAATTATAGTACTTTGAATGGTTTGGTTAGAAAAATTATATTAAAATTAATTACACCTATTTCCTTTTACTTTTTAAAATGTGGCTACTACAAAATATAACAGCACCTATGTGACTTGCATTTTATTTCTGAGGACTTCGATAGCCTACACAAAGACCCCATCTCCACTAGAGATCTCTTGCCCATTTTTTCTTTAATTCTCACTCCATGCTCCCCCCCCCCACCAAGCCTTTGAGTGGGTAACCCAGAAAAATGGGAAGGACAGATCAGGGATTTTTCTAAATTGAACTCTTAACTGCCTATAATGACATAAACTGATAAGTGAATCCTCTGAGATTTCAGATCCACAGCATTTTACAAATCTCAAAATTTTCCAGTATGGGATGATTCAAATTCTTTAGTTCAACAGAAATTTTCAGCTGTGGAGGTGAATGTCCTCTTGAAAAGACAAAACAAAAGACTGTTCCTTAGGCATTGTCAAAGGCTACTTTTAAATAAGAATATTTCATTTAATGACCTACTGAAAGAGCACATGGTGAGGATAATGGAATGGGGAAGGCTTCAAGTTGAAGGCATGTTAACCTAAGTGGTGAGTCTGAGAATTAAATACAAAATTATCCTCAGAGGTAAGAAATGCAGTAAAAAATAACCAAACACCTAATAGAAAAAAAGGTAGGCCCAGATCTTCATCGTGTTGGCTTAGGACCTGATTTCCTTAACAAGACTCCTAAAGCTCAAGAAGGAAAATCAAGAATCAATAAATGGAATGGAATCAAACTAAAAAGCTTCTTCTCAGCAAAGGAAATAGTCAATAATGTGATGAGACAGTCTACAGAATGGAAAAAAAATCTTTACCACTTGCACCTTAGATAGACCACTAATCCCAAGGATATATGAAGAACTCAAGAACTAGGGTTGTGGCTCAGCAGTAGAGCTCTTGCCTAGTACATGAGAGCACTGGGTGGGTTTGATCCTTAGCACCACATAAAAATAACTAAATAAAATAAAGGTATTTTGTCTATAATTTTTAAAAATTTTAAAAACCTCAAAAACCTTAACACCAATAAACAAATATTCCAGTCAATAAATGGGCTAAGGAACTGAATAGACACTTCATAGAAGAAATACAAACAATCAACAAACATAATGAAAAAATGTTCATCATCTCTAGAAATTAGAGAAATGCAAATGAAAACTACTCTCACATTTCATCTCACTCCAGTCAGAATGGCAATCATCAAGAATACAGGCAACAATAATTGTTGGTAAGGATGTAGGGGAAAAAGGTGCACTCATACATTGCTGGTGGGACAGCAAATTGGTACAACCAATCTGGAAAGCAGTATGGAGCTACCTCAGAAAACCTGGAATGAAACCACCATTTAACCCAGCTATTACACTCCTCAGTTTATACCCAAAGGACTTAAAATCAGCATACTATAGTGACACAGCCACATCAATATTTATAGCTGCTCAATTCACAACTATGTTCCATAGCTAAACTATGGAACCAACCTAGATGCCCTTCAACAGAGGAATGCATAAAAAAAAAGTGGTACATATACACAATGGAATATTACTTAGCCTTGAAGAAGAATGAAATTATGGCATTTGCAGGTAAATGGATAGAAATAGAGAATATAATGCTAAGTGAAATAAGCCAATCCCAAAAACCCAAAAGCCAAATGTTTTCTCTGATAAGTGGATGCTGATCCATAGTGGGGCAGATGGTGAGGGGATAAGGAAGAATGAAGGAAATTTAGTTTGTGTAGAGGGAAGTGAAGGGAGGGGCGGGACTATAAGGATGGGAAGGACAGTACAATGAGACAGACATTATTATCCTATATACATGTATGATTACACTACTGAAGTGACTCTGAACCATGTACAGCCAGAAGAATGAGAAGTTGTGCTCCATTTTTGTACAATATGTCAAAATGCATTCTACTGTCATGTATAACTAATTTGAACAAATTTTTTTAAAAGAAATACAAAAAAAGTGATTTATGTGGAAAAATGTAAATGATTGTGTTGTGTGTATATGGGGGTTAACTCACAGATATTTGGAAGAAACTTAGAAAGTGCTTATGGATGATTGCTTTATGGATGATACTTTCCTGCAAGATAAATATAGTCTCCAAGGCAGTTAAAATAATCAAATTTATTTGATGGTAGTCAATTTACCTATACTATTAGAGATGGCTGATCACAGTAAATCTTGTAGGGCAGTAAAAATGTGTAGAATTTTGAGTCACAAAGTTGAATCTCATATTAATGGAACCATTTAACACCTGAATGACCTTGGATGAATCACTTACCCCTGATATGCTTACATTTATACTAATGTAGGCAAGCATTTTAGAAAGGAAGGTTGTAGTTTAAAATTATGTTCACAAATTCCTTGACATTTCTCCAATCAAGAAATAGATTCTAGCCCTGCATGATGGGACATGCCAATAATCCTAGCAACTCTGGAGGCTGAGGCAGGAGGATCACAAATTTGAGGCCAGACTCAGCAACTTAGAGAGTCCCTGAACAAGTTAGGAGAAGCTATCCCAACAAAAAAGAGGGGGGTGGGCACAGGGCTCAGTGGTAAAGTGCCCCTAGGTTTAATCCTGTGTAAACAAAAAAAAAAAAAAAAAAAGAGAGGGAGAGAAAAGAATGTGTACCTCACCCACCTCAGTTTACTTCTAGGAAAATCTGGTGATGGTGACACAGATGGTTAGGTCTTAAGGTCTTAGAGCTTCTGTCTTCCTCTATTTCCCTCCCACACCTCTCTCTCTATTTCTATCTCCTCATTCTGGACTCTTCTGCTGCCGAAGCTGTCATGTAAAGAGACATGTGGAAAGATCACAGAGAGAGATGCTGAGAAAGCCAACTGTCTAGCTCCACCCTCAACCCCACTTAGCTCACATGATTCAGCTCAACGTCTGTGAGCAAATTAAATTTTTTAAGACATTATTTTGGGGTACTTTGTTATACGGCAACATATCAAGTTATTAAAAATTCAAAAAGTTTAAAAAAAAACTCTGAGCTCATAGCAGGTTTTAGGAAGACAAAATTTTTCTCTTGCTTAATCTTTACACAACTATGTAAATTCATTTTTCCTACTTTATACCTAATTTTTTTAGTCTCAGTTTCATCACCCTATAAAATGGGGACAATGATAAACTCTTGCATAGTCTTTAAAGTTGTTGGAAGAATCTGAAGAGATAATGCATGAGACAGTGATTATTACATAATACACCAGAATGTTCATTATTCTGTTTTCTATCATATTCCAGGGGGGGGATGGGGAAGGCTCCAAGGAACATCTCTCAAGTAGAAAATAATAATATAACAATCCTCAAATTATGAGATTCAAGCTAGAAAGTACTTCCATAAAAATAATCAATTTTTATATGGACTGTTGATTGTGATCATAACAGTAGTAGCGTTTAAAACAAACTCCAAACCGCACACAGTGGTGCCTACTTGCAATCCCAGCAACTCAGAAGGCTGAGGCAAGAGCTCAAACCTGGGCAAATTTGTGACACCCTTTCTCAAAACAGAAAATAAAAGGGTGGGGATGTCGCTCAGTGGTAGAGCATCCTTCAGTTCAATCCCTTGTACTGCAAGGAAACACACACACACACACACACATACACACACGTACACACACACTTGAACAACTAAACAAAAATCTTAGTTTCTAAGACATTATTTTATAGCTGTTTTAGTCGAGGTAAAATAACTGTTACTATAAAACCCAACAAATAACAGAGTTTTATCACATTAAAGATTTATTTCTTACTTTCAGCTCAGAGGTCTGTAGGGAGTAGAGAGAAGAGTCAGCTCCACATAATCAATAGGGGACCCAAGCTTCTTCAATCTAATGAATTCACAGTACCCTAATGTGAGTTTGTCAGTTGACCCTTCCCATGTGTTGGCTGGTGAAAGAAGAGAGAATGCAGGTATAATTACACTGCAGGTCTATTTAGTAGGTCAGGTTTAAAGCTAAGGTTTAACCACTTTTTTAAGCAAGATATTCTTAGGTCAAAATAGACCACGTTAACTCAGTTCTCTTACAGGTTACTTTTTAAGAATATGGCTTCAGTTTTCTCAAGGGTTAATATTTTTAAATGGCTCCATGCAAAATGTTTGAGCTCTTAATGGTTTCATTGTTAAATGTGCAGCTGAGTGCCTCTAATATAAGCAGTCACATGACTGATTCTGGTTCCTCACAACATTGCACTCTAAAAGAACTCATCTCTCCTGACCAAATGATATTTCCTTTTATCAAACAACTAAAATTATAGAGCTTATGCTGTTCCTTGTTTTGCCTTAGGTTCCAGAAAGCATGTGGCAGGTTCAGAAAGCATAGTCCTCCAAGTAATGCCCAATTTACCATATTCTCTGATTTAACCCATAAGCGTCTCTTGAAAGCATAGTATATGTTAGATGCTATGAATGCATCCATAAAAGAAACATCTTCTGTCCTCAGGTAATTCAGGTTGTGCAGAGAGCCTGATGAACAAATACACATGTGATTATGCGAGATAGCATCCATTTCCCCACTGCATCTATTCTCTATACTTCTCCACCCCTGTAGGTCTGAAGACTGAGCTATAAGAACTGTTTTAACCATTACTTATCCTCTGCAACCAGTTTGACCTGTGGGAAATCCAAGGCAACCTTTTCTACATGATTTTCTCTTTCTACTCTCTCTTCTTGTCTCTTCAAGAGGATGGGTACCTATGGAATGGATATGGGGTGAGCCCAGTATATACAGCAGGGGAGCTGTGGGAGTGGGAGTGGTAAAGGTCACCTAGGGACAGGATGCAGGATAAAAAGGAAGCCTAGAAGTAGAATTCTGGGAATAACAGTAT
Organism: Urocitellus parryii; assembly: GCF_045843805.1. Lineage (NCBI taxonomy): Eukaryota > Metazoa > Chordata > Mammalia > Rodentia > Sciuridae > Urocitellus > Urocitellus parryii. The sequence continues at coordinate 125,385,017 of NC_135534.1, forward strand.
ATTAACCCAGTACAGAGGGGCAAGAATGCCTGGCCAGTAGCTATACTTGCCAATAAGTCTGATGAACATCTATGGGTGTTTTTTGTTTATGTGTTTCTTGAGCAGAGAGCAGGTGGGAAAAGAATGGGCACCATCAATAGGTGGCCAATTAAGACTTCATGCATATCAAGTGTCTCCTATGCCTCTTATATACAATATATTGTGCATCATGAAAATTTGCCATCTTCTTGATCTAATAAGTTACTAACTTCCTTATCTATGCTTAACACAGCTTGTGAGTTTCTTTTATCCGATTTATTTTCTTATTTCTCACAGCAGAATATTCACAAACAAAATGGCAAATGCACATTATGTACCTCCCACTGAGCTGTGAGCTATTTGCAACACCTCTCAGATCCCTTCTCCCACGATTGTTCTAGTCTCCCAGCTCTTTAGTAGTACATGGTTTTAAAATTGAAGGCCTTTGCCAGATGCCATGGCACATACCTGTAATCCCAGCAACTGGAAAGATTGAGGCAGGAGGATCACAAGTTTAAGGCTAGCCTCAGCAACTTAGTGAGACCTTTAGTGAGATCTTAAAATAAAAATGAAAAATAAAAAGTGACTGGGCATGTAAAGCAATGGTAAAATGCCCCTGGGTTCAATTCCCAATGCCAAAGAAAAATAAAGATCAGAATTGGGAGTTTGTGATTCCAGTGTTAAGGCTTCTTAGTATGTGGTTTTGCTTGTTCTGCTTTTCTAGCCTCACTTTCCCTCTGATTCAGTTTCTTTCTTATTTCCTTTTATGGTCATCTAGAGTATTGAATGTATGACATTATTTTTTTAAAACAAGTGGACTGTAAATAAATATTTACCAATCACTGACCAGTGAGGATATATAAACTTCTGGGGTTATAGGTTTAGTTTTTTTCCTATTTTATGTCTGGCTTTCAGGTTCTTTCAGGTTTTGTTACTACCTGAAACAAAAAATTGGCAACCTTTACTAGGGGTTATAAAATTCAAAGTCCAGGATGTCAGTTAGGTTCCTAACTGAATATACATAGAGCTGCCTCTAAGTAGCATGTATTTCACTCATTTTGCTAGTATACATAGGACTTTGAGGGTTGCACATTCATGAATTCTACCAAATGTGGAACAAAATATTAGGAGAAAATTGCATCTGTATTGAATATGTGCACACATTTTTCTTGTCATTATTCCCCAAATAATACAGTGTAACAATTATTTACATAGCATTTACTCTTTATTAGATATTATCAGTAACCCGGGGATAATTTAGAGCATTAGAGGGATATACCTAGGCTATATGCAAATACGATGCCATTTTATATAAGGCAGTTGAATATGTGAGTTTGGGTGTCCTGGGAGGAGGGTGTTGTCTTGGAACAAATCCCCTTAGGATACTGAGCATCAATTCTAAGTAAATTTAACTTTTGCATAACATGTACATTTTCTCCCCACAGGACTTACTGTTATTAGAATTTTAGTGCAGTTAGCTACCAGAGACTACATTCCCAGTGAAAATATTTAAATATAATTGGGAAGGAGAAGAATGAAGCATTCAGTGGAGTTTTTCTCTATTTTGTCAAACAAACCTAATGTTAAGACTGGGGGAAAATCATCCAGGGAGAAGCACTCAACATTATCCATGAATTAGAACTGGATGTACCAATCACAATTACAGATAAAAATCTGAAATTATTTCCACATTGATTTAGTGAATGTGCAAGTATTTATTTTCTATTGATTCTATTTTCTTTCTCTGCTGGTGACTAATGAACCTCTTTAAAACCATCAGACTTTACACCACTGATTTCTATATTTATTTCTTTCAGAAAAAAAATTGTAAAAATATTTTCAATCGGTATCAAAATTCATTTTTGGTGGGGGGAATGTATAACTATTAATATTACAGAAGACTCAATATCAATGAAAGCCTCTGGTTTCTTGGCATAGTTTCATGAAATAAAAGTCCCATTACTCAAGCCAGTGAAGTGATTTACAACCTTATTCATAGCACTTTAGTTGGATTTATAGACACGTTGCTTTTAAAAAAGAAGAAAAACTTGCCATAAATTTTCCCAGAAGGTGCTGTCAGTTTAAAGATTTGCAAATAGAGCAATAATCTTTGACCCATTTAATGCAGTATTGTCATAAGAAGAACTCTACTTACACATCTCTAAGATTGGTAATTTTTGCTTACTAAATCCAAACATATTTTTTTAAAACAAAAACATGAAAAAAATTGGTGAAATTTAATTTGTTGCTTAAGCATTTTCTGCCATTTTCTCTTATTTTTAAGAAAACTTAAGGGCATTAACATTTGTGAGGAAATACCCATCATGAAAACTATACTAGGTTCATCATATCTCAGTAATCCAAATTTCTTCTAAGAATTTAATACTTGCTTATTCATTTAATTATTACTTGAGTGATAAAGATTTTGCTGAATAAGAAAGGCCCAACTATTTATGATATAGAAGTAGTCACATTTTGTATTTCTTTAGAATCTTTTTTTTAAAAGGTCCTGCCTGAGTTTTCTTAAATTTCCAGCCTAGGTTTCCTAGAAGAAATCTCCAAATGGAACTCTTCAACCAAAAACCAATAAAATTAGTCTCTAAAGGCACAATGGCCAAGGAAGCATTTCCCATCTCTTCTGCTCTCCATCACTCTACTCCCCTCTCTCTCTGGTCTACCTTACTCTCTTAAGGTTTAAGAAACATGTCTCCCCAAATCCTAACTTTTTTTTTTTTGCATAAGTCATGCTATGGTTTGGATGTGGTTTGTCCACCAAGGGCTTCTATATTTCCACATTGATTTAGTGAATGTGCTAGCATTTATTTTCTATTGATTCTATTTTCTTTCTCTGAAGGCATGATCTTCAGGGTGGCCCTATTAAGGTGATGGAACCTTTAAGAGGTAGATCTTAGTGCAAGTTAACAAGGATTTTGGAGACTCTGCCCCCAAAAGGGATTAAAGTAGTTCTCATGGACCCTGATTAGTTTGGGTGTGTTATGAAAGAACAAGACCGTCCCTCTCCCTTCTTTCTGGCTCCATGTCTCACCATGTGGTCCCTCTTGCATGTGCTCTCCACCATGATGTCATATGCCATTAAGCCCTCACTAGAGTCCATACAAATGGGGCCACACAACCTTGGACTTTAAACTTCCAAATAAACCTCTTGTTCTAGCCTCAGGTATTTATTACAGCAACTGATAACTGACTAATATAGATGATTATTTTTTCAAATGTTAGTATTGATAATTTTCAATTAGTAACTAAACAAATTTTTCAACTACTAAAAATCACATCTGCAAGATGTCTTTTAAAAATGTCTTTCCTTTGTAATAATTTGGATAACAGTCACATCATGAGCTCTTTAAATATTTGTAGGTGTCTATATTTTGTCTTTCAGAATGCCTCAAAAAGTTAGCAAGCATGGCACCAAGTACAGTAGCACAAAGTGAATATTTTCTCCTGTATTAGTTACTCTTTAGTGTAATTAATTAACAACGTAATGATCTGATGTACAGAGTTGTTGTTTTTAACCAAAATGCATTCCATAAAATGTGTGCATGTATATGTAAGATATCACATACATGTGACTTTACGGTATTATAAGTGCTTCTTAAAATAGTATGCTAACCAAAGTAAATATTAAATGGTCTTAATTAATAATTGTGCTTTTCTTAGAAGTTTGGAAGGATTTGCTGAGAATGGTAGTGGGGTTATGGGCCTAGTTTCCAATATCCATATAAGTTTGATGTACTTTCCTTTTCTGTCTTAAAAAATTCCCTAAAGTTGGGCTGGGGACGTGGCTCAAGCAGTAGCGTGCTCGCCTGGCATGCGTGGGGCCTGGGTTCGATCCTCAGCACCACATACAAACAAAGATGTTGTGTCCGCCGAAAACTAAAAAAATAAATATTAAAAAAATTCTCTCTCACTCTCTCTTTAAAAAAAAAAATTCCTTAAAGCAAACAGAGGCTTTCAAGTTCATTTGTACTCCAAGGTACTCACCACATACTAATTTTGTTGTTGTTTTGTTTCTATTTATTAGTATTATTTTGCTTTTTCATATTTTATTGGTGCATTATAATTATACATAGAGGTGGGATTATTGTTACATATTCATGTGTGCACACATATGTTGGCTATTAACATTGATGGTGCCTGCCCACAGAAATATTTTTCTGAGGATCTCAAATTGATCAACAATATTTCTCCTTCACTGTTTCATCCTCAATTTATTTACAAATGCTATTTATTATTAAACAGAAAATATATCAGAAAAGAATAAATAATAACTTTTTCCAGGTGATTGGAAAACTCCAAAGTTGTAATAGTTTATGTAGTTTTCATAGAGTTGCTCAGTGAGGCATATAACAAAATCCAACCAATCCAGCTAGCCGTTCCATAAGATTCTGACAAAATCCTCACAATGGAGGACACAATGGAGGTGTTTTAAGTCTGGCGGTACAATGAAAAAGATACTCCAAAACCTCGTAACTGTGAGGTACTAGAAACAGTAACAACGCAAACAAGCATCCTTTAAATTTACATCTGTACCTGGAAGAAAGTACAGAGGATGCTCCAGTCTGACAGCACTTGTGGTAGGGTTGGATTGTTTTTTGTTGTTCTTGTTGCTGCTGTTTTTATTTTTGTTTTTTTAATACCCAATGGGATAAGGTATGAGAATTTTATAACTCTGGGATAAAACAGACACTCTCCAAGAGACAAAACCTTTAGTTAAAAGGTAGACTGGATAAAAATCCATCCACTTTATGAACTGAAGACAAAATTCTGATCTGCTAGGAAACGCATGAAAAATTATCTCAGCCTTCCTTCTAACACAGAATTAGCTTAAAATTTATACTTTTGACAGGACGTGTGGCTCAGCGGTAGAACAATTGCGTATTATGCATGAGGCCCTGAGTTCTATCTCCAGCATTGAAAAAAAAAATTGTGCTTTGTCCAGAATTCCAGAATCATTTAGATCAAGAAAGGTATCCTGCACTGATCAACTGCTCTGAAGGGACTTGGTTTCATCCTGTGCCAGAGAGGATAATCAAGTCCCATTAAACATGAGTTCATAATCAAAAATTGGAAAACCTCGGGCAAGGTGGCACATGCCTGTAATCCCAGTGGCTCAGGAGGCTGACGCAGGAGGATAGTGAATTCAAAACCAGCCTCAGCAACTTAGTGAGGCACTTGACAACTCAGGAAGACCCTGTCTCTAAATATAGAAAAGGGCTAGGGATGTGGCTCCGTGACTGAGCACCCCTAGATTCAATCCTCACTACCTAAATAAATAAATAAATAAATAATTCCAAAACCCTTGAGGAATCAGTGGAACATAATTATTAGCAAATTTAAGTAATAACAGGGATAGTTTCTCTCCCAAGAACTTCAGATAATAAGACAATTGGATAGAGAATAACAACAATAAGAATGTTTAAAATGATTAAAGAATCAAAAGAAAAAAATCAACTTAAAAATGATAAAAAGACAAACATTGAAGTAAGGTTGCTAAGCAAGTGTTAGGCAATATGGAATGTAAGAACTCAATGCAGAAAGAGATTCCCACTGCAAGCTCTGAGTTGAATGTTTTATGTAATTGAACTTTTTTCCATAGAGTGCATTTAGCCATGATCTATAATTTCAAAGTAAGAATGGAATGAAAATATTCTACTCCCAATCAGGATGATATACACAATTTAAACAGATCAATTTCAAGTAACGAAATAGCAGACGCCATCAAAAGTCTACCAACCAATAGAAGCCCCCAGGACCAGATAGATACACAGCAGAGTTCTACAAGACTTTTAAAGAAGAACTAGTACCAATACTCTCCAATTTGTTTCAGGAAAGAGAGGCAGCACTTCCAAATTCATTCTATGAGGCCAATATCACTCTGATTTCAAAACCAGGCAAAGACACATCAAAAAAAGAAAACTTCAGACCAATATCTCTACTGAACATAGATGCAAAAGTTCTCAATAAAATTCCAGCAAATCGAATACACAAACATATCAAAAAGATCATGCACCACAATCAAGTGGGATTCATCCCAGGGATGCAAGGTTGGTTTAACATACGGAAATCAATAAATGTAATTCGTCATATCAATAGACTTAAAGATAAGAATCCTATGATCATCTCAATAGATGCAGAAAAACCATTTGGCAAAATACAGCATCCCTTCATCTTCAAAACACTAGAAAAACTAGGGACAACAGAAACATATCTCAACATCATAAAGGCTATCTATGCTAAGCCTCAGGCCAACATCATTCTAAATGGAGAAAAATTGAAGGCATTCCCTCTAAAAACTGGAACAAGACAGGGATGCCCTCTTTCACCACTTCTATTTGACATACTTTTTGAAACACTGGTCAGAGCAATTAGACAGACAAAAGAAATTAAAGGGATACACATAGGAAATGAAGAACTCAAATTGGCCATGTTTGCTGATGATATGATTCTACACCTGGAAAACCCTAAAAGTTGCACTGGAAAACTCCTAGAACTAGTAAATGAATTCAGCAAAGTAGCAGAATATAAAATCAATACCCATAAATCAAAGGCATTTCCGTATATCAATGACAAATCCTCAGAAAGGGAAATGAGGAAAACTACCCCGTCCTCAATAGCCTCAAAAAAAAAAAAAAAAAAACCACCCAAAAAACAAAAACTGGAAATCAACTTAACAAAAGAGGTGAAAGAACTACATAATGAAAATTACAGAACCCTAAAGAAAGAAATCAAAGAAGACCTTAGAAGATGGAAAGATCTACCTTGCTCTTGGATTGGCAGAATTAATATTATCAAAATGACCATACTTCCAAAAGTACTATACCAATTTAGTGTAATTCCAATAAAAATTCCAATGACATTTCTCATAGAAATAAAAAAGGCAATAATGAAATTTATCTGAAAAAATAAGAGACCCAGAATAGCTAAAGCAATCCTTAGCAAGAAGAGTAAAGTAGGTGGCATCACTATACAAGACCTTAAACTATACTACAGAGCAAGAGTAACAAAAACACCAAAACAGACTGGTAGACCAATGGTACAGAATAGAGGACACAGAGACTAACCCACAAAAACACAATTATCTTATATTAGACAAAGGTACCAAGAACATGCATTGGTGCTGGGAAGACTGGAAATCCATATGCAACAAAATGAAATTAAACCCCTATCTCTCACTCACAAAACTCAACTCAAAATGGATCAAGGACTTAGGAATACAACCAGAGACTCTGCATCTAATAGAAGAAAAAGCAGGCCCTAATCTCCATCATCTGAGATTAGGCCTCAACTTCCTTAATAAGACTCCTGTGGCACAAAAATTAAATCAAGAATCAATAAATGGGATAGACTCAAAATAAAAAGTTTCTTCTCAGCAAAAGAAACAATCTATGAGGTGAATAGAGAGCCTACATCCTGGGAGCAAATCTTTATCCCTCAACACATCAAATAGAGCACTAATCACTAGGGTATATAAAGAACTCAAAAAGCTAAACACCAGAAAAACAAATAACCCAGTCAATAAATGGGCCAAGGACCCGAAGATATACTTCTCAGAAGAGGATATTCAATCAATCAACAAATACATGAAAAAATGTTCATCATCACTAACAATTAGAGAAATGCAAATTAAACCACTCTAAGATTTCATCTCATTTCAGTCAGAATTGCAGCTATTATGCATACAAACAACAATAAGTATTGGTGAGGATGTGGGAAAAAGGTACACTCATATACTGCTGGTGGGACTGCAAATTGGTGCAGCCAATATGGAAAGCAGTATGGAGATTTCTTGGAAAATTGGAAATGGAACCACCATTTGACCCAGCTGTCCCTCTCCTCAGTCTATACCCAAAGGACTTAAAAACAGCATACTACAGGGACACAGCTACATCAATGTTTATAGCAGCACAATTCACAATAGCTAAACTGTGGATCCAACCTAGATGCCCTTCAATAGAGGAATAGATAAAAACAAAAATGTGGCATATATACACAATGGAATATTACTTAGCAATAAAAGAGAATAAAATCATGGCATTTGTAGGTAAATGGATGGAGTTAGAGAAGATAATGCTAAGAGAAGTTAGCCAATCCCCAAAAAAACAAATGCCGAATGTTTTCTTTGATATAAGGAGGCTGATTCATAGTGGGATAGGGAGAGGTGCCGCAGTCTGGCTGGGCACAAATAACCGGGAGGTCATGAGCCACTTGTAGATTCAAGCAGGAACGAACTTTATTCCAGAACCCATGCGAACTCAACGGGAACTCCGTGAGAACTCAAAAGTAGCGGGCAGCAGAGGTTTATATACACAACTGAATACACAGCTTGTTTCAATTTAGCATCATCCAGTTACAGCAATCAGTCATTATCTTAATAATTATACACAGCTTAACTTAATTATCATCATCTTGATGGCTCACTGGCACTACCCCTCAACCACTCCTTCTGGCAAAATGCCAGGCACCATCTTGACTTGGTTGTGGCTCTCAACAGAGAGGGAGCAGAGGGGTGGGAGGGGAAGGGAGGGGGCATTGGGTAATTAATGATGGTGGAATATGATGATCATTATTATCCAAAGTACAGGTATGAAGACACAAATTGAGCTCCTATTTTATTCCTCTCAAGATTGTTTGTGACATTGTTCCAATCTGTACATCTGTCTTTCTGTGGGCTTTAGGGTGTACATATGGAAGCTGCTGTAAGGCAGAACTTTATAAAACAAGCTGGAGACTAGAGTTGAGGAGACTTGGACTCTACCACTCACTGTGCCATGGGACCCTATGCAAACGACATGACAGTGATTGATACCTATCTACCCCCACACCTTTTAAAAATAAAACGTGGTACCAATTAGGCAATGTTAGTAGGTAAAATGGCAAACAAAATATGTATGGGCCAGATTCCACTGGTGTGTAATATTCACCTAAATTAATTTCTATTTTACTTTTTAGAACAGTTTTGTGTTTACAGCAACACTGAGCAGAAGGAGAACAGAGTTCCTGCCCAGAACATTTATAATCTCCCCCATTATCAACCTCTCCCACCAGAGTGGTACATGTATCATACTGGATAAACCTGAACTGACACATCATCACCAAGATCATCATTATAGACTACATTAGGGTTCATTCCTGCTATGTGGATTCTGCACTTTTGAATAAATATGTACTTTGAATCTACCATTATAGTATTATAAATGCTCTGTGCTCTGCTTAGTCATCCTTCCCTCTTACCTAATTTTTGACAACCAATGCACTTTTTACTGTCTATATAGTTTTGCCTCTACCAGAATATAGTTGGAATATGTAGCCTTTTCAGATTGGCTTTGTTCACTTAGCAATATGCATCTAAAATTCCTCCATATCTTTTCAAGGCTTGATAGCTCATTTTGTACCACTGAATAAATATCTCATTATCTGAATGTGCCTTAGTTGATTTATCTACTCACCTACAAAAGTCATCTTGGTTGTTTCCAGATTTTGGCAATTTTGAATAAAACTGCTATAAAAATCTGTGTGTAGGTTTTCATATGGACATATGTTTTTAACTTAGGTAAATACCAAGGAGCATGGTTGCTAGATCATATGGTGAATGTAGATTTACTTTAGTAAGAAACTGCAAAACTGTCTTCCAAAGTAGTTAGACCATTTTGCATTTTGCATTCCAACCAACTTCTGTTCCTCCAAGTCTTTGCCAGCATTTGATATTTTCAGTGTTCTGGATTCTGATCATTCTAATACATGTGTAGTCATATCTTGTTTTATTTAGCATTTTTTTCTGATAACATATGTATTAGCTTTTCATCACTATGACAAAGTACCTGAGAAAAATAACTTAAAGGGGGAAAGATCTGCCAGGCACACTGTGCATGCTTGTAATTCCAGCTACTCAGGAGGCTGAAATAGGAGGTTCAAAAGTTCAAGGACAGCCTGGGCATCTCAGTGAGATGCTATCTCTTAAGTGCCCCTGGGAGTCAGGCACCAAGACAAAAAAAAAAAAAAAAGTGCCACTGGGTTCATCCCCAGTACTAGCAATGGGGGTGGGGAAGAAAGACTTATTTGGTTCATGGTTTCAGAGGTTTCAGTGCATGGTTGGGTAGTTCCATTACTACTGGTCTATGGTAAGAGCAAAGTTGCTCATCTCATGGCAGCTGAGAATGGAAGAGAGAATAAGAGAGAAGAAAGAAGAGTGAAGAATAGGGAAGAGATAAAAAGAAAGGAAGAGATTGGGGACAAGAACTAGCCATCCAGGGCATCCCACCCCCTGCCCCAAGATGTATTTTTTCTAACTAAGCTCCAACTCTTATAGTCTCTACTCTCCTCAATAATGCCATCAATTAAGAATCCATTGATAGGTTAATCCACTGATAAGTTAAAAGTGATCACTTCCCAAGAGCTGCATCTCTGAACATTGCTGCATTGGGGACCATGCCTTCAACATGGGAGTTTTTGGAGGAAAATTCCAGATCCAAACCATAGCAACAAAAGATGTGTAACATCTTTTCAGATGCTTATTTGCCATCTGTATATCTTCTTTGGTGAGATCTTTGTTAAGATCCTTATTCATTTTTTAAATCTATTTGTTTGTTTTATTGTGGATTAGTATTTCCTATATTCTATTGCATGGAGTTCATTTCCTTCACATGCCACCAAAATATTCTGTAGTAAAAATGTTCCACTGTTCAGATAAGCTCAGAGAATTCTAAAATAAACAAAGATACGCATTTTTTTTAAAAGTACAACTTCTCAGACCTTTAATTAGATTAAGTGAAGGACCATGGCCCAAGAGAGAAATTTGGTATGCTGGGTTTCCCTAACTTGTTGAACTTCATTTTTGTCTAGAAATATGGAAACTAAGAGCAGTAGATATTTGCAGACTATGCTTTTTATCTTTCAGCTCCATTGTTCTATATCTTATTTCTAAGATAACTTAGGTAGATATAAATATAGTTTATGTCACTAGTGAAATTTTGGCTATATATCATAGTATCCCCACATTTAGAAATTTTCTTTTAAGAATATTAACCATTTGTAGCTCCAGTTCATGTCTTCTTTCCTTCATGTAATTGATCTTAATATTTTTGAGCTACATTGATCTCTCTTCTCCAAGATGTTTTGACCCTTTTTTGTAATTCTTCTATGTAATTTACTCCCAAATAAGTATTCCTTTGAATAACCTTTCTTATTCCATGTTTTATTGTCTAATATCTCAAAACAAATTGTTCATTTTTTTAAAAAATATGCCTATAGTTACAAATGAGTTTCCCACTGCTTAGTAGGATATAGTATACATGGCAGGTTTTAAAGCAAAACTGTCAAACACTGTCAGCCCTTTGTATCCATAGATCCTGTATCTGTGGGACAACTGCAGATTGTGTACTGTCTAGTTAGGTCTAGGAAAACTGAAACTGTATTGAATGTGTAGACCTCTTTCCTTGTCATTATTCCCTAAACATTACAATATAACAATTATTTAAATAACATTTACATTCTATTAGGTATTGTAAATGATGTAGAGTTGATTTAAAGTACATGGGAGGATGCATATAATTTCTAGGCAAATATTATACCATTTTATATAAGGGATGTGAGCATCCAGAGATTTAGGTATTTGTGAGGAAGGGGGGTGGTTTCCTGGAATCAAGGGATGACTGACAACTATATGGTTTCTTTCTTAGCCCTTCCCTCCTCCCTCCTTTGTTCTGTTCCTTCTTTAGCTTTTGATTAAAGATATGTTAATTGAAAACATAACAGTTCTATTTTCAGATGGATCACAGTGGTGCTAAATTAAATCAGCTTCCATAACTCACTGCAAGCTATTTAAGAATGCTAATGCATAGGTGATAATACAGATACAAACCTTATGGCAGCTTTAAATTATGCATCATGGCAATCTTTCCTGATAACCAATAGGTTGTTCACCTGCCAAGAAGCAGAGAAAAATTTATTTAATGATGACTAACTACATTGTATTTTGGCAATGGAATAAACCATTTTAATATCTGATGGCAAAAAAACGGGCTTAGTAGCATTGCAAATGTTTAACCTATCACATCCTACCTTTGGAGTGTATTGTGATATAAAATAGGATTAACCAGGTGGAGTTCTCAGTATTTTGATAACCTGTGGAGGCAATCAAATATTGTTAAAATATGTCATTGGGAAGCTTTTCAATCTTCTAGCAAGCCAGGACTGTGAGTTCTGTACAAGTGGGTAACCTAGAAACAGAAGCAACCAATACACCTGAATTGAAAGGATTCACATGATTGAGGAAAACTCAATACAAGCTTCTAACCAGGGACAAGAACTTTTAAAAGAAATTGCAAAATGTACTAAACATCATTGAACTGTATGTGTTAAATGAGAGAATTTCAATAAATCCTTGTTTAAAAAAAAAGATTTGCAGAATTGTCTTCAGAATGATATTGAGAGTGCTCTTGAAATCCTTGCAGGCAAGCACTTCTCTGGTGTAATAGAACATAACAACTTATGTTTAATTTACTGTATAAGCATCTTTTTAAAATCTCTCTGGGGACTGGAGATGTAGCTCAGTAGTAGAGTATTAGAGTACCCTGGACTTGATCCCCAGCACTGAAAAAAAAAAAAAAAACTAAACTAAAACAAACAACAATAACAAAAAAAAAATCTTTCAGATATGGGTAAATGAATTAGAGAAACTACAGAATTAACATTCCCCTCAATATTTTTCTTTTCTTTTTTTTTTTTTTTTTTTTTTGGTGCTAGGGATTGAACCCAGGGCCTTGTGCATGCAAGGCAAGCTCTCTACCAACTAAGCTATATCCCAATAATAGTTTTGGGATTTACAATAATAGTTTTGTTTAAAATAATGGTTTGCAATTTTGTTATGTCAAGTACAATGATATGCAAGATACATTTTTAAAAACCATTTTATCCAGGTGTGACAGACATATATAAGAGCTATTCATATTTAATGTATACATAATGATGAGTTTAGGGACAAGCATCAAACCATTATCACTGACAAGGTCACAAACATAAGGAGATTCATGTTTTTAAAAAGATTTTCATTATCTAATTTAAAACAGGATGTGTTTATCCTGGAGCAAGGCCATTAATTAAGTACTTGAAAATAGACAGCAAGATGCTGCTTTTTGAGGTCATATCTCAATGGTTATAAAGATACAAATAGCCAAAATAAAGTATTTGTTAATTGGCATTGAGAGTTATGTTTAGCTTATTAAGATTGTATGTGGGTCTGGGGCTGGGGCTGAGGCTCAGCAGTAGAGTGCTTGCCTAGCACGTGGGAGGACCTGGGTTTGATCCTCAGAACCACATAAAAATAAATAAACAAAATAAAGGTATTTTGTCCAACTATAACTAAAAAAAAATTCATGAGGGCTTTCTGTATATGATTTTCCATTGTCCTGCCTACCCTGCAAGGCATTCAAACCTGTACTCTCTGCAACGTTACTGGGATCTGATACATCCTGAATTTTATTTAATAGGTAATCTTGTGTAGGAGTTTCCTTTTAGTCTTATGACATGAAGACATGATTATGTGAGTGAACATCAAATTTCTTTTCTAATATCCCCTTTTCTATATCATGATTGATTTTGTTTTTTAGTACGAGGGAATTGAATTCAGGAATGCTATACCTCTGAGCTACATTCCCAACTCTTTTTATTTTATTTTGAGATAGGATTTTGCTAAGTTGCCCAGGCTAGACTCAAACTTGAGATCCTCTAACCTCAGCTTCCCAAGTTGATGGGAATACAGGCATGCTCCACAGTACCCAGCTCCTACAACATCATGTTTTATTAACAATAATGATTCCTGAGGTTATACCTTTCCCTACTTTAAATTTTCTCAAGCAAGATACCCATTTCAACCCAGCTGGCAAGACATAGGAGGAAACTTACTTGGAGCTCTCCAGTGGCTTGTCATGTGTGACACAGGGCTATGGCTTGTTTGTTAAGCATTAAATTCCATGTCATTGTCAAAGTGGTGACATGATCTGGCCACCTTCACAATTTGAGTAAGTCCCCCCCAAATTGTAGTAATTTAACACTGTGAACTAAGAAAGTGAAAGAAAGGAAAGGGTTATTAGAGATGACTTTCTGGAAAAGGAACAATCACTTCATCAAGGAAATCAACAAGAACTCAGTCACCAGAAATACCTTCTGACAATCACATGCAGGATTTTGCTCATAGTTCCAAGGAAGGGGGGATACTCTGATATCAACTGTGTAACTAGAATTTATCATATCCATTTACAGATAATCTTATTCATGTTTTTTGGTACGGGGGATTGAACCCACAACGCTCTACCACTACAATATATCCCCAGTCCTTTTCATTTTTTATTTTGAGACAGGGTCTTGCCAAATTGCTGAGGCTGGCTTTGAACTTGCTATCTTCCTGCCTCAGTCTCCTGAGTAATTGGTATTATAGATGCATACCTATGTGGCTGGTTTACAGATAATATTTTTATATAATAAGCATTATAAAGTGTGAAATAGCAAAATGGTATCACACACATAAAGATTCTTGTAAAATGTTAAATATCCTGCATAAGCAAAGTATTATAAATGAGTTACTTTTCCACCCCCGTTGTCTTTCTCCTGCCTTCTCTATTTCCTTCAGACTAGTAGAACTAGAATACTTCCTGCTAGGCTTCCTGTCATACCCCCACTCATGTACCAGGCTTGCCACATTGCCACACCCAATATCTTTATGGGCTCTCTCACTTTACCAGCAACCCTTCAGTTTGCTGTACTTCTTAGACAGTGAGCCTGTGGCCCAGGCAGTCCTGCTGGGCTTCCAGTGGCTTCTGTGTGTTTCTCGATGATGTAATTAGCCTAGGAGAGAAGGTAGCAGGATAGGAGCACTTCATTACACCCCGACTATTATACAGATATAATTTCATCTTCTCCAAGTGATCCAGAAGGCACCATGAGATCTAGAAGAAATATGAGCATCTTTTTAGGGAATTTTCCAGTTTACAGGAATTTGGGGCTGCAGGAATATTGCTGAAATTTGCTTTAATACTACATTAAGAGTCATATAAGAGGAAAGGAGGGGTAAGTCAAGAGAATACAAATGGAAGAAATGATTTACAGTAGAAGGGGTAGAGAGAGAAAAGGGGAGGGGAGGGGAGGGGAGGGGAGGGGGGATAGTAGACAATAGGACAGACAGCAGAATACATCAGACACTAGAAAGGCAATATGTCAATCAATGGAAGGGTAACTGATGTGATACAGCAATTTGTATACGGGGTAAAATCGGGAGTTCATAATCCACTTGAATCAAACCGTGTAATATGATGTATTAAGAACTATGTAATGTTATGAACGACCAATAAAAAAAAAAAGAGTGAATGGAAAATTCATTAATATTCTTATCCCTGTGTTAAACTTGTGCTATTGATTTTAAATCAATACGTAAAATTTGCTCAACTCTCCCATTTGAAAGGCCACCAGTGGCTGACTGGTTCTGGTTGCACAAAAAGCTTTGTGAATCTGAGTAAGCTATTCTTGGAGCCAGGCACAGTGGCCATATCTATAATCCCAACTACTTGGGAGGTTAAGGCAGGAGGATGGCAAGTCTGAGGACAACCATGGCAACTTAGCAAGACTGTCAAAATAAAAAATTAAAAATTAAAAAAGAGCTGGTAGTATGAATAGTACACATGAATTACACTATGAATTCTGCTGTCGTGTATAACAAATTAGAGTAAATAGATTTTTAAAAAATTCATTTTTCATTTAATAAAAATAAAGAAAAAAAAAAAGAGCTGGTGATGTAAAACTCAGTGGTAGAACACCCTGGGTTCAATCCTGAGAATCAGGAGGGAGCAAAAAAAAGCAGGGGTGGGCATTGAGTCGGGAGCTCATCTCTATGTCCATGGTTCCTCATAAAATTTGCAATATATAATAAATTCTGTTAGGATTCTCAGATAATTTGGATAGAAGGCCTTTCAAAATTCACCTTCTATTTTATAGTTATTCTCAGGAATAGAATAAACTATAATTATTATTATTTTTTTTTTGGTACTAGAGATTGAACCAGTGGCAGTTTACCACTGAGCTACAATCTAATTCTTTTTATTTATTTATTTTTAAGTTTTCTTTATTTATTTATTGGTACCAGGGATTGAACTAGGGGTGCTCAACCACTGAGCCACATCCCAGTCCTATTTAATATTTTATTTAGAGAAAGGGACTCGCTAAATAGTTTAGGGCCTTGCTAAATTGCTGAGGTTGCCTTTGAACTCAGGGTCCTCCTATCTCAGCCTCCTGAGCTGCTGGGATTAGAAGCATGCGCCACCACACCTAGCTATTTTTTAATTCTGAGTCAGGATCTCACTAAATTGCTGAGGTTGACCTTGAACTTGGAATCCTGACTCAGCCTTCCGAGGTGCTGGGATTATAGGTGTTCACCACCACCGCTCCCAGCTGTAGCTCAATTTTGACTGACATCTACCCTAAGTGATAAATCAGGCCATTTACTTATTCAGTATTTTTCTCTGGAATATCTGTATTTATTTGTCCTGCCTGCATAAAATGTAACTTAAAATTTTTCGGAAGAAAGAATAAAACTAGAAGATAAAACTTGCCACTTTTTATAGGAGTTGTACCAGTTATGAACAGATTGTCTCTGTAGTTAGATGCCTCATTTGAAATATTCATTTTTTGTGATTTTTTAAATTTTTCATGTAACAATAGGACTCATTTTGACATAGTTATAAATGCATGGGATACAATTTGCTCCAAATAAAGTCCCTAGTACTTAACCTTACCCTTGCCTCCCTACCTTCCTCTGTTCCCTTTCCTCTATTCTACTGATTTTTCTATTTATTTAAAATGTTTGGTAAAATTGGTGTCATATAGATATACTTAATGGTAAAATTTACTATGATATATTTGTATATGTACATTAGAAAGTGAGGTCAGTTTCTCTGATATAAGGAGGCTGACTCATAGTGGGGTAAGGAGAGCATGGGAGGAATAGATGAATTCTAGATAGGGCAGAGGGGTGGGAGGGAAAGGGAGGGGTAGGGGATTAGCAAGGATGGTGGAATATGATAGACATCATTATCCAAAGTACATGTATGAAGACACGAATTGGTGTCAACATACTTTATGTACAACCAGAGATATAAAAAATTGTACTGTATAAGTGTAATAAGAATTGTAATACATTCTGCTATCATTTACTTTTAAAAAAAATAATTAAAAAAAAGAAAGAAAGGTCAGATTCATACCACTTTTTGCTCCTTATCTTGTCCCTCTTCCCTCCCCTCAATCCCCTTCTTCTACTCCTTGATTTTTCTTCCTTCCTTCCTTCCTTCCCTCCTTCCTTCCTTCCTTCCTTCCTTCCTTCCTTCCTTCCTTCCTTCTTTCCTTCCTTCCTTTCTTTCTTTCTTTTAATGTACCCTCTTCCCTCATTTTTCCTGCTCTTCCTGGTCTTGCATATCAGAGAAAACATTTGACCTCTGACTTTCTGAGTCTGACTTATTTCACTTAGCATTATAGTCTCCAGTTCCAATCATTTACCAGCAAAAGACATAATTTTATTCTGTATCATGGCTAAGGAATATCCCATTGTGTATAAACACCACATTTTCTTTGTCCATTCATCTGTTGAAGGACCCTTAGATTGGTTTCATAGTCTGGCTATTGTGAATTGTGCTGCTATAAACATGAATGTGACTGTGTCCCTGTGATATGCCGATTTTAAATCTTTTGGATATATACTGAGGAATGGGATAGCTGGGTCATATGGTGGTTCCAGTCCTAGTTTTGGTTGAATCTCCAAATCTTCAAAATCTTCAATCTCCAGAGTGGATGTACTTATTTGCAGTCCTGCCAACAATGTAGGAATGTATTTCCCCCCACTTGCCAATACTTATTTGTATTCTTGATAATTGCCATTCTGACTGTAGCAAGATGACATCTCCATGTGGTTTTGATTTGCATTTGCTACAGATGTTGAACATTTTTTTACATATTTGTGGGACATTTATATTTCTTGTTTTGAGAAGCATCTGTTTAGTTCTTTTGCCCATTTATTAATTGGGTTATTATTATTATTTTGGGTTTTATGTTTTTTGAGTTATTTATATATTCTATATATTAAGGCCCTATTTGAGAAATAGGTGGCAAAGATCTTCTCCCATTATATATGGGTGCCTCATTTTAAATCTCAGGTCCATTTCTATGCAAACACAGACAAGCTTCTGAAACTAGCTTTACCTGGGTTTCCATCTTAGAAAAACGGGGCAATGGTTACTAGCAACTCCATAGAGTTGTTGCAAGTTTTAAATTTGTGTATAGCCCAGTGTCTGGCATAAAATATGGTTCAATGGAATGAGTATAGCATTTATTTTTACTATTTGATTTGTAATATGCCCATCAACTTAAAATTATGAGGAGTAAGATAATTATAATTATGGAGATATAATTAAGATAAACATAATATTTGCAATTAAAGGCTATCACTTAGTCTTAAACAGTAGCTAAATTATTGCCTGTATCTCTGTTATCATCATGATCATAGGAGGAGAAAAGACTTGGCATAGACTGTAATGTGAAGCTCTAGAGAAAGAGTAACAATTGAATAGATGACAATTTATGAGCTCAAAATTCATTCCTTAGCAAAAATAGAACAGTACAGATCTCTCACATACTCTTAAGTTCTGAGAGAGGAAAAAAATAACTCAGAGGGAAAAGGATGAAATAGTGTAGGAGTATTTCAAAATGGCCTAGGAAAGAAAAGTCTGTTTGTTGCTCCTTTGAAGTTAGATTGAAATAAATCTATTCCTTTCCCAAGAAATGAAGGCAAGATTTGCAGTGTATATTTAATTTTTGCTAAAAATATGTAGCTAAGAGAAATCCAAGGAAATATTTTCATTTAAGAGAAGCCAACATTGGTGTTGTTTTCTGTGTGGGTGGAAAGTGCTGTGTTGTTATTCTTGCCAATCAATAACCAAAATTCAGAGTCTCAATACACATTACTATTAAGTGATTACAATTTTATCTGGTCTTTAGGGAGTTTTGATTTTTGTTTATTTGTTTATTTGTTGGTAATGGAACCCAGGACCTTGTTCATGGTAAGCACAGACCCTACCACTAAGCTATATTTCCAGCCCAAGATGAATGTTCAAAACAGCCAGGATCTCTAAGAATAAATGTTTCTTTCTTCAGCCGATGTGTGTATTTCCTAATGGACACCTAACACTTTTTACTATTAATTTAAGCCTGTTCTTTTCATTGTTCATGTATGGACATCAATGAGACTCCTAGATGTATTCTTCTTGGTATAGTCAGAGGTAAAATGTTAGTCATGCGATGTGCGAGGGTCATCAGAATGCAAGTTCAGAGTCAGATAAACCAGGTTCAAATTTCAGTGTTGCCACCTGGTACTCTAAGCCTCAGTTTCCTCATTTGTAAACTGTGAACAACAATGATATCCATTATCCTCATTTAATTTTATTTATTTATTTGTACCATAAGAACAAATAAATAAATAAAATAAAATGAGGGTAATGGGGATAGTTCTGACCCATTATGATAGTTGAAATTATTAAAAGCAATAGTACTTGGCCAGGCATGGTGGCACATACCTGTAATCCCAGAGATCAGGAAGCTATGGCAAGAGAATCATAAATTTGAAGAGTAAATTGTAAAAATTGAACAGCAATTTAGTGAGGCCCTAAGAAGCTTCAGGAGACTCTGTCTCAAAAAGCAAAATACAAGTGACTGGAGATGTAGTTCAGTGGTAAAGTGACCCTGAGTTCCCGTACAGAGAGAGGGGCGGGGGCGAGGAAAAGAAGAAAGTAAGTTTCCAGCCTGAGTTTCCAGCCTGCTGGCTTGCCCTACAAACTACACACTTTCCAGCCTCAGCAATTGCATAAGTCAGTTCCTTAAACTAAACCATAAATTCTTTTATAAGCTATTGGTTCTATTTCTCTTGAATCATGATTATTATATCCTACTTTGCCAGTTTTGAAATTTTTGTTTGCATATATCATTTCCCCTTCAGGACAGCAAGCTGCTAGAGGAGGGCAAGGTGCATCCTCATATAGATCTTGTTATCTGTATCAGTTAGTCCCTAGGTCTCTCTCTGCTCCAAAGTAGATTCTAGTTCAAAACTTTGCATGCTCCTGGTTGTAAGTTCTGCTTGGCCTTTTCCAGGTGGATCTGTAAAGCTGATTTTTTTTTTTTTTAAGAAAAAAAAAAACAAAAACCTTAAGGCCAGGCATAGTGATGCATGCCTGTAATCCCAGGAACTCAGGAGGTTGTGGCAGGAGAATCACCAAGCTTAAGACCATCCTCAGCAATTTAGTGAAGCTCTCAGCAATTTAGCAAGTCCCTGTCTCAAAATAAGAAATAAAAAGGGCTGGAGATGGAGCTCAGTGGTAAAACACCCCTGGGCTCCATCCCCAACGCCTCCCCCTACTCCCCAAATTTTAAATTACTTGCCAACATTTTCAAAGGGGAATATTTCTCATATAAAATTGGGGTTTGGACCTCTCAAAAAATCAGTAGATTTGGAAACATGGGGTCCATATTTCTTCAAGGTAACTACTGTGTGGTGCTTCATGGGGGTTGTTTGCCCACATAGACTCCTTATCTAACACACCTGATTGTAGATAGAAATTTGAATTGCCAATCCTCTATGTTCCACATGTATTTGTTTCTCGGTGCTGGGGATGGAACCCAGGTCCTCGTGCATATGAGGCAAATGCTCCGGCTTGTGTTTGTTCAGTAAAAAGCGATACATGAATGGGGAATTCATTTAAATTGTCATTATGTGTATTGGAATGTCCAGTTTTATTTTTTAAATTGTGATAGCCCAACTATTTGAGGGTTGGTAGATATTATCTCTCTCTCTCTCTCTCTCTCTCTCTCTCTCTCTCTCTCTCTCTCTCTCTCGATTTAAAAAAATAAAATGTTTGAATTATTCATAATGTAAATATCTCTTTCTATGGTTTGGGTAAGTGTTCCCCAGGGGCCCATGTATTAAATACTTGGGTGCCAGCCTGTGGTATTACTGGGAAGTGGTGGAATTTTTAGGAGGTGGGACCTAGTGGGAAGAAGTTAGGTCACTGGGGATGTGCCCTTGAAGGAAACACTTAGACCTAGCCCCTTTACCTTTCTCTGTTTTTGCTTCCTGGCTACCATGAGATGAGTAGCTTTCTCCATCACTCATTTCCATGATATTTTATTTCACCACAGGCCCAAAAGCAACACAGCCAACTGATCATGGACTGGAACTTCTGATACCTTGAGACAAAATAACCTTTTCCTTAATAAAGTTGATTACCTAGGGGCTGAGGTTGTGGCTCAGTGGTAGAGCACTTGCCTCTCATTTTGAGACACTAGGTTCAATTCTCAGCACCACATAAAAATAAATAAACAAAATGAAGGTATTGTGTCCATCTACAACTAAAAAATATGTATGAAAAAAAAGTTGATTACCTCAGTTATTCTGTCCTATTGCCAGAAAGCTGATTAACACACTGTTAAACAACTTTTATTTCTATACAGTCTGAATTCCAGAGGGGAAAATAAATACTATAGGAAAGGGCCTTCAATGTAAAATTCTAGCAATGACAGGCTGTGACAGTGAGTTGACTCATGTCCTTTGAATGAAACTAAGGTCTGACTAAAATGAATGGTTCATGGAAAATAGATAGACTTTTATGACATTGAGTAGATCTAAAATAACTATGAAAATGGGGCTGCTTAGACAGTCATTTCTCATTTTCAATTTATTTACTAATTCTTCTGTCTTATTTGCCTTGCTTCACTGTGTCTAACACAATTATTCCAGAGCCTTTCCTGATTCATTTCAAATTAGAACCAGACTAAATTAACCTCCCCAAATGGAACTGCAATGTTCTGGTTTCCATGAAGTGATTTAATACTAAGTGAAGTTAAATATTCTGAAACTTGGGATTCTTTATTAAAATATTCAACTACTACAATTTTAGTCCCATGTGCATGTATCCTGGGCAATCTGAAGATAAGTGTCCGTCACATCCCTGGAAGCATCTGCATCATAATGGAGAAAACAGCAGAAAGAAAGTCGCTCACCAAAATTCACCTACAATTATCAGGAGGTGAAGAGAAGAATCATGAAGTCAGTCACAGAGAAGTGAGGTCCTACTAGTTGGGAAACCCTTTATAAAATTATTATTTTATTTTTAATTGACATACACTCACTTATGTGGTATAGTGTGATGTTTCAATACATGTATACATCGTGTAATGATCAAAGCAAAGTAATAGTATATTCATCACCTTAAATATTTATCATCTCTCCATGGTGAAAACATTAAAATCCCTGTCTTCCACTTAGCCATTTTGAAATAGACAATACAATATCTTATTATTGTCATCCTACTGTGGAACAGAACAGCAAAAATTGATAATACTATCTAAGACTTGACCCATTGATGGATCTCTCTTTACTCACCTTCCCCTGGGTGGGCAACTTTTAATCAAGTGACACTGGACTCATTGCTGGAAGCCTGTTCCCCACATTTGGGTCTCTAGAATAGAATAGGAAGTGAAAGAAGTGAGTCAACAAAGAGCAGCTGACATAGGATTCCAAAGGACCTTCATTGACCCATCTTGTGAGATGTATAGAGTTTCCTGATGGTGATACAAATATTATTTATTAGGTGATAGAATTGATGGGATTGTTTGAAAAGGAACCATAGTTGACTGTCCCTGGCTATGTCCCTATATGAGAAGAAAGACTCCATTCACCCTCTAAAGGTTTGATTACTGAGCCTATGCAATAAACAAATAATAGGCAGATTAGTAGGAAAAAGGCATTTAATACATGCATGTGGGAAATACAGGAAAGAAAAATGGACATCAAAAAATCAGTGAGATTTAAGAGCTTTTTTACCCTCTTTATAAGGAGCGGGGAGAAGATATTGCCACATTATAAATGATTTTTAGCAAAGAGGAATAGGCCCTAAGGAAAAGAGAAGATAATTTGTAGCAAAGTTTGATTGGGTGTGGTGCTGACTTCCAGTCTCTTCTCCTTTGATAAGACTTAACCTTCTCTGGTTGATGAAACTTCTGGGAAGGGGATTGAGAACAGTGAATTCCTTTTGGAGATCTCTCTTTAGGTAGGTAAGGGGAGTTCACAGAAAGCCTATGCTTGTTATTTTTCAATTGTCTTCAACTGAAATAATCAACATAACAAAGTGTCACATGAGGAAGTGTCTTCGCCCCATCCTCAGTTTTGCCATTTTTGCACAGGAACCCACTAGTACTGTCATCTATTGGATGGAAGTGCCTGGGAATTAGCACATGCTAGCAACTTTCAGCCAATGAAGAGAAACACCTTAGCTCCCTCACCCTGAGAGCAGCTCTTAGTAGATTCCTAGAAGCTTTCAAATTGCTCCTAGCAGCTTTAAACCAAAGGCTGATGGAAAACAGTGTATAAAGAACCCAGCTTCCTCACTGTGGGTGGGTGGTGATAACTCCTAGGTACATAATTCTGCTTTGTTTCCTAATTTGTCCCAGGAGGATTATGTGCCACTTGCCCATGATGATGAGGGTCCTCCTGCCATTTCCAATCCCACTTCTTTACTTTTCTAGTATTTTGGGGGATCCCCTTCCAAACTGGGGATTTTACACTTGAATCAGGAAAGGCTTCTTGGCGAAACTCAAACCAAAATATCTATTTTCCAAAAGCTTCTCCTTTATCTGAATAAAAACCATCTGTTTATTTTCATTCATTAATCCATTGGCTCATTCTCACTTTGAAAAAATATTGATTGAGTGCTTCTTTGATGCATAATCACTGAGACAGCTGCTCTGCCCCAGAGCAGACTATCCCATGGAAATACAATGAGAGACACGTGTGTAATATGTGTCCCCAATTTTTTCTCTCTTTCCTTCCTTCCTTCCTTTCCTCCTCCTCCTCCTCCTCCCCCTCCTTCTTATTCTTCTAGAAAAGTTCTCTCTATATTGCCCAGGATTGCCTCAATTTGGAATTTGGAATTTTCCTGCTTCAACCTCCCAAGAGTGGGATTACACGTGTGCACGCCCATGCCCAGCTTCACACGTGTGATTTGAATTTTTCTAATAGCCACATTGATAGGAAAGGAAAAAAGACAGGCAAAGAAAAAGAACAAAATCCATTATGTCCAAAATTACTCTCATTTCAATGGGTACTAACTAGGTCTTTGAAATCCGATGTGCACTTTGCATTTGCATCTCTGCTCAATTTGAACTAGTCATGGTTCAAGTGCTCAATAGCCACATGTAGCTAAAGGCTTTGTACAGTACAACCCAGCTTTTGAATTTTACAATCTAGTAAGGAAAAAGGAGGAACAGATCGCTTAGGATATGATCAAATAATAGGGTATGTGTCACCTACCTAACAGTTTCCCCCCAAATAATATTTGTATCACCATCAGGCAGTTCTGGTGTATATTTGGGTCACCTAGAGAGCTGATAAAGAATACGGACCCCAGAGTTCATGAAAAGTGGAGAAGGCCTGGACTTCTTATTTTCACACAGATCCCAGGTGATCTAGATAAACATGAGTTTGACCACCACTGCCCTACCTCATCCTCAACCTATCTTCTCACTCTTGGTTCTTTAGGTAAGGCTATTGTTCTCCAATTTGTTTGCATCCTTGCAGATACTTAAGGAATTTAAAAAATATTTTGATGTGTAGATTACACCCAAAAATTGCATCTTGAAAATTCCTAAAAAATACTGATACATGGGTCTCATTTCAGAAGTTCTGATTAAGTAGTAAGAAGAGAGACCTGCCTAACAATATATTTAAAGTCTTCCTGATTATAAGGTACAACCAAATTTGAGAACCACTGATCTAAATTATGTGAGTACCAAAAAAGCACATACCTAAGACATCTGTATGTGGGGTCTTAACAGTGAAGATTCTTGAAAGACAGGGTCTAATGTCCCATGCTGGAAGACATGAGCCCGAACATTTTTTATGCTCTTTTTGCTTCTATTAATTTTCTGATTTTTCTTAATAAGAGTGTCTGGCATTTGAAATCCCAGATAATAAAACAAGATCTAATTAAAGAAACAATAAAAGAGTAGCATCAAGATTTTGGGGGGTTTTTGTTTAGATTTTGCTTCTAGTTTTCAGCCCATTGTGTCTGCCTTTTGGAAATGTTTTCCTATTTAACATGGCCTTGAATTGAATGTTGCCATCTTTCCTCCTAGATGGAGGTAAAGAAAACAGTGGGGCATGCTTTTTAGGACTGAGCCATCTACATGAATGGGCACTGTTGTCCTATCTGGACTCCCAATCAGGTAGGCCTTACATTTGAGGCCTCCTTGTTGGGATATGAGATTATAGCAGTACACCATCAGTTGTAATTCTTTTAGCTACTACATGATGTGTACAGTGTTTCAGTATATTTGTGGAAGTCACATAATGCATTTTTAAAGTTCACTTTTGATAAATGAAATAAAATTAAAATGTTGGTAACTCTTAAGAAGCTGTCTAAACAGTAATTTGATCTGGCCTTATAGAAATGACAAGTTCAAGCCAGAGGAAGGGCTTGTTTGATTTTGGGGTCTTCCATGGTTTTCAGATCCTTATTTATATGCTGTGCTTTGTAGTTCTTTATTATTGTTTATTTTTATTTTTTTGCTGTGCTGGGGATATAACCCAGGGCCTCCCATATGCTAGGTAAGTGCTATACCACTGAGCAGTCCCCTTAGCTTCTTTGTATTTCTTTCCCTGTGTGAACTGACTTAAAAGGATAGAACCTTTTAGAGAAGTCTGTTTTAGCCAGCTTTTTCTCTCCTCTGACCAAAAGATCTGAGAAGAGCAATTTTAAGGAGGAAAAGTTTATTTTGGGGTCCACTGTTTCAGAGGTCTAAGTCCAAAGATAGCAGGCTTCATTCTCAGGGCTTGAGGTAAGGCAGAGCATCACTGTGGAAGAGTGTGGTGGAGGAAAGCAGCTTTGGATATGACCACTACAAAGCAGAAAGAGAGTCCACTCACCAGATACAAACAAAATACATAACCCAAAGGCATGTGCCCAATGACCAACCTCCTCCAGCCCCACCCTACCTGCCTTCAGTTAATCCCATCAGGGGGTTAATTCATTGATTGAGTTAAGGCTCTCATAACCCAAGCATTTCTCCTCTAAAACCTTCTTGCATGATCTCACACATGAGCTTTTGGGGTACACTTCACATATAAAGCATAACAAAGTCAGATGCTAAACTTCTTTTAATACCACACACACTGGTTTTATTCTAAACAGATCTTTGCTTTGGAGTATAGAATGAAAAGGAAAATGCATGTAGCCAAGATCCTTATTTGAGCCCATTCCAAGATTCAGACTTGTCTAGACCTGTCTGTTGAGCTGGAGGCAGGTCCACAAGAGAAGACTTACATGAGCTGATGTTATCAAGTCTGTTTTTTGTTGAAGGAGAGTAAGGATGACTATCAAGAGCTGGGGAGGGAGGGAGGAAGGAGGCTATTTTGGTGCAGGGTCTCTTCCTTGCTGGCTCTGATTCAAAAATATTGGTGCAGTTTTAGCTCCTTTCTGTTCCAAGTGACAAAATGTGGCCCAGAGTCGCTGATGCTTCCTCACTGAGACTTAGCACCCTTGAAAGCAGCCAAAAGAGACTTTGTAATAAACTTTGCCCTTCTTCTGATGGGTGCTGGAGGCAAGGTCAAGGTTTGAGTGCTGGAGTAGAGGCTGGTCAGAGAGGAATCTTTTGTGGGTGCACCCCCTTGGAGATTGTGGCTGAGGATCTCATATGGGATCCCTCAGAAGACAACAGTGGGAACTCCCAAACACAACTTAGGACATTTTTTTAGTGGCAAGCCAGGTCAAGAATGTGCACTTTCTGCATTAACCCAACTCCTTCTGTATTTGTCTCAAGTGTCACAGGCAAACTTAAAACTGGAATTACTGGAATTCAGGAATGTTGATTTATATTAGTGGCAGAAATTCTTTGTTTCCCCATTTTTAAAAATTGGTGCATTATAGTTGTACATAACGGTGGGATTTGTCATTACATATTTGTTTATGGTTCTTTAGAAGAATTTTTTTTTTTTAGGTATCTTGGTTGGGAGGTGACTCTGCACAACTTCAGCTCCAGTGGTTTTTGATTCATGGAAAGATTCTTAGAAATATTTCACTAGAGCATACTCATAAACAAACAACTGTTTGAATTTTCATACAGGAAGTGCCCTTGGCCAACAATCAGCCTCAGGTTATTTTCAGAAATACATGTGATGCCCAAAGAGGTTGTTTGGGGAATATCTAATAATTAATTCCCAACTTTGACCAAACTCCATAGGCCTATAATTGCTATGTAAAGTCCACTCACTATT
Organism: Urocitellus parryii; assembly: GCF_045843805.1. Classification (NCBI taxonomy): domain Eukaryota; kingdom Metazoa; phylum Chordata; class Mammalia; order Rodentia; family Sciuridae; genus Urocitellus; species Urocitellus parryii. The sequence goes on from NC_135534.1 coordinate 125,412,402, forward strand.
TGACTCATATTATGTTGTTGTTGTTTTATTGCCTCAAGATTTGTCATCCATTAAAAAAAAAAAAAAAAAAAAACTTTGTTAACTATATTTTTGTAAAGTCATGTGACATTGCTGGAGGGAAGAGCAAGTTTGCATAATATGGATGACATGTTCAGGTGGTTAAACATAAGACACTCAGGCAGGCATGGTGTGCATACCTGTAAATCCCAGTGACTGGGGATTATTATATTACTAATTATATTACTAATAATAACAATAAAAATGATGCTGTCTCACTGTGTTGAACATTAACTATATTTAAGGCTTTGCATATTAAGTGATTTCATACATTTCTTTATTCCTAAATATGATGAATGGAATAAGCTATGGGCCCTACAGACCTAGATCAATGACATGTTGACCAAGTCATAAGAAAGGATTTGGTTGTTTTTAGAAAGTCTGAGTATGGTGTAGCATGGTGGCACATGTCTGTAATCCCGGCAGCCCAAACTAATCACTGCCACTTATTCTAGAACTATCTGATTTCCAAGGTCTACTTCAGGCCTGATAGATTAACATTTCTAGAAACTTATGTTTCAAATGCTTCTATAAGAAATTTACCTGGTTGTGTAACAAAAATGGAAACGCTCTATTGTTTATCCTGATTTCAACTTGCTAATTACAAATATCCATACAACACAGAATTTATAAAATAAAAGTCACTAGAAAACATGTCTCTCAGCCAGAACCACAACCCATATTTTGGTATATCAGAATCTAGAACTATTTCTTTGGAATCCTGCACACATTTGTTTTTCCTAGGGTATTTCCAAAAGCCTTACAAATCCTCATCTCTCTGCTCCCTCATGTTATATGTCATCTTTCCACATCTTTCAGGTCAAGAAATACAGGCCATCAGTATTCAATAATGTGACTCAAACTTGATGACCTTATTTAATCCTAATCAACTCCCAAAGACCCTGTTTCTGAATATCATAGTTAGATTAAGTTGAAACCATATCCAAACCCAAACTGAATGTATTTTTTTCTTATTGCTTTGTAAAGATTCTTTCTGTGTTAAGGACATTCTAATACCAAACATACATCTTTATTCTCACATTACTCTCATTTCAAGTTAATGTTCAATTCATCTATTAGTAAACTGAAAGCTTATAGTATGTTGGGAAGAGAGGTTACTATATGGAGAAGGTCAAACCTTATTTTCTATGGCAAATTAATTTATTTTCAAATTCCACTTTTTCCCTATTTCTTTCACTTTACTCCCACTCTCTATACAGAATTCTTTCCTAAGCCCCAGCTCCCTCTTCAGCTCCCCAAAAGTGAGGCTATTAAGGTGCTCAGTGATTACAGGAGTTGAACATTTTGAAAGAGAAGTGGGTGGTGATGGCACGTTATTGAAACTTGAAAGAAAGCCAGTGTGATATAATTTCACACTGGGAGCTGATTGCTATGGCAACACAGAACAGATTCTGAAAAATACAGTTCAGTATAATAGAATTAGGGGAGAAAATTGATTAGAAAAAATAAGCCATCTATCTTTTGTTTTAGTTTCAAGTTGTTTATCATATGTACCAAAATTCTATGTTAGCACCCAAGAAACATATTTCTGCTTTCAAAAGCAAACACATTTTAATTATGTTTACATGGTATAAAGCCACAAGAAGGAAATACTTTTTGAATTACTGCTTTTGTTTGCAATAATAGTGACAGTATCTCTTTGGAGTCTTTTATTTGAGAAGGAGTAATTTAACTTAAAATTTATACACAGTATAAATTCTTCTATTTTTAAGTTAATATTTTCATCAGTTTACTCACTCAACCAACAAGTACTCATTGCACCACTGTACTAGAAATGAAGTACACAGTATTGAACAAACTCAAAGGAGTTTTCACTTTATAGGAGATGTTTTCTCATTTTCTTAAATATTCCTCAAACCATAAATTCAATGGTTCCTAATATACCAGGATATGCATATGTGATAAATCATTTAATTATCTTTCTACTGTTTGACATTTAACCTGGTTTTATTTTCTTGTTATAATAGATGTTTAAGTGATAATCATATCTGTATATTAATCCAAGTTTCTGGTTATTTCCTGAGGATTCTTTCTTAAAGAGGAAATTACTAGTTTTAAATACCAAACCTCTTTTTTTTTTATAAAAAAAACACACTCCAAAAGATGATAAAATCTCACAGTCTTTTTAGTAATAAGACCATCTCAACAGCAGCATGTCTAGAAATGCAGTTTGAGTAGGATAGGGCAATAAGTTCTTCTACTTTATTAGGGTTTCCCTAAGTAGGTGTTAAAGTTAGAATTTTGCTTTAGAAATTGAAACAAATGTCAGAATTCAATATCATTCAATGAATAGAGCCTTTATAGAGAAGGTCATTTTTGACAAGAAAGAAAAAAATGCCAGATCTATGCATTAAGGGTGGATTTGAAGGAAAATTATGATCCAGTTTTGAAGTGAAGTTTTCTTCAGATCAGTCCCAGAGGTCAACAGACAAATTAAGAATGTCAAAGACCAAGGGCCTAAGAAGCCAGTTATGAGTCCATATCTTGCCAGGGTATTGTTACTAGTGACATCATCCCCTGTGATCCATGATGACTGCCCCAGAGAAAACGGGATCCCATGTTTGTCTCATGAAGAATATCGTTCCTTCTGACCATATCGCTTTCTCAAATAGAGTGTTAATGATGGAATGCATATTATTTGCTGAAAAGATATATTCTACAATATTTGCATTTGAAAGAGTCACACTTATAAATGCCACTTCCTTTTCCTTGACTCATAACATTTCAGCTCCAGAGAATATTTCTTAATTGCCCCACTTCTGTCTAAGGAAGAAACAAAAATGAAATTGCTCCATGTTAGGAGCCTGTGTTCTAGTCTTGGGTGTGCATTGTGTGTCCTAAGGTAAGTCACTTAACTCTTCCTGTGTCTGACTTTTCTTACCTGTAAAATAGGAAGTTGAAGTAGATGATTCCAGGGGTATACAGTCCAGTGGTCTCTTTACCCAGTGTACACACATACACACATAAACACGTGGTTTATTCCTTTCTTTGGGGGGGGGGGCAATACCAGGGATTTAACCCTGGGTGCTTAACCACTGAGCAACATCCCCAGCCCTTTTTATTTTTTTATTTTGAGACAGGGTCTTGCTAAGTTGTTGAATCTGGCTTTGAATCTCTGATCCTCCTGCCTCAGCCTCCTGAGCCACTTTGGCTACAGGTATGCACCACTGCATCTGGCTCATTTTTACTTACTACCATTTTTGCTTATTATCATGTGTAGCTTTGTGAAAGACCTGGAGAATTGAATATGTATATGTGCCACTTACAAATGTCACTCATTCAGAGCTGAAGGGCAAACTCCCTATGTCCTTTTCTTCCTTCCTAAGTTCTTCTGCATCCTCTTCTTCCTCCTTCTTCTTCTTTGTAGGCTGTCAGTTCCCTAAAATGGTTTTGCCTTGAATTTACTCAAATTTAGGTGCCTAGAGTTGACAGAGCTGGGTAAGTCATTTAAAATCACTGGGCTTGCTGAGCACAATGGTGCATACCTGTAATCCCAGTTTCTTGGGAAGCTGAAGCAAGAGGATCACAGCTCAAGATCAGCCTCAGCAACTTAGTGAGAACTGTCTCAAAATAAAACATAAAAAGGGGTCGGATATACCTCAGTATAGAGTGCCCCTGGGTTCAGTCCCCAGTACCGCAAAAATAAAAATAAAATAAAAAGTTTGGGTGTTCAGTTTTGCTCATCTTTCTTTGCAGCCTGAACTCTTAGGATTCCCTTATACACGCGTACACACACACACACACACACACACACACACACACCACATAATGAACCAACTAAAACCAATCTTTCTGCCCTCTCAAACATATAACTTCCATATTTCTTCCTCCAAACTAGAGCTCAAGTCCATCCCTATGTTGCCTATGAGCCCTTGCTCACCTTTGAGACCCACAGTCTGAGGCCCAATATACACGGACCTCCTTTAGGAAGGCTTCCTGGATTCTTTTTGCTGATCCAGATTGCTTTGTCATTTCAAACATTCTAAGCCCCTGTTCTTTTCTATCTCTAGCTCCACACACAGATCAGTAATAGACAAAAGTATTAAAATATACCACATATAAATAAATAACAAAGGCATTTCCTTCTCCCAAAACAAGACAAAGATGTCTCTAAAGCAGAAAATAGGACAGAAACACAAAGCAATGAGCAGGCTGAAACTACAAACCAGCTGGCATCTCAGAGTATGAGAGAATAGTGCAAGTTCTGTGGGGTAATTTGGACCAAAATACCCCATAAAAGTGGGAGACCCAATCAGGCACACTGCCTGAGACTGGAGAATTCAACCAAGTTGCTGGCCTATAAGCAGAGGCTGAAGGAAACACAGTGTTTAGAACATCAGGTATCTTAGAGTCAGAAGGAGACAGTCACAGCCTTACTCTATAAAGGATTCCATGGCTTGTGGGTGGTTCAGTCAATGCAGCTTTAATATCTTCAATGTCAAAGTATCGAAGGAACCCTGAAATTCTTATATAAGACCTCACACTAGAGGAACAGAGAGCCTTGTGGAAGAAACAGCAAAGTTACTGGAAAGGTGTCTTAGTCTGTTTTGTGTTGCTGTGACAAAATACTTGAGACTGGGAAAGGCATGAATTAAAAAGTTTTGGGACTCACAATTATGATAACTGAGAGCTCCAAACATGCATGAGGTCAGCATCCTGCTGAGGGCTGCTTGGCTGCATCACAGAATGGCAAAGAAGAAGAAAGGGTTTCTGTGGTTAAGTACAGAAGGAACACAAACATGAATAAGAAAGCAAGAGACTGGGAGAGGTTAGGCTGAAAGGCCTAACCCACTCTGCAAAGCAGTATTGATCCCTTCATGAGAATGATCATGACCCAGTCACATTTCACATGGTTCTACCTCTTAAAGACCTACCACCTCTCAATGTTTGTTACACAGGGCACCAAGCTTCTAGCACATGAACTTTTGGGGGACAAACCATATCTGAACCACAACATAAGGAAAGGTTAAACTCAAAGAGAAGGAGAGCTGGGGCTGTAGCTCAATGGTAGAGCTCTTGATTAGCATAAGTCCTAGATTTGATTCCCAGCCTCACAAAACAAAACAAACAATAAAAAATGGAAGCCAGGCACAGTGGTACATGCCTGTAATCTCACATACTCCAGAGGCTGAGGCAGGAGGATTGCAAGTTCAAGGCCAGCCTCTGCAATTTAGCCAGACCCAGACTCAAAATAAATAAATAAAATGGGTTGGGTGTGTAACTCACTGGTAGAGCACCTCTGAGTTCAATCCCCAGTGCTGCAAAAACAAACAAAATACAATCGAAACTCCTACTCATGATGAGTCCACAAACTTCAAGTCCAAAGCACATGAACAAAGTGAATATCAAAAAAAGACAAGAAGTAAGCTCATAAATTAGGTGACAAATTTACTCTCAAGGAAATGGAAATAATGGAGCAATCTGAAAATCACTTTAGAATAAGAATGTTTAACATCATTAAGGAGATAATGGGAGGAATAACATTCATTTAAGTCTTAACAGTAATTCTGAATGGAGATGTCTTTTTTTTTATTGTTGTTAATTAAGAACCTGAAGCTTAGAGATTAAGAAACTAGTTCAGTGACCCACAATGGTAAGCAGTAGAGCCAGATTTCACATTCAAAGCTGTTTCCAAAGGCAAGCACTTAACCACTGTGTGATTATTCCCATCAGTGCCCATTGGGCAAAACTTTCTTCCATGTTTCAGACCATCCTGAGAGGATAAGACACAATAGAGTACTTTAAAAGAATGTCTTGGTATTCATATATTTAGCTCCATTTTATTATAAACTGAAAAATATCCATTCAGCATTCACAACTTGTCTGGCTCCCTGTTAGGTTCAATGAGAGTTGTTGCTGGTGAAAAAAAGCAATAGAATCTGCCAGTTTAACTTGGGGGAAAGACTTGGACTCATGTGCTAGGTTTGTAACATTGAGCACAGTGGTCTTGCCTGGGAATGGTACAGTCCATGAGACAGTCAGGATTCCAGAGAAAACAGTGGTTATTGATGGCAACCAAACAGAGGATTGAAGCATATGTGTGGTTTGGATAGGACAGAGAACTCCAGGGAGGAGAAATAGCTTACCAATAGGAAAGAGGCAGGGAAAACTGAATCATTTGGGGGGCCCAAAGGAGGTACCCACTTAATTGGAGAGGAAAGACAATACCGAGAAGGTGCAAAAATGCATTTATACAGATCACAATTGTACCAGATCACAATTGAACCAAGTGAAGCTTCTTCCTTGGCTGGTAACTATCATTTATTCCTGCAAACCGTGCTATAAACTGAAAAGTGAAAAAAAAAGATTCATTAATTTTAATAGGAAAAATTAAAATGAGCATACAAGATATCCAATTTAGTGCATGCCTATAATCCTAATGACTCAGGAGGCTGAAGCAAAAGGATTGCAAGTTTCAGACCAGTATCAGCAACTTAGCAAGATCTTGTCTCACAATAAAAGTAAAAAGGGCTGGGGATGTAGCTTGGTGGTTAAAGCGACTTGGACCCAACCCCAGCAAAAGAAAAAAAAAAAGATAACCAATTTGCACAGATTCAAAAGTATATTAACTGAACAATGATAATTTAACAATAATAATTTAATATAGCTTATAAAGAAAAAATTTGAAGGTTAATAGATACAGTTTGGCTGGGCACAGTGGTGTATACCTCTAATTCCAGCTACTGGGGAGACTAAGGCAGGAGGATAGCAAATTTGAAGGCAGCACAGGCAACTTAATGAGATTCTGTCTCAAAATAAACAAGTAAGTGAAAAGTAAAAAGAGCTGGGGATGTAGCTCAGAGGCATACCTCGGTTCAATACCTGGTACCTCAAATAAATAAATAAATAAATAAATAAATAAATAAATAAATAAAACAAAAGAACTTTAAAAGATCTGGAGATGTAACTCAGGGGTAGAATACTTATGGGTTTAATCCCCAGTACCACAAAATAAATAAATATAAATAAATACAAGTTGGACATAACATACTAAAGGCTTATGGTATACTCAAAGATGAAAGAGATGATGGCTCATAGTCATTCTTTAGAATGTACATTGTGTTAGTTGGGTTTTGATTACTGTGACAATATACCTGAACTTTAAAAGAGGAAAGATCTATTTAGCTCCCAGTTTTGGAGGTTTTAGTCCATGGACAGTCGGCCCTGTGGCTTTTGGACCTGTGGTGAAACACCACATTATAGAGATTACATGGCAGAGCAAAGTTGCTCACCTTATGGTGTCCAGGAAGAAAAAATAAAGACAGAAAAGGGCAAGAATCCTACTATCGCCAGTGGAACACCTCCTTTAACCTAACTTCCTCCCACGAGGTTCTACCTCTTAAAGTTTCCACCACCTCCCAATAGTGCTGTGCTGGAGACCAAGCCTTCCATGCACGGACCTTTGGGGGAAACTTGCAGATCCAAACTATAGCATACATTCTTCTTTCTGGCCATTTTTCACCAACTTTTCAAAAATTTGGGGGCCCACAATCATCTTGCACTAAAACTGCACATACACCAAAAATAAAGTGATTATAACATACCTCAGCCAAAAGATTTTTTGGGCCAATGGAGATACCAGGAGAGTATTCTGCCGAAGTATCTGGAAACAGAGGCACAGACAGAAGTTTACAAGGAGATGCTACTTCTTCCTCCTTGGTCAGCAGATATCTTACAACTCAGGATGCTGTAATAAGTTATCATACAATGGATGGTTCAAACAATAAACATTTATTTCTTCCAGTTCTGGAAACTTGGCAGCCCAAGGTCCAGGGACCAGCAGATTTGTTTCTGGTGAGGGCTTATTCTTGGTTTTTGGATGTCTGTCTTCTTTTTCCTCACATGGTGGAGAGCAGAGGGAGACAAAGAAGTTCTCATGTCCCTTCTTGTAAAAGAACCAATCTCATTCATGAGACAACCACCCTCATGACATAACTACTCCCCAAAGGCTCACCTTGCTAGTTAACATTTCAACTCATGAATTTCAATGAGTGGCGAGACACAGTTATTCAACTTGTAATAGCATAACTAGACAAAGCAAAACATCCTAAGGTCACCGAACATAGAACACAATCCTTAACCATCCTTTACTTGCATGTCTGGGTAAATCTATGGGTATTTCTGCTTGAACTGTAAGGTTGAACAATAATTGCAATTTATCAAATCTTGGGGTAAAACAGTTAGGAAAAAAAGGTGTTAGAAAAAAAGAATTAGTTGTTTTGAAAATGAGCCTTTTCAAGAGTCTTTGCTGTGAAAGTCATTAACTAAACAGTCACTGTGTGAGGTAAGCCTGGACTTGGATGGGAAATTGAAGTGGAGGCTTTTGGTAGGTTGACTCAGATCCCCCTTCCTTAGGCATGTGTTCCTCGTCATTGGCAGCATGCACCTCTCCAGCTGATCTACCATTGTACTTGAAGGTAAGCAGAGGCAGTCCCCTCAGTTCTTAGACAGTCTAGTTGTCTTTTTCTGTCAACACCTAAGCGTTGGGATATTTGGATTACAGACTATCATGGGTCACATATTCATAATATTTGTGGTCTTATGAAACATGTGCTACTTTTTTGTTGTATGACTTCCTTGGTAAATACCTGCTGAGCTTGTTCACAGAAATAGTGTGTAACACAATGATCAAGAGCGATTTATTTGTTAAACAAGAATTGTTTGTTTGATCTTTCAGTATGATATTCAAACTAAGACAAATATTGACTTCACTTGTCAACCCGATGCCTCCAGTGTACATATAACTAACCTCCTAAAGAAGGAACACATTTGAGTGGTTATTATGAATTGTGTTTGGACCGAAGAGAGAGCTTTATGAATAATAGTCGATGTTTTCCTCCTTTGTTGATTTAAACAGGATTTTCCTCACCAGAGATGCTTTTAAAATTAGTAAAGGGAGTGGGGTATAGTGGCACATGCCTGTAATCCCAGCTACTTGGGGGGCTGGGGCAGGAGGATTGCAAGTTCAAGGCCAGCTTCAGCAATTTAGCAAGACGCTTTTTCAAAATAAAAACTAAGAAAAACTTGGGATGTAGCTCAGTGGTAAAGTGCCCCTGGGTTCAATCCCCAGTACCAACAATAAATCAATAAATATTTTTAAAAATTTAAAAAAGGAAAATCTTCAAATAAAAATGCTGTTTGTTCTTAAAAGTCAAGGATCATGTGTTTTCTCTCACATATGAAGGCTAGAGAGAAAAATAGAAGAAAAGCTGGGGGATTGGGAATCTCATGAAAATAGAGATGAGATCAACAGAATAGAGGAAAGGCACCAAGAGGAGAGAAGAGGGAAAGGAGAAGTACTGGAGAATGATACTGACCAAATTATATATTGTGTAAATGTAATAATATGTAACAACAAATCCCACTATTATGTATGATTATAATGCACTAATAAAAATATGAAAATAATGCTATTGGAAGTTTTCCAAATCAATATTTTTTTCATTAAAAAAGAGCTACACAGGCTGGGATTGTGGCTCAGCAGTAGAGTGCCCGCCTAGCACGGGTGGGACCTGGGTTCGATCCTCAGCACCACATAAAAATAAAGGCATTGTGTTGTGTCCACCTACACCTAAAAAATAATATTAAAAAATATTAAAAAAAAATTTTAAAAAAGAGCTACACAAAGAAAGGAAAGAAAGAGGAAAAGAAAAAGAAAGACCAAAACAGAAAAAAATAATGCAAGAAGGCAAGTGTTGACCTACTCTGTTCTCAGTTGCTTTTTGAAAACAAGCCCATCAAATCTTCCCTTCTTGGATGAAAAGTCAAATTGAAATTTTTTTACCCAAATGCTTATAAGCACCTTTTATCTCTACCAAAATTAATTCATATGTATCTCAAGGTTATGTTCACTGCCTTATTAAATATAACTCAAGAAAAATGAGGGCACTTCTTAATATTTACTGTTGCTCAACCACTCTATTAAGTAATTAGTTACATTTTCATCATTTTATTGTTGATAATAAGAATGATAATAATAATTAGTTGTGCAGGAGTAGTACATGAAACTTAGGGATTCATGGGCCATCCTCTCTAATGAGATGCTAAATAGTTTTTAGGCTCTACCTAAATTAATTAGTCTGAAATAACTATAGGCAGAAGGACAATTATATTCAGTTATTTGTATCTTCCTATAAATTATAGCTTTCAGACCTGGGATCTCTTGAGATTTGCATATTTTCAACCTCAGTATAGAACACAGGTTTGGTTCTAATTTACATTCATGAATACTCTGATTGGAGAATTCTTAATAATGAATGCAAGAAAACCAAGATCACATGTATATTAATGGGCAGGCAATTATGTTAATGGCTAAATAACTTTCTACTACATGTTTTAATTATACATTTTATTGGCAGGTGGCTTTTAGAAGACAATTTCTCAAAACAAGGCTGAACTTGTTATCTGCATTTAACAGAACAAGCAGCAAAAGGTGCATGTAGCTAGTGACTTGCTCAAGGTCATAGAAACAAAGTGAGATATGGACTTTACAGCGCTTGAGCTTTGGTTATTTGCTTGATTCTCTTCTGTTGCTTTTCATTTGTTGCTTAGAAACGGCAGCATTTCCTTGCCCAATAGCATGATATCTGCTTGTTCCAGTGTAGAATTTTTAAGTGAAACTCAGACTCTTGTTAAATCAGTTCTTTGAATTCTGTATGTAGCAATAAATAAATAAATCCTCAGAAACAATCATAGTTTGAAAAGGTTGAATTCTGCCAGGTTTGAAAAAAAAAAATGAATCCTTCTCCTAAAAACTTATTTAGTGTCATTTTTCTCTTGGAGTTTCCATTACTGCAGTGTTGTTAATTTATCTGTTTGACCTCAATATGTTACTGCCAACAGGAATCTGTTGCTCCCAGGAGGAAACAGTCATGGGAAAACAAGAAAAATAGCTTTGAAAACAACCAGAATAGTAGTTGATAGTAATTGATTATTTATTAAATACTGACATTGTTTTCAAAACTTCTTCTAAATATTGGCCTCTCTGTTAGCTTTCCATATATAGAGAATGAAATCACTGAGGCTTAACTTATTAACAGACAGGCTCATTTTTGACACAGGAGGTTTTCATCTAAGATCAAGAAGATTTGGGCTTCTGGTGGGGAGGGCTCACTGTATCAAGATGCATGGTGGAGCAAACAGATCACCTTATGAGCTAGGACACAGACAGGAAAGGGAAGAAACTGGGGTCCCACAGTCCCCTTTGAAAGCATGCTCCCCCAAGAACCTACAGAATTCTCCATAAGGCCACTCCTCCTAAAGGTCCATAGCACTGCCCAGTAACATCAGCCAGGGGATCAAGCCTTTAACATGTGGACCTTTGGGGGATCCAAACCATCGCAGCATCAGCATTTCAATCTAGAACTCTGGCATGGAATATCAACCCTTAGGTTCCTGATGCTCCTTTAATATAGTGCAGTAGTTGTGGTCATGGAGTCATATTCAATTTCCAGTCCTGGCTGTACTTCCTATTACCCTAGGAAGATTGTTCCAATGCTCTGATCTTTCTTTGACCAAAGCAGAAATGACCCTATTCACCTTATATGGATTAGTGAGGAGGGATCAAAGTACAAAATGAATGTAAAACACTTTGCTCTAAGTCTGGCACATAGTGGGTACTTTATGACTGTCAGCTATCACTATTGCTATCTATATTAATCAGCATAGATACAGGCATGGATGGGAGAGACCATCTGCATGTGTGAGAAAGTTTCTATGTACAACATATTGCAGCCTTTCAGAATTGGAAGGGCTCTTTAGTTCAATGTTCTACCTATCATTTTCTGATGAAGAATCTGAGGTAGAGAGGAACTAAGTCACTCATCTGAGGTCCCTAAGTGATTTGGTCAATTTGTATCACTGACAAATGCCTAGGATAATCAATTTTAAATGAGGAAGGATTTATTTTGGCTTAGTTTTAGAGGTTTCAGTCCATGGGTGGTCCAATTGTTTTGGGGCCTGTGGTAAGGCAGAACCTCATGGTGGCAGGAGCATATGGTAAAGAAGGCTGCTCACCTCATGGCAACTGGGAAGCAAAGAGAGAGAAAAGGATGTGGCAAAGGTACTAATATTACATTCAAGGGCATGCTGCCAATAATTTAACTTCCTTCTCGTACACCCCACCTCTTAAAATTTACACCACCTTCCAACAACACCATCAACTGGAACTCAAGTCTTCAACACCTGACTTTGGAGGACATTTATGATCCAAAACGCAAGGTATGGTGGCACACACCCTTACACCTGTAATTCCATACTCAGGAGGCGGTGGCAGGAGGATCACAAGTTTGACACCAGCTTAAGTGACTTAGTGAGACTGTATCAAAATAAATATTTTAAAAGGTTGGGAATGCAGTTCAGTTATAGAGCACTCCTGGTTTCAATCTCTAATACTGGTTAAAAAAAAAAAAGGTACAAACTAAAACGCCAAGTCAATGCTGGTTAAGGTCAGAATGTGACAGGGTAAATAGCACATGTATGAACAGAGGTAGAGACTTGAGGTGAGGGTGCAGAAATATAGAACTGAGTTCAGACAGGTTCTGACAACCAAAGCAGGTGTGTGTGTGCATTTGTATTGGTGTGGCAGTGGGAGCACTAGTTCTGGGAAGCTGATTTGGGGCTGCAGCTGCCCATGGGTAAATGGAGGCCATGGAACAATTTGAGCATGCAGAGAGTCCAAACTTTATGAATACATTTGATGGAAAATGAATAATGCAAATAGGACTCAGACATGGAAACAGGTGTCAAGCATACCAGAAAGAGGCTCTACCAAGGTGACAGAGATAGGCACAGTAGGGAGGGAAAATGAATCCAGCTACCCAAGGGACTTCATGACCATACCTGCCAGTCCAGCTGCCTATGCAGTCCATAGGCAGAAACACTCCTCCCAGTGTGGCCCATAAAGGACTATCTCCAGAGTCTGCTGGGTGTATCAGGGTGCAGGTAACCAAGTGCTCAGGAGAAGTACTCTTCACCTTCCTCAAGTTTCACATCTGCAGATTCAACCAGTTGAGCATTGTAATTATTTGGAAAACAACCGAATCTATACAGAACAGGTTCAGACTCTTTTCCTTGGAATTATTCCCTGAACAATACAGCATTATCACTATTTACACTGTATTTACCACTATTTATACTGTATTTATATGTAGTAGGTATTATAAGTAATCTAGAGATAATTGAAAGTATATGGAAAGAAGAATGTATTTATATGCAAATACTGCATCATTTTATCAATTTGACACCTCCCTTTTTTAGTGCTATGGATCAAAACTAGGGCCTTGTACCTACTAGGAAAGACCTCTACCACTGAATTATACCCCCCAGGGCTGCAATAAGCATTTTTGGGGGGGTACTTGGTATTAAACCCAGGGGTACTCTACCACTGAGATACATTCCCAGTTTTGTTTATTTATTTATTTCATTAAAAAAATTATTTCAATTTTGAGACTATTTTTTTTACATGTTGAGGCTGGCCCTGAAGTTGCAATCCTCTTGCCTCACTCTCTAAGTAGCTGGAATTGTGGGCATGTGCCACCATGTCCAGCTCTGCAGCAAGATTTTTAACATGATTAATCAAGATAGGTGGTATGCACATGTAATCTCAGCTACTCAGGAGGCTGAGGCAGGAGGATCTCAAGTTTGGGGCCAGCCTGGATAATTTATCAAGACCTGGTCTCAAAATAAAAAACAAAAAGGACTGAATCTGGGTGTGATGGTGCATACCTATGATTTAATGGACTTGGCAGGCTGAGGCTTGTAAATTTGAGGATTATAAATTTGAGGCCAGCCTTGGCAATTTAACAAAACCCTGTTTTTAAAGAAAAAATAAAAAGGACTGGGGTGTAGTTTGATCTACATTAAATAACAGAATAAAACAACAAAAGTGGATTAGTCAGCTGTAATCAGTGGCTTTTCATCTATGACCTTGTTGACTTTTCCTTGATTCACAAGGAAATTTTGTGCAGGGAACTGGTGAGAAGAACCTGTCTCAGAAAGGCTGTTGGGCTGGAGAGTGCTGGTACATTTAAGCAAAGCAGCATGAAGTGGTGGAGCTGAGGTAGAGAAGACCCCAGAAGGGCCATGGCCACACTTGAGATGACCATCAGGAGCTGAAGGGCAGGATTTGGATGGAAAGAGAAAGGCCGTTGTGGGTCAAGAAGCAGTGAGAACCGGTAAGATGCAAGATATGCTGGACTGATTCTGCAAATAGAAGCATCCTCCAGGTGCCTGACCTGGGCTGTGGGTTGGATATGCCCTAAAAGAGAACACCCATTTCTTTCACTTTCCATCTGATGGCAGCTTTAGTCTTTATACATTAAGATATTTCAGAGACTTTATTTTGAGGGCCTCTCTTGAAAATAACTTGGCATAAGGCTCTAGTCCAGATTCTTCCTCCAGGATTAAGTTTGGCTGCATATAACTGAAAATTCCAATAGACAACTTAAGCAAAACCGAAGTTTGTTTAAGGTGGCCGGATGTGGTGGTGCACACCTATAATCCCAGTGGCTTGGGAGGCTGAGGCAGGAGGATTGTAAGTTCAAAGCCAGGCTCAGCAAAAGTGAGGCACTGAGCAACTCAGTGACACCTTTTCTCTAAATAAAATATAAAATAGGGCTGGACATGTGGCTCAGTGGCCAAGTGTCCTTGAGTTCAATCCCTGGTAGAAAGAAAGGAAGAAAAAGAAAGGAAGGAAGGAAGGAAGGAAGGAAGGAAGGAAGGAAGGAAGGAAGGAAGGAAGGAAGGAAGGAAGATCTGGAGGCAGTGTCTAGGGCTGATAGGGCTGAGACCAGGCAGTTGAAATTCATATCAGGGAGCCAGGCAGCATCATTGCTTCTCCTCTACCAGTTAGAAAGCATCTTCCTCACTCAATATGACCTCATAGATCAAGCTGGAATCTGGAGCTTTGACCATGAAATCTGAGTCTTAGTGTGAAATCCAGGAGATAAAGGGCAAGGCAGAGGGACTCACTTTTGAGCTGAGTCAGTCCCCTTTAAGGAAGGAGCATGGAAGCACCACTCTGATTATATCTTATTGGGCACCCTTCTGGCAAGGAAGTCTGGGAAATGTAGTTTTATAATAAGACTATTGCTGCCAGAGGCATAAAACAGCTCTGTTAATGAAGGAGAGCAAATGGATATTGCAGAGGAAACTAGTAGTCTCTGCCACAGACCACCCCATCCCTTAACAATATTTCATGACTCTCCTTAGTGCATTATCAAATATTTTCTGATCTGTATTTAATTCTCAGCAGTTTTCCTTTTTTTCTTTCCTAACATATTAGGGTTTAGAGAACTTAATATGTAATATAAAAAAAAACTACTTCAGGGATTAACTTTTTAAAAAAAGTATTAGTTCTACATGACAGTAGAATATATTTTGACATATTAAACATATATGGAATGTAACTTCCCTTTCTTGTGTTTGTACATTGTGTGGAGTTACACTGGTCATATATTCATAAATCCACACAGTAAAGTTATGTGCAATTCATTCTGTCTTTCCTATTCCCACCCCCCTTCATTCACCTTTGTCTAATCTAGTGAACTTCTATTCCCCTCCACCCCTACTTATTGTGAATTAGCATCCATATATCAGAGAGAATATTTGCCCTTTGTTATTTTGAGATTGGCTTATTTTACTTAGCATGATATTCCCCAGTTCCACCCATACCTGCAAATGCCATAATTTCATTCTTTAAAGCTGAGTAATATTCTATTGCATATTTGTACCATATTTTCTTTATCCATTATTCTGTTGAAGGACACCTAGTTTCATTCCACAGCTTGGCTATTGTGAATTGTGCTGCTATAAACATTTATGTGGCCTCATCATTGTAGTATGCTGATTTTAAGACCTTTGAGTATATACCAAGGAGTGGGATAACTGGGTAAAATGGTGGTTCCATTCCTAGTTTTCTGAGGAATCTCCATACTGTTTTCCAGAGTGGTTGCAACAATTTGCAGTTCCACCAGCAATGTAACAGTGTGCCTTTATCCCCCACAAGGTATAAACTTTTAATGGCATAATTTTGGCATTTAGGATAATCTAAAGGTAAAGGAGAAGAGACATTGTTAGGCAAATGTGCTTTATATGTAGAAAATCACGTTGTATGGCCCTTCCTTCCCTTAGTCTCACAAAATTGCTTGCCTTCCTTCTTCCTCCCTTTGATTTTCAGCTGAATCAAAAAATTCCTTCTTGCCTCCAAGCTTCAGGCTGACCAACTTCCAAGTCATTGAGTTTTAACCAGGATTTTACATGAGAAACAAAATATCCCTTTTTCCAAAACATATGTATATGGGCTCCATTATAATCTCCAAAGTTGTATTAAGATTATATGTACTTTGAAAAAAGCAAAGTTCATACAAGCAGACGTTCAGTATTGAGAAATATAGCTTTTAGACATTGTTGATTAAAGTGGACTTTTTATTTGTATTGTGTCAGACTCCTCTCAAAAATAACATGTGGTAGATTGGATAGAGAGAAATGATGGGAGGGGAGGGGAGGGGAGGGGTAGGGGAGATAGGAAGGGCAGCAGAATAGAATAGACATTATGATTTCTGTATGTATATAGGTGGCTCTATGACCAGTGTGATTCTGCAATCTGTACAATTAGAAAAATGAGAAATTATACCCCAATGATTCAAATGTATGAATTGCCAAGATCATTGTAATGTCATGTGTAGCTAATAAAAAAAATTAAATTAAATTAAAAAAAAAATAACATGTGGATGGGCTGAGAATGTAGCTCATTGGTAGAATGCATGGTTAGCATGTTTGAGGCCCTGGATTTTTACCCCCATTACCACAAAAGAGGGTGGTATTTAGAATTGAGAATGCCTCCCACGCCAGCCTATATTAGCCCAACTAGGGAAGTAGTGCCTGCTCGAATATGGAATATTAGGAATTCTCCATTAGTATCTGAATCATAGAACTGTAAATAAGGAGTTCCTGCTTTGATAATGGGTGTTGTCTGCCTGAGTTGTCTAATAGGCATTTTGTGGCTTGCTGAATCAGACTTGTCCCTAAACCCTTGTTCTAAATTGGGTAGCTATCCTTTTGTTCAGTGACCAGGGCCTGTGAATTACACTGACAAAGACAGATCAACAGGAGGAGAGGTTTACAGATCTTACAGAAAAGAAGGAAAAAATCCTCCAAACAAGTGGGTAGGCCTGGGAGTTTATGTACCATTTTAAGAAGAGTGACAAACTGTGAGAAGACAAAGGAAAAGGAGTTTGCTCTGGTAAATGTGGTAAATTGTTGGAAAGAAATATGTGTACAAACCTAACAAAAGCTAGAGATTATTTTGGTTTGTTTAATGCAAACTCATCTTGGTGCCAACTTTCTGTTTCCTGTGATGAAGGTTGTTCTCTTCTTACTGCTAGAGAGATGATTTTCCTTCACAAAAGGAAAACTTTGTCCTGCTTTTGGTTAGAAAGGGGGAGAGCACAGAGTTTCTGCTGTATCTGCTATTTCTTAATTGTCCTCAGCTCCAAATAATCCCTGTGCCAAAGTGCCATATTTTAGGGTGCCATATTTAGATTTCCCTTATTATCAAACTTTGAAAAAAGTAAGAACCAGATAAATTTCAGGAACCTCAGCTTCAAGAATATTTAGATTCTTGCTTCAAGGTTCTCCTCTTATTACATTTGCTATAGAATCACATTTGTGGAGACTCTGACACAGCTTGATGGGGCGTGCCGATCTTGTGCCAGTGATGGTAATAACACTTTCTGATTGGTAGCTCATCAGAACCACATGGAACAAGATGGAAAATAGGTCCCCAAAACACATTTGTATTCTCAGATAGACATAATATATGTCACTATAGTAAAGTAGGGTTACAGGAAAGTGGCTTATCAAAATTGTTATTGAACCTAAATGGAAAAAAATACAGTAAAATTCCCATTTATGTGCTAAAAGATGTAGGGACAGATTATGAACTGACAAACTGCTAATCTAATTATCAACTGTGACCATTTAGGACTTGTTATGCCACAGAGGGTAAAGTTCTTAAGAATTAGTAGCTGTGGTTATGAACCAATTTAAAGAGAATACAAAAAGACAAGGAAACTAGATACATTGGCATACTTCTCTAATCCCAGCAACTTGGGAGGCTGAGGCAGAAGAACTGCAATTTGAACCCAACTCAGCAGTTTCGTGAGGCCCTAAGCAACTTTGCAAGGCCCCATCTCAAAATGAAATTTAAAAAAGGGGTGGGATGACTTCAGTGGCAAAGAATCCCCAGGTTTAATCTCTGGTGTCAAGGGGAAAAAAATCTAAATAAAAACAAAAAAACAAAAACCCCGAAAAAACAAGGAGCATAAAAGTAGATGTTTTCTTCTACCATCATTGGATATTTTAACAGACGTTTCAAACATCAAGTCTTACTTCAAGACATCCAATAATACTCAGAATATTTATGAGATTATGCTTGTAACATCATTGTGTAGTCATGACTAATGATTTAAAAATAATATATATAATAGGAGATAAAGCATTAAAGTACATTTTATATAATGGGATAAGAAATGTCTTATGTAATTTATGATTCAATTATATGAGTATGTGAACTTATTTGCAATATAAATTTATTTTGTAGTGTCAGTTATAGCTCTAAATTCTTGAAAAACACTAAATTTTCATAGTATGCTTTTGGTGTGCAGATGTGGGGCTAACTTAGCTGAAATCCAAATTTACAGACTGACTCTGCATGTTGCTGATTTTTTATAACAGCTTAATTCACAATCTGACCAGATTTCTTACTGAAAATTAGGACTTTAACCAGGGATCTCAGCTATTCATAGGGGATATATGACAAAATTCCATCATATTTTTAAGATTTCACAAATTTCTCCTCCTCTTTGCCTTTCTTTCCTCACTTCCTCTTCTCCCTAGCTCTCCTTTCTTTCTCTTTTCTTCCCCTTTCTTTTCTTCTTCTCCTCTCCTTTCTTCTTTTTCTGTAGTGGGAATTAAACCCAGATGGGCTCTAACACTGAGCTACATCCCCAGCCTTTTTTATCTTTTATATTGAGACAGGGTACCACTAAGTTGCTGAGATTGGCTTTGAACTTCCAAACCTCTGGCTGTAGCCTCCAGAGTTACTGGTATTGGAGGTGTGCAACCCCACACCCTGCCCCCACAAACTTTCTAAAATGCTGTCTATAGCTTTTATTTTTCTTTTTTGGTACCAGGGATCTAACATAGGGGTGCTTAACCACTGAACCACATCCCCAGCTCATTTTTCTATTATATTTAGGGAAAAGGTCTTGCTGAGTTGCTTAGGGCCTTGCTAAATTGTTGAGGCTGGCTTTGAACTCTCAACCTTCCTGTCTCAGCCTCCCAAGCCGCTGGGATTACAGGTGTGTGCCACCACACTCAGCCTATAACATTTCCATTTACTAAGAAGCCACATCACTTCTGTGGGAAAAAAAAAATGACAATTTACCACATGTCTCTTCTCTTATTCATATTCTAAGGATAACTAGGGCCCAAGCACAATATGGTCAGGGTGACAAAGTACAAAGTTCTAATGTCACATTCAGGAGAGCCTGAAAGGATTTGTAAATTTATATCATTTAAGGTATAGAATTTTTTTGAGATAGATTGTGAAGATATTTCACTAGGGATGAGTGTATATATGGGTGTATTGTGCCAGAGATTCAGCAGGAAGTGGATTAGGGTGAACTAACCAGCTATGATTCTACCAGTTCTCTTGGTCAATTCATATGATCTTTGATTAAATGTTGGCTTACACTAAATGACACAGAATGATCATTAAGGGTAATATTATAATCAAGAGTAGTAATTACAGGAATTTGAGTGACAAATGTGGAGTTGAATGGATCACATTGGCGTGATCTAGGAGACTCTCTTTAACCTTGTCATGGAGACTATGATGATGAGAGAAGCATCACAATATTTTAAAACAGCTTTAAATCCATTCTTAAAAGGTCATAAATCCAATGAGAAAAGCTCCCATTGAAATGATCTCCATATGGTTGATAGAAGTTGTTATAGTTGTATCTGAAATGTCCTGCAAAAATTCATGTGTTGAAAGCATAGTCCCCAATGCCATAGGTTCAGAAGTGGGGCTTTAAGGCAATGATTAGACCATGAGGACTTTGACCTTATCAGTGGATAAATTCATTTGATGGATTAACCCACTGATAGCTGAGGGTACTACTGGAAGGTGTGTCCTTCTTGGAGGAAGTGATGAACCCAGCCTAATTCTATTTTGAAATTGGGAGCCATCTTGTCACAAAGTCATGAAAAGTTCATTTCTATTTTACTGTAAAGCACTAAGATTTTTATTTGGTCTTACCAAAATCTGATGTTTTAAACTTGCTTGGGATTCCTACCCATGCTTTGAACTTACCTGTGCCTGGCTCTCTTTGACCAGTTAACGACCCTCCCTGAAATCTCTGATGTTGGAATCTGAGTTTGTTCTCAAGATGTTAAGCCATGTAGATCATTAACCTGCTATCTGCCCTTTATTACACTTATCTGACCCCTATCAGCTGTAAGTTCCCAAGACACCTGCTTTTGTAATTTTTATTATAACCAATACCCCCGCCTCTTGCTTGCCCTTAGATCAGATGCTCTCCTCTGGACCTGTTTTTTAGGGTGAGGCAGTCTCTGGTCAACTCTCTTTTGTACACAATATAAGCTTGCTTTAATTTGGTTTAATTCGGTGGTCTTTTCTTTGCATTGTGGTTCAACAGAAATAGTTTACTGGAGGCTTGTCTTGGAAGAGTTTATCCTCTCCTTAAAACCCTATTCCCCAGCCACCACCACTTTGCCTCTCCTGCCCTCTGTTTACAGGCTGCCATGAGCTAAGAAACTTTCCTCCATCATGCCCTTTATCCATAATGTTCTGCCTCATCTTGGGCCCAAAGTAATGAAGCCAACTAACCATGGCCTGCATCCTCTGAAACTGTGAGCCCCAAATAAATCTTTTCTCCTCTAAGTTGATCTTGTAAGTGACTAACACAGCATCCCAGGGTATCTGAGTCCAAATGACAGCAGAAACATGGTTAGTCTGGTCACTGCATTGTGCAGTGGGGCAGGTATTACGTGAAGGCCTTAAGGGATTATCAGACTTGCATACATTTCTGACTGTCATGTTAAAATTATGAGATTCTCAGGAATAAAATCAACAGGCAGCCCATGGATGGATGAAAAGAGAAATTTTACTTAGCATTTAGCAGAAAAAAAGGACTTCTTGAAATGAAATATGAGTCATAATCTTCCGTGATATGAGTCAGTTAAAAAATATTTTGAACCTTTTGCATGAAGGTGAAGCTGAGTACAACTGATAAAAGGCTGTGCGATATTACCACATATGTCTAGTAAATTTATTCTGGCATTTTCTTGAAACAATTGTGGCTATTTTATTGGGAGAAATTTCTAGATACCAAGAATGATTAAATGAATTATTGAAAATACAGATGTCATTGTAATTTTCTGATGAGAGTGATTGGCTAAATTCACTGAAGAGTAAATGAGAAAGCAAAATTCCATTTTGGGCAGAGTTTCAGAGATTACATTCTAATCAAACATTTGAATAGACTGTCTCCTGGTTCATTTTTGCATTGTGATATATTTCCCAATTTGGCTAGTGCAAAAAACCCCGATTTTATCCTGTATCATAATGGTAAATCAGAAATCTAACAAGGTGAAAATTTTAATTGTGGGTGTTATTGCAGGACATTCCAGATACAACTATAACAACTTCTAGCAACCACACGGAGATCATTTCAATGGGAGCTTTTTCCATTGGATTTATGACCTTTCAAGAACTTAACTTGAAAACTTATAAATTAAGTTTATAGTTAAACTTATAAAGCTCTGTACGTGATAAGCAGCTATTCTGCTAGTTTTTTTTTAAATATTCTTTTATGTGATGTTTAGTCAGATGTGGTCACAAGAGGAGACAGAGTAGAGGCTTAGGAATGCAACATTTATTATGCTTACAGTTCCTAGAGACAGAGACAAGGTGTGCCAGGAAGAGCAATGTGGAAAAACACCAGGAGAGAGAAAACAGGAAAGCATGGAAAGCAGAGCCTTTATTGGGGATTGGGTAGGAAGGTAAATCAGGGCAGGGTGAACAGTTGAGGAGTCACCATTGTGAATAATTTTGGCTGGCACTATACCATAGGGTTGCCCATAATATCCTGGTTTCTGGCCTCAGGATGATTAAGTTGAAGAAATATTGTCTCCAGGAATTTGTGGGCAAGATAAAGGGGGTATGACTCTAGATTGTTAGTTTTTACATCAAAGACAGGCTCTGGACAGGACTTTGATGTCACTAAGAATTGGACAGCTCACAGAGGAACAGTCTCTCTGGAGCCAAGAAAGGTGTTTTTGTTTGTGTATTTGTTTCTTTTCTTTCTTTTTTTTTTTTTTTAAAAGTCAATTTCAATAAGTGAAGACTACCAGAAATATTTGGTTAACCTGACAAGATCAGCAATAAACAGTTGCCATCTTGTTTCAGGGGTACATCAGTTTAGACTCTGTGCCACAATCTAGTCCTTAAAGACCTGTAACAAAAGTAATCACTCTATGTCATTAATACTTACACTGATGACATGCTGACCCCAGAGGTCAGGAAGTAGCAAGTTCACCAGTTATTCTGGTAAGACACATGAATCAAGTATTTGCAAAATAACTTACATAAAGCTTGTAGAGCTCCAAGGGTCTGAGGAACATTAGATTTTTTGTATTTTTCAACAGAAAACACTACTGAAAACTGTCCTCTACAGCTAAGAAAGAGGCATGGTACATGGTAAGTCTCTTTGGATATTGAGTGTTCTGTTTGGACTAGTTTTAGCAGGTGACTCCCAAAGCTATCAGCTTTGTATGGGGGCCCAGTGTAAGATAAGACTCTCCAAATGGGCTGCTTTATTTTTTCTTCTGGTTCAGAATATTCAACAGATCCTGGAGTAACTGTGGTAGATCAGAATATATTTGAAGCTCATGACAAGTCCTGACAGGATAATCACAACAAAGACAATAGATATTGTAGAACAGTGTTATGCTCCTAAAGCTAATAACTATTCTTCTTTGAGAAAGAACTTTTGACTTGATGGATACTGTATGATAGAATCAGTCATGAAGTCAGGCCTATTGCATTTCACTTAGACCTAGGGATTGAACCAGTAGTGCTCTACCACTGAGCTATATATCCCAGCCCTTTTTATTTTATTTTATTTATTTTGAGACAAAGTTTTCACTAAGTTCCCAGGCTGCCTCAAACTTGCAATCTCTCCTTCAGTCTCTGGAGTAGCTGAAATGACAAGCATGCAGCACTGTGCCTGGCCATCCTTAGACTTTCTAAAACTACCAAATTCTTTCTTATGGCTTTGCTAACATGACATTTTTCCTAGGCCTGCACAGCCTATACCTTATTTTATTCATCATGTTTAGGAATGAGGAAATGTATAAAAATCACTTAATATTCAGAAGCTCACACATATTTGATATAGTATGATAGCATCTTTTTTGTGTTTTTATGAGATTGTGTAGCTACGAGAAAGAATATGATCTAGAGAGTTGGGGTATAAATCCTAGAAAAAGTCATCTTCTCTAATGACCTTGTTTTCTTCATCTGCAAAGGGTCTGATAATTTCTGCACAGTGTACTAGTCACACTGACAATAATGTAAAGTGTATTCCTGGAGCTGTGCTATGTGGAGTTAACTTTCTTCAGTGTTAGATCCCAGGAAACATTGTGACTTTCTTAACTTGTAGTCAATGCTATCGGATTACAGATTCCACAATCAAGGTGTAACCCATTAGTCAATGGTATGTGCTTGAAATCATTGTTGAAGTATCCACTAGGAAATTAGCCAGTCCTGCTGTAATGAGCTTCATGCTTGTGCAATTGTAGTAATTGTCAAGTGGGAATCAGCAAATATAAATCTAGAAGGAAGCAGGATGCTTATGTGTCTTCTGAAGTTTCTAGTCTCTAAAGGAAATGGCCAATGAAGCTGATCACTGGGGTTCTGATATTTAAGGACTCCCCCAAACACCCTCACTGAGATACTTTCTGGCAGGCTACAGGATCATCAAAGGAGGTTGAAGGAAAACACAAGGGCCAGCTGGTGCTAGGAAAAACTTGATGCTTTCATATACATACATGTGAATTGACTACGGTAATGTTGCCTAGCAACATATTCTCCTCCCCTCCACAGCTAAGTCAGCTTGCTTATTGCCATCTTGTGACATCTACACTCTTTACCTCTTTTAAAAAGATTTTAACATTTATTTATTTATGGTATGGTGGGGCCAAACTCAGGGCCTCCTCTACTGCTGATCTATATTCCCAGCCTAACTTTTTTTTTTTAAACTGGTACTTATTTATATGTTTTTTGAGAAAGGGTCTTGCTTTGTTAACCAGGTTGGTCTCAAATTCTTGGGCTCAAAGATCCTCCCACTTCAGCCTCCAGAGTATCTGAAACTATAGGTATGAGTCACCATATCCAGTTCTCATCTTTTGATATTAGCTTGAAGTTTCCTATGAATCAGAATTTGCTTAGATACAGCATAGGAGGAATATGTCGCATAAAAGGATAGAAATGCAGATTGACTTACTAGTGTCATTTGGAAAACACATTATACAGACATCTCTTTAAAAAGTTAATGAGGCCAGGTGTGGTCTATAATCCCAGCTACTCTCAAGTTGAGGCAGGATCGCAAATTCTAGGGCAGTCTTGAGAGCTTAGCAAGATCCTGTCTAAAAAATCTATATCTATATCTATATCTATATCTATATCTATATCTATATCTATATCTATATTGATATATAAATATATATATTATATATAATATATAATATATTATATATATATTATATATATGAATGAGCTGGGATTTAGTTTAGTGGTAAAGTATCCTTGGGTTTAATCCCCAGTTCTCAGTATGGGGGTGGGCAGAGAGAGTCAATGGCCCACTTTTTGATCATGTAACAAAAGAAGTTTAGTTGGAAGAAAAATTTTAATAAGGGAAATAAACTAAAAATCCTGCCTTCTTTTGAAGGTCTCATTCCATACCACAACTCTGTCACTATCATATTCATAACAGAGGCTTGGGTGGATGTTTCTGATTGTGTAGAGCAATATTTATAGGTAGACTTTAAGACAGAGGTGAGGGGTAGTGTGGCTCAGTGATAGGACAGAGCACTCCCCCAGCACATAGAAGGTCCTGAGTTCAATCCACCAGCACCACAAAAATGAAAAGAAAAGGTTAAATAAAGTTCTATTTTGGAAAATATGTAAAAACTTTGAAGAATAATCAAAACCAAACCCTAATTGATAGCATTTGTCAATGTCCATGATTTATATACTCTTGTGATGGCCAATTTTAAGCTACAATGTGTTGTCCCTGAATGTAGAGTTGAGAAGAGATGCATGGAAGTTGGGCTCCAGGGCACCACTGAAGGATTTCTAACATTTAGTCTTTAAGGTAGGAGAATTTCATACATTCGCCAATAATTCTGCAAAATCCAAATCCCAAGAGGATATAATTCAAAGTATTCAGAAAAGTATTCAGAAAAACAAAACAAAATAAAAACCAAGTAGGTTTATTTCCACTAACTCATAGATATGATTAACTGGAATTTCCTGGAAATGAAGGATAGAGTCTGCAATCATTTACAAAGTATTGAGAACATCATGAGCACCAAATTATTACTTGCAGAATATTGGCAATATTTGAATACTGACTCTTATTACTTAAATTTTGAAATTGACATTATTTAAGTCATTTCTTAAAACTGAACTTCATTCTGAGAAACTATATTATTATATTATAATGGTGAGCTGGTTGTATTTTCAGATAGACATTTTAGCAATTACAGAAGCTTTAAAGTAACAAATATTCAGGATAAGACCCTAAATCACTTTGCATTACCACTTGTGGCTTTTGTACAGGTGTAGGCACTGTACTTTGTGAAACAACACATCAAGTAAATGTTGGACATTATTACTATTTTTCTTTGGATGAGGAGTATTCAAAAGCACCCTCTCATAATGCAGGTGATAAATTCTTAGTACTATGTTTAGATAAATCATGTGAAGACTTGGCTCTCAATACCTTGAAAAACTTTAGGAAAAATCTGTTTGACCTTTCTTTAAAGGTCACTGCTGCTAGGCAACACGTTTCATCTGGGATGTTTCTTAGATTTCATTAAAACACCTGGCTATTAGAGGTGGAGGTGAAGAAACACATTCTGCTTCTGTCTGACATTTCAATAGGGATGGGAGCTCAGAGAGGATAGCAGGATTCAAGAGAGGAATTCATGAATTTTTTTTCCTCCTCTTGCACATCTGTGCTGTAAGCAGAGAGCAGTGGATTGGAAAATGGGGATCTAACACATTTAATCCTGCTAGTCACTGGCCAGCTTCCCAACCTTGCCTTCCCAGTTCAGTCAACCAGTTGGAGCTGGAGTCAGTCTGCAATGGTGGGGAAGATCAGATTTCAGAAATGGAAGGTGTTCTGCCCCATCCTCCCTCCAGAGCTGATCAAGGGTAATTATTCACAACAACAACAACACATGGTGAGTCATTTTCTTTTAATTTATTGATTTCTAACCATAATTGAGAGAGCACTTCTATGGCAAGTTTGGAAGAAATTTTTATGCCTTGTTACTATTTTTCTTTTTCCTTGTTTTAAAGAGGACTTAGCATTCAAACCTAAATCCAAATCAAAACCTAATTTCCTTAGGTGGTTAACTGAATCAAAGAAAGAGTTGCCTCTAATTACCAGCTGTCTCCTGATTGCAGGCTTATCTGTATTCATCCAAGACTGGTAAATTTATAATTTATGAAGCCTGTACTGCCACTTGCCTTAATAGCCCCCATTTTAGAACGCTGAAGTCTTCAAACCAAAGGATGCTTAACACAATGTTTAGTAATGTTGATGAAGCTTGATCAATTATTCCTGAAGTAAGTGCTTGGGGAAAAGGAAGTAATTTCCTAATTCATCCCTGCTTCTCCTCTAGGTAATCTACCCAGTATCTTTCTCCCAACTACAGAAAAAACATAAGGCTAGAAGGTTCAGAAATACACCCATCTGCTGAATTTGACTTCACTGCAGAAGGTAACAAAATTCAGTGTATTTTCAAACTTTCAAATGTCAGTGGTGAGGATTTTCTATTGCCTCACATTTTCGTGCTCAATGATTAGAACTTCTTTTCTGTCAGCGGGTACCTGACCTCACAGTTAGTTCCTCAACAGAGTCTTGGGAAAGGTTCAGTCGAGGAAGTGGACTCTTGCTTCTGACAAGACTTGATCACAGGCTTAAAGCAGGTGACAGGAATGGTTTCTATGCAAGAGGGCTTTTCTGAATCACATGGATGCCAATAGTACCAGTGAACACAGTGTATGCAGTCTCCCAAGCAAAGTAGATTTAACTCAACTGTTATCACATAGAAGACATACGCACTCTCAAGAACTCCTATTTTAAATTATCTTCGGGTAGAAAAAAA
Organism: Urocitellus parryii; assembly: GCF_045843805.1. Lineage (NCBI taxonomy): Eukaryota > Metazoa > Chordata > Mammalia > Rodentia > Sciuridae > Urocitellus > Urocitellus parryii. The sequence continues at coordinate 125,439,966 of NC_135534.1, forward strand.
AAAGCCACAATCTGTATGATGCAAAGGGTTAACAGCCTTTTGTGACCCATGTTAGATCTAGCATTACCGCCCAGCCTTGTGATATAAGGCTTAATTTTTTTTGTTTGGGGTTGGGGTACCACATTGAGCCCAGGGGCACTCAACCACTAAACCACATCCCCAGTGCTTTTTTATAGTTTATTTAGAGACAAGGTCTCACTGAGTTGTTTAGGACCTTCCTAAATTGCCAAGGCTGGCTTTGAACTAGCAATCCTCTGGCCTCAGCCTCCCAAGTTGCTGGGATTACAGGCGTGCACCACTGTTCCTGGCAACTTTTTTTTTTTTAAAGAGAGAGAGAGAGAGAGAGAGAGAGAGAGAGAGAGAGAGAGATTTTTTTAATATTTATTTTTTAGTTTTTCGGCGGACACAACATCTTTGTTTGTATGTGGTGCTGAGGATCGAACCCAGGCCACATGCATGCCAGGCAAGAGCACTCTACGGCTTGAGCCACATCCCCAGCCCCTACTTTTTTTTTTTTTTTTTTGGTTTTGTTTGTTTGGTATTTTTTGGTGGTGGGGATCGAACCCAGGGCCTTGTGCATGAGAGGCAAGCACTCTACCAACTGAGCTATATCCCCAGCCCTCAACTTTTTTTGGTTACTAGTTTTCTAAGAAAATGAGTTGAGCAAAGTACTTTCTAAGGTTTCTTCCAGCTCTGAGTTTCTTTGGCTCAATTATGTACCTTTTCTTCTAGAATCCTGCTTAGTCCTCTGACTACTTAAGGTCACATTTTTATTGTAGTGTCTGGAATTAATGATGTCCATGAGATGAAGAGTTTCAAGCATCTCATTTTCTCCCTGGCATTTCCCCACTTTGTCTTTGATTTTCTCTTCTGGGCTTAGAATTCAGTAATTGAGAATGTCATGGGTGATCCTTAACTTCCTTTTGCCTGGTGTTGTTGGTGAAAAAATGGAAAGCATATACTGGAATATTCAATAAGCTTTGGAGCAAGAGGGACTTAGGCTCAAATTCCATCTTAGCCACTTACTCTCTGAATGACTTTTGGCAATAGGTACCCGTTCTGTAATGTGGAAATAAGAATACCATACCATGTAGAATTCTTGAAAGGATCAAGTATTCCCACAACCCAAAAGCATTTATTGGTTCACCCATTCAAAACTCACACTACTTTTCCATTTTTTGAGACTTCCACATCCAAATGGATATTCTATCTACATGTTTGAGTTCCAATTTCTCTACCTGAATTAGTTACCTTTTGTCACTATGAAAAAAATACCCAATAAGATCAACAAAGAAGAAGGAAAAGTTTATTTGGGGTTCACAATTTCAGAGGTTCAGTTCACAGTGGGGTGACTCCATTGTTTTAGGTCTAAGTGAGGTGGAAAATCATGGCAGAAGGGCATGGTGAAGAAAGCTGCTCAGCTCTTGGTGGCCAGGAAACCAGAGGGAGATGGGGGAAGGGACCACAGAGAAGACCAACCCTTTCAGAGCACACCCCCAGTGACCTACCTCCTCCAGTCATGCTCCACCTGCTTTTCATCTCTGATCATTTCTGCATGAACACAGGAGCTTTGGGAGGATACTTCTTAATCCTAACCCTACCTATTCAATTATTTCCTTTTATCTCACCTAAGCTAATAACATGAATTTCATTATCATTAAATGCATGATCCCTGAAAATCAACTTCAGTACCCCATTATCTGATCACCATTTTCTACTCATCTTCCACCTTTACTCTAATATCTCTACTCCAACAATTCTTCAACCTCAACCAGGAATGTAATCCTTTGGTCTGAATGTATTTTCACCATCAGATACTTTATTGTATTCTCATTGCCCTTCTTACTGAGGTCCATGGCCACCACTGTAATCACCTCTTGCATGTGCCATGAACAATGTAGGCCTTTTTTTCACTAGCAAAAGTACAATCTTGATTAAATACAGCCTTTTTTTTTTAATCATAGCAAAAGTACAATCTTGATTAAATACAGTTCTTTACCTTCTAGTTACCTTCACCCGAGCTGCTAATTATTGGGGGGAAAACACCAAATAACTGTGTTAACTGGTCCTTGCTTTAGTTTCATGATTAGAATTGTACAAAACCATCCAGTACCTGTATTAACAGTGTATTAGTTAAGTAGTATGTTTATTGAACTAGCCTATTAGTAGTATATTAGCTTATTAAACTAGCATATTATTTTTTCCCACTATTTTATATGACTACTTCGCATTCTTCACTCCCTTCAAATCTTTCATGCTCCTCTCCAATGCCACATATTCAACTGGGAAATAGAAACCCTTAAACATCACTTCTTCCTTCATCTGCCAGTACCTTCTCATACTTGCCATTAATTACCAGAAGGAAGGTCAGTACCTCTACTTTGCTCTTTGTTTTCATTTCCTCTTATCTGCTAAAAGGCTTTCTTCTTGCAGATGGTGCCTTCTTCTGCTATGGCAAATATCATGCTTGTCCTGGGACACAAAGACTAACAAACACCAATCCTTTCTTGAGGGCCTCCTTGAGCACTAGCTAGAAGACCATGTGATGGGTGCCTCTCTTAGGAGAATGGGCAAAGTTCTGTGTGGCCACAGGTAGCTCTGGAATCAATTGGTGCTGCAAAATAATTCCAGGTTTAGTGGAAATTTAGCAGCAATGCTATAAACCTTCATTGTCTACTTGGGGCTAATGAGCTTTCTCATTATCTTTAATACTACTCTTACTCTCCTCATATTGGAAGCCCAGGCAATAATTTACTTTTTATAAAGCAAAATGATCTTATTTATGTAAGATTGGTCACTTAATTTGGTGAGGACTCATGAACAAATCTATGGTTTGTTATGTGTTCCAAGTGTTTTTTTCACCTTTTCTTCAATTTATTCATATTTTATCATATAGAAACTTTTAATCTTTTGTGAAGTTAAATTTATCTATTGATTTATGATTTGTGTTTTGTCATCTTGCTTAATAAGACCTTTTTTAATCCAAAACATACTTACATACTCTTCTTTTCAGTCATTTAATGCTTACTAATGGAATGACTGCAAAGATCTAAAAATTGCTATTGGCCCTGAGTGTATGTGTGTGTGTGTGTGTGTGTGTGTGTGTGTGTGTGTGTGTGTGTGTGTAAGGGAGAGAAAGAGAAAAGAATAGTTCATTTGGGCAGCTTTTTAATTGTAGTTGGAGACTATAATCCTTGAACATCTGCATTTGATAATTTTGTATTGTCATAAAAACTTTGGAGGGCATAAACAGGGTTATATGATTGATACTACATGGGAAAGAATAAGAAGCCTGCTTGAAATAGGGTACTAAGAGAGCCGAGACAAAGAGGAGCCAACCATTTATGTCAGAGGTAAGTATTTAGGCACAAGGAAGAGCAAAGACAATTGCTCTGAAGCAAGAGAGGGAGTAGTGTGTAATAACCCCAGAAAACAAATCTGTGGAGCTTTATGAATGCAGGAAAAGTGTGGGAGCGGTGGATAAAAGGAATTGTGGTGCTGGGTTGATTTCTAAGAACAGTGAGAAACTATTGATAGGTCTTGAGAGAAGAACTTAAGAGGCTTCCTGTCTTTCAACAGCTCAGATGACCTGTAAGCCTTGCCTTAGGAGGAACTATAAGCAAGCTCACCTGAGAATTATCTAAAAGGGTCAGAAAGTCTTCTATTTTCTCACTTTATATCAGGAATAATGACTTTAAAATGCATTATATTATTCCTCTGTTTTCAACAGAAGCATAGTATTTATGTGATTGTAAGGATGCCCTAGGCCTTAGCCTAAGCAACTCCTTTTAAAACTCTAGCTTGAAACCTGCAGTCTTACCAGACACACCTAACAGAGCTCTCCAGTATGGCCCTCAGGCACAAACAAGTCACTTCTTCCCACCCTGGCAAACTCAGAGTGAAGTCTATGGCATGTTGTCCTAGCCCAATAAAAGAGAAAGGCAAGAAAATCAGGATGGGAACCACCAGACCAGATGCTTTAACCCCAGGGTAAATGACATCATTAAGAAACCTGATGGCAGCTGGTAGGGATTGAAAAGGGTGGTCAAAAGCCCCCAAATTTAGTATAAATGAAGGAGCAAATGAACAGACATTCAGCCAGCTGACACTGATGCCCTTATGCTGGAGAGCCTGATGAGGACCTGGATTGACATCTCAACTCTTTTCATTGTTTGCCTGATCCTCTGCATCTTCCTCACCACTCTCAAACTCTACAGCCACATCTTGACCCTGGTGAGAGTCACAACTGCTCCCTACAGCCCTCTCCACAACTGTTCATCAACTCCACCCCAGAAGAAGCCTGCCTTAGTTCCTGACCTGATCACCATGGTCTGAGTGAATGTGCATCTTAAGCCTAAGGCTTGAGACTTTTGATCTGACACTTGAGCTTAGCATGCAGAAGAAATGTCAATCATGAGCCTGTCATGATTAAGTGTATTTGCAGTGCTTAGAATTAATCTAGAATTGTTTGCTGTGAATTGATTATGTCTATTGCAGTGCCTAGCATTAAGAATTGTCATTTTCTTGATTAAGAACCTATAGAATGAAATTGTATTGAGTGCTTTGAGTGAATTAAGCATTGACAAAGGCAGAAGTGCATGGATATTCTTTATTTCTTCCCCTCAACTGCATTAGTGGTACCTTTGCCATTGCGACAGTGATATTTTGGAGGTTTCTTTAAAAACATATAGATTGATTCTGCTGTAGGGAATGCTGTATTCTAAAAATAAACTGCAATGTTCTGCATGTTCCATGAACTCAAAAGCAGAGTTCTTTCATTCTTTTAAAAACACATGAGAGTGATAACAATTAACAAGGTGCTATTGTTGTAGGGACAGATGAGGCAAGGCACTGATTACAATTAACAAGGTACTATATGGAAACTATTGTTTTATAAGAGGCTTTGCCCTAAGGTATCTACAATTAATCAGGGAAAGAAAAGGCATGAACCTAAATACTTACAATGTAACAAGGCTTTTTGTTGTTGTTGTTGTTGTTGTTTTTGCTGTTACCAGGTTTGAACCCAGGCCACTGAACCACCTTGCCATATCATCAGCCCTTTGTATTTTTTGTTTTGAGACAGGGTCTTGCTAAGTTGTTTAGGGCCTCACTAAATTGCTGAGTCTGGCTTTGAACTTGTAATTCTCCTTCCTCAGCCTCCAGAGCCACTATGCTAGCTCTTATAACAAGGCTCTTAAGAGGGCTAAAAACAGAGTATTATCTTAATCATGAGAGCGCTGTCCTCAAATGCTGGGGTGATGGGGGGAGGCTTTATGATATGGGCAGTAATGGAGATGGATCCCAGAGAGCTCTAATACTAAGGGGAGAACATTCCTGGAATGGGAAAGGGCTGGGTAGTATTTGAGGCAAGCCAATAGAAAAGTTGGATGGAGAGAGGGTAGATTCAGGAGATTAGGGGGAAACATAGCTTAATGGTGGTTAGTTAGGGACAAGAGTGTGGTTGGCAAGGCTGTGAATCCTGTTTGGAATAGCACCCATAAAAAGATAGATTTAAAGCTTCATACTGAGGCCCTGGCTCTGTTGGGCACTGTTTTTCCCCAGGAATCCCTGAAACCTCATCTTAACATCTTACTTGTAAAGGAATTTATGTGCTTTTATCTTCAAGTTCCACAACTGGTTCTGTTGTTTGGAGGACTGCCTTCGGGCTTCTGGAACTCCTTACTTGCAGCATCAAGGTGTTAGAAGCTCCCTACAGTTTATGTCACTCTTTGCCCCTCCCACGTAGATTATGATAGTTTAGCTCCTTGGTCTCAAAGAAGGAGCCTAACTATAGCCTAACTTCCCCTTCTTAATTCCCTTATGGGATCAGGCTCAATCAACTCTATAGGACTTGGCCTGAAACTGAGCCTCTTGCTGCTTCGCTTCTTAATCTTCTGTTTCACTTCTCTCACCTTCTAACCTAGCTCCTCTGGAGTAGTCTCCTTAATAAATCACTCAGTTTTGAATTCTTTTTGCAGCATCCTATATGCTGGCCAAAGGCTACTTTAATTTCCCCAGCTGAGTACAGGAATGCCCCAAGGTGACCTATTTACTCTCATATGGACCAACTGAGAAACAGCTTTGGAGGAATGGTGAGACAACAGTCAAATTGCAAAGATTAAGAAGGGAGTGGGTCATTTTTTTTAAATCCCTTATTATTACATTGAGGATATTTACAGCTTCTTGCATTTTGCCTCACCAAAGCAGAGTTTAGAAGATTGAAATTTCTAGCTTCTCTTGCAGGTGGGATGCCAGCAACGTGATACAGGCATCAGACACACCCATATTAACCATCTGTTCAGAAATGAGCACCTTGGGAAAGAGACCTTGATTATTTTTAAGTAGGTGGCAGCAAAAGTTTAGGTTTTTTGAGGAGAAGTGATTTTGTGATTGTGGTCTTGATTTGAAAGAAAAAAAAAACTTCTTTTTTTTTTTTTAAATTGGGCATGGCAGTGCTGGAGGTGGTTCCTCATGGTTCTCAGTGGGTGATGGTGACAGCTGCCAGAGCAACAGGAATTCTTTTCTCTTCAAGTCAGTTCTATGGATGGTTTGGAACATTGTTCCTGGAAATTCAATATCAGTAACACTGTTCTCCAGCCTTTCCAACAGTATCTTTTCAATAAATTCCTCTTTGGAATCCTTGGAGTCGATCTTGGTTGGCTCTAAGCATGTAGGAACTCTGCCTGAGACAGTAGAGGATGAGAAATTATGTCTGTGGTGGAAAGTCTTTCCACAGTCATGGGAAAATTAGACAGTGCCAGTTGACTATGGTTGCCAGCTTCTAAGATGGCCCCAATATCACTGCTCTTTAGTGTTCTTGTTCTTCAGTTGTCCCCTTCCATGTTGAATCAGGGGTGGTGTGTATGACCAATAGAACACATAGGAGACAACAGTGTATGACTTCTGCAGTTAGTTCACAAAGACATTATATTCTGAATTGTTTCCTTGGATAACCTTCTCTGGGAGAATGCTAACTACTAGGTTGTAAGAAAATTCAAGAAGCATTTTGGAGATGCCTACATAAAGGTGGTCAGGCTTGTCAGCACTAGTTTGCTGGCTATGTGAGAGATGATTCTCCATTTTCATCTAGCCTTCAGATACCACAACTCCAGATAAACTCTGGCACAACCTCATGAGAGATTTCAAACTTAGAGTAAGTAGGTCCACTTTTTATGCTTACATTTATTAAGTATTTTGTGCTAGGCCTTGTGTTAAGATCTTCAATGTTTAAACTCATTCTAATAACTTTATGAGACATACCATGATTTTTAAAAATTTAATAGGTAAAGAAGCAGGAGTTAATGGAAGTTAAGGAGACTAGAGGTTAATGGAAGTTAAGGAGACAGTTCTCTCAAATATCAGAGAAAAAGTTCCTAACACTTTCTACACTCTTTGAATGGTTTACTTAAGAGCAACTGTTCTGAAAAATATAAAAAAGTGAGTCAATATGAGAAGAGTTAAAAAAAAAAGCTTTTTTCCCCCCAAGAAACTATATGACCCTCAACCTTCATAATTTCAACCACAAAAGTGACATAAAGGTAAGTAGAATTTTCCCTAGCTATTTAAAAACACTTTCAGAGTAGACATTGTTTTGCATGGCAAAAACAATATAAAACTTCAGACATAACACCAATAATTTATTCACACTCCAGTTTCTTTTTGGGGATGGTAAAGCTCTCAGGGCAGTTTGTGGAGTGGCTTGAGGATGCTGTCTGTTAATATCTAATGCTCTGCACTAAAGTAACCAAAGATGTGCACTTATGTGTCAGATCTTGAGTTGAAAAGTCAATTTATTCTATAAGGGGCCAAAGTTAGAAAGTAAAGTAATAAAAGAGAAGCTTGGTTTCTAAAAACTGAGCTGGCCAGGTATTTTAAAGACTATGGTAATTAAAATCACAAGGTACTAGAGTGAGGATTGACAGGTCAGTCAGGCAGGACAGTTGTCCTTAGTATGTTTTAGGAAGTCATTTATAATTAAGGAAACATCACAACAGATATTTAACAAACTAAACAAAAATAGTTTAAACTTAAAAACAAAAAGGAAACATCACACACACACACACACACACACACACACACACAAAAAAAAAAAAAAAAAAAAAAACATCCAGGCACAACTGCACATACCCATAACCCCAGTGACTCTATATAGTCTGAGGCAGGAGTATAGCAAATTCAAGGCCAGCCTTAGCAACTTAATAGACCCTGCTCCTAAAGAAAAATAAAAAGGGCTTGGAGGTATAGCTCACTGGTAGAGCACCCCTGTATAGTAATAATAATAATCATAAGGGTGGGGGCCCCTGTAAAGTTTACACTGACTCAGCTAGTACATTTATAAAAATCTATACAGAAGAAATAGAAAATCAGAAAAAGATTTATATATGAAACTAAGCAACAATCTAAATAAGCTTCATTTGCTTTTAATTGTTTGATTCTCTCACCAGACTTAGAAGTCACATAGCTAAGCAATATACTCCTATTAGCTTTGCAATAGATAATACCCACCCCTCACTTTCCTTTATTTATAAAGGTAAGATATAATTTTAAGTAAAATGTTCCATGATCTGTGCAGATGGGTCATTTATGTTTTTATAGTTGGTAGGATTCCATCTGGGTCTACTTTTAGCCTCTTGTTTTATTCAAAATTACTCCAAATAGGATGGGCATATTCAAACACCCAAACTCTGTTTGGGATTATTTGGATGAATTCTACGTCTTAGTAAATCTCTCCTCCATACAAAAAAAGTGAAGAACAGATGCCAATTAAAGGCTTCTTCATTTGTTTTCGTCCAGTGCTTCTCAAACAGTAGTGTACATATGAATTAACTAAAAATGTTGACAAAATACAGGTAGAATTCTGAAAGTCTGATTGGGGCCTACCTTGTGTATTTCTGATAAACTGATGGTGCCAGCCCAAGAACCATCCTTTGATAAACAAGTTGTAGGATCCCTTGCCTGCAACATGTTGCCAGCCCAACATCTCTTGCCTACAAATATAAAACATTTAAAAACAAGTTTCATCATTAAGCATTAGCTAGGTGAGTAATACATACTGGTGTCTCAGAGTCTACTTCTGGGGGAACCATTCTGGAGTTATGAGTTCTTTAGGAGATTAATAAATGATCTCACAGTGCAAGTACACTCACATGAATGTGGGAAAATATATACATTATTTGATTTATGTATGTTTTTGCAAATTTTTGGTGAACTTGTTTTAGGAAATTCTTGGGCATATTGGGCATAATATTTCATCTTTCCTGGTAGAATTGCATAGAGTGATCAAAAGGGCAAACCATCAATCCTTTTCTTTGTCTTTTTTTTTTTTTTTCTTTCACAAAATCTCTGGTCTCTGCATGTGTGCTCAGTAATAAGAGAAGCCAGGGCCTCCTGTGGGTCCTCAGAAATGCATTATCTAATCTAAAAATAGACAAGAGCTCATTGTCTCCTGCAAAAGTAAATCCCATATACTAATCCAGCAGAAAGTGATCTAGCCCTTTAAAAGATTTATTAGTTTCTGATCTTCTCTATGCATGGCATTTTTCATCTCATCCTGTGATAGATAAACTGAATTAAGCAAACATTGAAATAACTTCCTTTTAAAGGTATATAAATCTCTGTAATATAAACCCTTAGGTTTTAGGAGGCTTCCAGGATTTTGAAGAATCAAAACATTTAATGAGAAGAGTGAGAAAAGTTACTGTTATTATAGGAAAAGATGCTTTGCCAGCAGTGGTGTGCTACAAGAGTTGAACAACCAGCTCTCAAACAAAACAAACCCCAAAACAAGAAACGTGGCCTGGGGCCAGGGTGAGAAGTGTGGCAAGTGACTGATAATGAGTTATGAGCTTCTTTGGGGGGTGATGAAAATGTTCTGAACTTTGATAGCACAATTCATGGCACAAGCTAATGAATAAATTAAAAAGCACTGAACTGTACAATTTAAAATGGGAACAATAATAATAAAAACTCCCTCCCCAGAAACATTACTTATATTATCTGCCAATTTTCACAATGGAAATTCTGTGTGACTGATATCTGTGAAAATAAAAAGAAAATTATGATGAAAGCAACACTGAAAAAGTCTTTAACAATGGAGTTGGAGGCCATTAGGAAATGTCTATTGCACAGTTCTAACGGCTTCTTGGTGTGAGCACTGATACTCCCACCCATTGTCTGCCAGAACCTGGAACTGAGATTTACAGTGTACCCAGAGGTTCAAGATGGAAATCTTGTTTTTGGATATTTCCATTCTGATTACACTGCTTTTTTATATCCCCCAGTACTGCTGATTGAACCCAACGGTGTGGTACCACTGAGCTACATTCCTTATCCTTTCTATTTTTTAAAAAATTGAAATAGGCTGGGGTTGTGGCTCAGTGCTAGAGTACTTGCCTAGCATATATGAGTCACTGGGTTCTATTCCCAGCACCACATAAAAAAAAAAGCTAAATAAACAAAACAGAAGTATTGTGTCCATCTACAACTATAATTATTTTTTTAAAAAAAAATTGAATTAGAGTCTTTCTAAGTTGTGAAGACTGGCCCTGAATTTGCTATCCTCTTGCCTTGGCTTCCCCAGTAGCTAGGATTTCAGGCGTGTGCATTGCTATACTTCTTAATCTTTGATAAATCAGTAGGCCCCTATTCCTTCTCAACATTTCAAGACCATATAGGCTCCCACTTTTCCTGCCTTCCTTGGAACACTGATTCAGAGCTGTCTGAACTTGTTTTTCCTGAATTATAACTCCTCAGAGCTCCCCACCCCCAATTTTTTAACTTTTGCTGTTTCAGAGTTTGAATTGGTTGACATTCCCATGCTACTGGTTCCCATTGTGACAATTGTTTCCTAACCAATGGGGTTTAGGAAGAGAGAGGTACACCGTGTTTCCTATATGCTGTTTTAAGATATACTTTTGAGTTTTTTGCTGATGTTCTTTCTTTTTTTTCCTGCCTTTTAACATGTAGCAAAAGAACCCCAGAGTTGGTTCCAACGATTTAACATTATTCTTTTAGTAATTCAGACATTCAACAACATATTTAGTACCTCCTCATGCTGGGCTCTGTGCTGTGTGCTATGAATTTTTAAGGCATTTGTGAGATTACAATCTAGCTAAGGATATACACATAAAAACACTATTATAGAGGGGATAGAAAGGGAAGGTACTGGGGAAGAAAACTGAACAAATTGGTTTTGTGGGTTCTATTCCCAGCATATGGCACAATAAGACCAACTATGATGTATAATTATAAAGCACCAATTAAAATAAAACTTGCAGAACATGAGTAAGCATACACTGTAATAGAGGTATGTGCACTCGAATTGAGAACATTATTTTCCCTGGAGAATGGGGAAATGTTGGTAGTTGTTTCAGTGAATGTCTCAGAAAAGAGGCGATATCTGCCCTGGGAGCAGGGAAGAGCACTGCGATTTAAAATAACAACGTAAGCAAAGGCACAGAGACAGAGGCACAGAGAAGAATGGAATGCTTAGAAAATTGCAATAATAAGTTGTGGCTAGGTCACAGGTTCATTAGAGGCCAAGATGAAAAATGACTAGAAAAATAAGCTGGTCTGCTTTTGAAGTTTTTATAGGCCATTCTAAGGAGTTCGCACATTATCCTATATAAAGTGGGGTAGCCATTGAAGTTGTGAAGGAAAGCCATGAAGTTTGTGAGACAAGCCTAGGTTGGCATTATTACTCTTTGATGATAAAAAACATGTGAGTAGGAAAGAGGTGTGAGAAGAAGACAGAATAGAGAATACCTGATAATTATACTGTGTTATTACAAGTAAAAAAAGAATAATCCAATGTTGTGGAGGTATAGAGAGGAACACATGAAGTGGAGATATATATCAATATAAATTGGTCCAGCTGAGTACTCAATTGGATGGGTAGTGTAGAGCAGATGGTAGAGTCAGTGTAATATAAAAATTTCTATTCTGGGTAATCAGTGAATGGTGATGCTCATATAATGCCTTGTGGACAGTAGGTATTGAGTGAATATTCACAGAGGGCAGAATAAATACCTGGAGCAGAGGGGGCAGCATGGTGTGATAGAAGGCCTTTGCTTATGTGAGAGCATGGCTACTTATTTGTTGTGGGACTTTGAGCAAGTTCCTTGATCTCTCTGAACCCAGATTGAACACATGTGCAGCAAAGAAGAGATTTTGAGTTATTTAGTGGTGGGAGTATTTACCTGTTAGAGGGATTTAAAAAGTCTACAACTATTCCTTGGGCTCACCAAAAGAAATATGATGTATTTATTAGATAAATTAGAATTAAGACAGAAATGTGCTTCTTGATTGATATAGCCATTACAAATAATGATTTAGTCACTGTTTCTTGATTTATGAAAGTTGCCTGAGTGCCCAGTGACTTTTGTTCATGGTTAAAAGTGACAAAAGTCACTGGGAATCCAGGCATCCTTCAGATATCAAGACATGGGAATTGAATAATTATTTCTAATTGATCAGAGAGGCTCATCAGTTGGTATCCATGGAAACTTGATGCCACAGAAAACCTTATGATAGTTGGGCAGTCAGAAACCCAGAGGATGTCTTCTTATTTGGCAAATCCATGTAACCTGAAACTATCACATGGGAAGAGTTTCAGTTTCAAAGTAAACCTGGAAATGAAGTTACTAAGATAAACCAATGCAAAGATACTTAACTTTGCTAGTATTCAGGTAGTAAAAGTTATTGCTATAGTTTATAATTTGTAGGCAAGGATCATGCTGTTGATCAAAATGTAAAATGCAAGTCTTTTTGAAGGACAAATTATCACAATTAAATTATTCTGATCTTGGAATTCTTCACCTAGGAGTTTGTCTTAGGAAATGTTTGTATATAAAAAAAAAATTTGTATATAGATCAATGGCAAAATGCTTGCTTGGCATACACAAGGCCCTGAGTACAATCTCCAACAATGAAAAAAAAAAAAGAAAGAAAATACTTGTATATGTACACAAATTTGTGTAAAAAGATATTAATTACTGTATGGTTTCTTAAAAAGATAATTAACATAATTGTTCAAATGAAGTGGAGTGACAGATATTCATGGGGGAGAAACAGGGTTCAATTCATATTTTATTTCTTATACTTCTCTGATTAAAAAATCTTTTAAGTGAAAATGCAAATATATTTACTTATTTAAGTTCTAAAAAGTAGGAAAATATAAAGAATTATACCAACGTATTTAAGAAGTTATCTCTGGATAGTAGTATCTTAGATATATAACTTTAAATATCATTTAATTAATCTATAAGAAGATGATATTATGTAAAATTTGAACTCTGTATATATTTATACTTACATATAAAAATGCACATTAAAATAAATATCTGGATTGTAGATATAGTGATGATTTTCTTTTTCTCTTTCAAGTATTGTGTGATGAATTCTTTTCTTTTAAAGATTGCCAAGTGTGGTGGTATACACCTTTCATTCAGTGATAAAGTAGGTTGAGCCAGGAAGATCAGAAGCTCAAGGCCAGTTGGCAATTTAAGGAGATCCCTATCTCAAACTAAAATATAAAAAAAGGGTTAGGGATGTAGTTCAGTGGTGGAGTGCTCACTTAGCAGGCCCCAGGCTCAGGATTCAATCCCTACCACCAACACAAAATGAAACAGAAAAGCATATAAATAAATGATGCAATGTAGATACTATAAATATGAATACATTTTGTTTCAAATGATTATTTATAAATTACTTGTTTTTGGCCAACTTTTTAAAACTTCGAATAAAACAGTGACTTTAAAATCAACTTTTTTCTATATGAAACTGAGTTTGTATTCATAGATGAGTAATTTAAAGTAATGATATAAAAATTATTTTATATATGACAAGAATCACCATGCATATGATGCTTCTTCTAAAGTGATCAAAAACCTCTCAGAGGTGTTAGTTCATTATTCAGGATGTACTTGCTTCCCAGAACCTCATGTGATTATTATTTATTTATTTATTTTGGTATTGGGAATTGAAGGATTGAACCCCACTGAGCTATATTTCCAGCCCTTTTTATTTTGAAACAGGGTCTTGCTAAATTGCTGAGGCTGGTCTTGAACTTGTGACCCTCCTGACTCAGCCTCTCAAGTCACTGGAATTTCAGGTGAGTGCTATCACACCAAGGAGCACATTTTTTTTTTTTTTTTTGACACCAGAGATTAAAAACAGGGGTGCTCAAGCACTGAGCTATTTCCCAAGGCTTTTTATTTTTATTTTGAGGCAGGGTCTTGCTAAGTTGCATAAGGCTTCACTAAATTACGGAGGCTGGCTTTGAACTTGCCTTAGCATCCCTAGCCACTGGGATTACAGGCATGCATTGCCATGCTTGGGTAACACTTTGGTTTTCAAATAACCATGGTTCAGGCACAGGCTTCCAGTGGAATTCTGATCTGCTCTGTAGAGGAAAATGCGCTTTAAGACAAGGTCTCTGGACTGACCAGATCATTAATTTTGGTTTAGCAAGGTCATGACAAAGAAAACAAGTGTTGGATTGCATTTTAATTTGAATGTATTCCCACTGCTTCCAGTTTTCTTTGGGGGAAATGGGGATTTTTAAGGAGTTAATGAAAAGGAAATCTGATTTTTGTTTCTAGTTAATTTTCTCCATTTTCATTTGCATTTTATTTGTTGAAGTCCTTGCTAAGCTTTATCTGAATGAAACAAGAATTCCCTGGGGGCAGGGGTGATTGTTATTTTAAAATCTGCTTGTGATGGACAGCTGCTATAACAAGAAAATTTGAGATTAATGTGGTTCCACATTTCCATTATTTTTCAATCCATCTTTCTAGCTGAAAGCTACTTTGAATAATTTTTGATGGCAGAGGATTTAGGATAGAAGCTTAGTCACTTGAAATTGGCACATGGCATCACTAGATGTTCCTCTCACCAGTTAGCTACTATCACAGTTTCTTTGTTGGCATCCCATAAACTGGAATTTTTTCCATAGATCAAACTCTGGTTTTCAGGGCCTCCAGGCCATGTTAAGTTGCAGTGAAAGCAGCCTTTGATATTTGAAGCCATTCTTGTACCATCCATCTACTATTATAGCAGCCACAACCCAGGACCAGGGAGTTCTCTCTCTTAAGCTAAAGAGATGCCATTACCTAAGTTTCCCTAAGGCTCTGGTGACATAAAATGGCAGGACTTTTATGAAAATGTGTTCAGAGTTGCTGAAGCATCGCCTTTGGCTATTTTAGTCACCGTGGCTCTGTGTTGGTTCAGCTGGAGAGGTCAATGATTTGTTCTTCCAGAAGTTAATCATTTATGACAATTTGCTTGGCTGATCTGTGCACTCTGATGCAGACTAGCTAGAGAAGCACAAAGGAGCACACTTGCTTTCCAAAAATGCTCTAGTTTGTCAATGTGCTTTTGTTCCCATTTCACTTGCTACCCTGAGGCCACTAATGTTTTCTCTTTCACCTTCTCTTACATTATCTCTTTCTGTCACCTTCCACTTTCCCCCTTTCATTCCTTGTCAATTAAAGGTACAGAATGTATCTTCACCTGCCAGGGTGCATTAGAATTCCAATGTGTTCTCATGCTTGATCAGAGATGGATCTGAGCAACTTACCTTCAGTGTGTCTACATGGCTATAAACCTTAAAATTTAGGAAGTCAGATATTTTAGCTTCTTTTTATCCCAACTACTCCTTCATTGCATGCCCTCTGCTTTAAAAGTTGTGATATTGGGGATTGAACTCAGGGCCACCATTAAGCTACTCTCCCAGTCTCAACATCTTCTCTTATATAGCTGGGCTTCAAGTTGCTGTAGACATTTCAGGGAACCATCTAAGGAAAAGTGGAATTGGGGATATATCTAATTGGTATTTTAGTGGAACATACTTGTTTGGTTCATACTCTGTACATGTCTTATGTACTCTTCACTCTTCATTTATGGCTGAGTCTTCTTAAGGAAAAATGTCCTTAAGGAAAAATGACTTCTAGATTTCCCCCACCCACCTCTGCCCTCTCACCCTGCTGCTATTCTGGATTACAGACATGAGGGGGCTGACCCAGGGATCTCACTGAGAAATGAGTTGTCTTTATGGTTGCCTGGTAGTCAATATTAGAAGTGCAGGAGAAGCATGGTCTAAGAGCTCTGTGGTCTAAAGCCAGACAATGGAAAACTCTTTCAAATTGTAAAATTTATATGTGAAGGAAACTTGATATAAATCTCCTCAAATATGACCACCATCCACAAAAACTTACATGACATCCTCAATAATAACTGTGATGCTTGAAGAATCTTTCATACTGCCAATTTAAAATTTGATCAACTAGACTAAAGAAAAGATCTTTGATTTTGTTTTGGTGTAACAACAGCTTCACATAGCAAAGGGTTCTGCAACAGTACACATTCAAAAATATAGGAAGGGAAGTGTCATTGAGATATACTAGAACTTAAATTCATTTTTATTTGCTTTTGTATTTTATTTATTTTAACATTATTTTCTCCTGGATCTTAAGAGACTTATGATATTTTTCAGTGTTTAAAATTTTATATTTTGGCCGGGCATGGTGGTTCTCACCAGTAATCCCAGGGACCTGAAAATCTGAGGCAGGAATATCATAAATTCAAAACCAGCCTTGGCAACTTAGTGAGCATTTAAACTTTGAGGTGCAGCCAGGCATGGTGGCACATGCCTGTAATCCTAGCCATGCAGGAGGATGAGGCAGGAGGATCATTAGTTCAAAGCCAGCTTCATTAATTTAGCAAGGACCCGAGTAACTCAGTGAGACCCTGTCTCTAAATAAAATATTAAAAAGGGCTGGGAATGAGGCTCAGTAGTTAAGTGCCATTGGGTTCAATCCCCAGTACAAAACCAAACCAAACCAAAACAAAACAAAACAAAACTTTGGGTACTCACTTGCTAGATCTTTAAGGATCCCATGCCCTTAAAACCACTGGGATGCTTCAGGGGGGTGGGGGTGGGGAAATCAGTGAATCTTCTAAATTTAGGAAATTTAAACTCAGAATTTAGAACTTTAAAGATTTCATTTTCATCATTTTTAGCCTACTGTGTTACCAGATAAAGATTTTTATATAGTACATCTCAAACCAAGTACTGGTAAATAAGATATTTGAGCCTGGGGAAGAGTCTGTGAGTATTGGAAATTGCTTTTATGAATCTGCACTCAGATTTTTCTGACTTCTATAAAATAAGATTGCAGCTTAGAGAATAGCCATCTCCTCATGTTAGACCAACACTCTGAAATCTCTAAAAATATAAAGCAGCATTCAGTAGGAAGGAAGCCATGTCATAAGAATAATTTGGCTGGTTCTTAGGAACAGTTAGTAACTAGGCACAGCCAAAATTGGTGTTTGTCTTCTAACAGATCATAATACCAGGTGGCACAGAAAAGGAGGAAAGGAAATGCATGCAGCATGTTTCAAAGGGGGTTGCTGTGTTATGCAAAAGGCATGGATCCCAGTGGAAGGCATGTGCCTTCCCTACTGTTCAGATGGGGCTTGTCTGGCACTTGCTAGCAGTTAACTGGAGAAATAACAAACTGGAAAAAATTTCTTGAGGAGAAAAAAATCCTTCTGGTGAAAAGATGCCAAAGGGCAAATGCCTTTGGGGAAACAGATAATTTAGATGTGATAATACTGTTGTGGTTCTACCACTGGCATTACATGGAGGGGTTGATTCAAATAGGTTGTTGGTCCCCACCCTAGGGTTTCCAATTCAATAGATCTGGGATAGGGCTGCAAATTTGTATCTTGAACAAGTTCTCCAGTCATGCTGATGCTGTTGTTCAGGTTCTAAACACAAACCACTAGAGGATGAATCTGATTTGCATCTGTTCTTCTTTATTCAAATCTTCCTATGACAAGGGAGTCAGCCACCATCACTTGCATTTTGACAAAGGCTCAAAATAGGCAGAGAAGTAAGCAATAGAGTACACAAAAAGAAGGCTTCAAGTATGCTTGGATTGGACGCTGCTGAAGGTGGGCTAGATAAAGAAAACTAAATATGTACCTCAAATCACAATATATAATTTTCTTTATCTGGTCTTAAGTTGGAAAGGGGTTTAAAAATTAGAGAAGTGGTCAGTTATTAATCAGTTCCTGGTTATTTTGGGCCAATTGTTGTTAGGCTAGTTACTAGATAGTTACCTGACTTCTGCAAGTTTGACTTACAGATTTATAAACTGTCTGGGTTTGTTTCCTCGGTTGGTTGGTACAATTGTAGATCAAAGTTGTATTTTTATATATGGTTTGCCATATTCATTTGCATGTTCAGCCTCTTGGCTGTCCATTAAAAGTTTTTTGTCTAAATGAGCAAAATCATTTTGATATTTATAATATCTGGAAACCAAGTCCTTGTCTGTTCATTTCTTCTCAAATACTGACTCAGGCAGAGTGTGGTGTCACACACCTATAATCCCAGTGATTTTGGAGGCTGTGACAGAAGATTGAAAATTCAAGGCCATCCACAGCAACTTAGTGAAGCCCTGTCTCAAGTAAAATAATAAAAAGGGATGGGGATGTAACTCAGTGGCAAAGCATTCCTAATACAATCCTCAGTACCTCAATTAAAAAAATAAAATACGATTTAGTACCTATTTTATGTCAGAGGCTGTGTTGGCACTGAGGATATAGCTGGAAACACAGTAAATTTAGTCCCTGCCTTTTGAAAATTATAGTTCATATAGGACAAAGAACCTTTGAGTCTTTATAATTAAATATGATGAGTAAATTCATTGAAGAAGTATGAGATCTATTACGAGACAAAAGGAATCCCAGAGAAAGAGATTGATACTGAAATTTAAAAATGAATGGTAAGTGAAAATTGATAGTGGTGAAAATTAAGGTGCAAAAATGAAGAGAGCATTTTACAGACCTAGAGGTCACTAGGTTAATAAATGCTTGCTGTTGCCATAAGCAAATTCCTCCAAATGTCAGTGACTTAACATGATAGTTATTTTTTCACTCAATAAAGGTGGGTGAGGCAGTTCTCCTGCATGACTTTCCTTCAAGTGGTGATCTGGGATCCAGGCTGCTTCCATTTTGCATTCTATAATCACCACTTCTAACTGCACAAAAGGGCTAGGATAAAAGAGATTGAGAGTATGAAAATCTCACATCTGTCCTTAACTTCTTAGACTGGAGATGACTCATCCTATTTCACTCACAAAAATTAACCACCCAAACTCCTTAGATCTACAGGGCCTGGGAAACAGAGAGGAAGACACGGATTCATGGTGAGCACTGGAGATTTCCATACAGAACAGCATGTGCCAAGATTGTAGGCAGGAAGTAGCATAATTCTGTGAAGCCCTGGCTGGGGGGTGGGGGTGGGGGTGGGGAAGCATAGGCTATGAAGGTTCCAAAGATAGCTATTATGATGGGAGAAGAAGATAGGAGGCCAGTTAGTTTGGGAACTGGGTAGTCATATTGCCGAAGTTGTGCTTTATTCAAAGGACAATGAGAGCTACTGTGTTAGTTTGTTTGTTTTTTTTATTGGTTGTTCACAACATTACAAAGCTCTTGACATATCATATTTCATACATTAGATTGAAGTGGGTTATGAACTCGCAATTTTTACCCCAAATGCAGATTGTAGAATCACGTCGGTTACACATCCACATAGTTTTTTGTTGTTGTAACCAAAATACCTGACAAGACCAATTTAGAGAAGGAAAAGTTTATTTTGGCTCATGGAGATTCAGTCCATGGTCAACTGTTTCCATTGCTCTGGGGCCCAAGGTGAGGCAGGGCATCATGGCAGAAGAGCATGGCAGAAAAATGTAGCTCATGACATGGTAACCAGAAAACAGGGAGAGGGAGGGGCCACAGGGTTGATGAACCCTTCCTGGGCTTAGTCCCGATGACTTATCTTCTCCAGCCAGCTTCACTGCCCACAGTTATCACCTAGTTAGCTCACTCAAATTAGGACTGATTAGGATGTAGCTAATTCAATCACTTCACCTTTGAATATTCCTGCATTAACACAGGAGCTTTGAGGGGACACCTCTTATCCAAACCATAATACTATTAAATAGTTAACAAAGAGAAGTGCTGGGATCACATTAGGGCAGGTCAAGACTAGGCAAAGAGACAACAATGAAGCATTTTAATATTCTACAAAAAACAATTTTAATGATGGCATCTTTAGTTAACACAAATACTGAAGAGTTCAACATGAACATGGTATTGAGCAATTTTAAAATTATCTGCTTCATTTAATACTTCTTCCAATTGCTAGCTTAATCATGGTTCTCATCCATCTTCAAAAAAAGCAAAGCTGAACTTTATTTTGAAAGTTAGCATGAGCTGGGGTTGTGGCTCAGTGGTACAGTGCTCACCTAGCATGTGTAAGACCCTGGGTTCGATCCTCAACACCACATAAAAATAGATACAATAGAAGTATTGAGTCCAACTACAACTAAAAAATAAATATTTAAAAAATATATGGGCATGATAATTTTTTCATAGGGAAATAATGCATTGTGATTCCAATTTGAGTGGAAGTCCTGTGAAATAAAGATTCATAAACCTGTAAGGCCTTGGTTTGGTACAGAAAATCCTCACAATGGGAGAAATTAATGTAAAAAGGTGGAATTCAGGTGATGAGAATTCACTCACTCAGGAAGATCCAATGTCCAATTTATTTTTCTATATTCATAGAAGGTAAGTAAGGTCATGGCATTGTCTTCCAGAAGAGCACCACTGGAAGTAAACACATTCTTCTAAGGCATGTTCACTACATGATCCAGGAAACACAATCAGATTGCTGCAGGATAGTTTAGAGTAATAGTCTTTTTTATCTGCCTGCCCCTGCTCAGCTTCCCCAGGAGCTTTTTTCATTCCACACAGGATCATGGCTTCTCTTTCTTATTTAACCAGAAAGATAAGGCATCTTCTTTCCCCAGAGAGTCTGGTATTTGTTACTTTTAGGAGTAATACAATACAGTTGGTATTGAGCGCTTCACTTACTGTATTGTATTGTCTTCTCATGAACTAATTTCTGTTGTTGCTTATTTTAAAAATGTTTGGAATTACACACAAAGAAAGCAAATTGCAAACTGTTAGGCATGTTTTAAAGGCTCCTGCTACCAATAACCTCTTTAAGTGCTTTTTGGAATGTCAAGAAAAGTACTGATAAATGTCTGTGTTTTCTTATTTATTTTAAGCCAGGAGAGCCAGAGGAAATCCAATCTGTAGAAAAGATCTAGGTCTCAGCCCTGTTGCTCTCTGTGGAGCTGTAGATCATGATCATGTTGTTGTCTGATCTTGGGTGGAAGGATTAGACTTCTTATTTCTCCTAACATTCTCTTAAGATTTTTTGGAATGCCTAAACTTACAAATAAACAGATAAGAACTATTGTTTTGAAAATTCAGAAAGTACTCCTCTTGATGTTCTATGTGACAGGGAGATCACTTTAAACAATATTTTAAACCTGATTATTGTAAAAGTATCATAGGCTAATGCTCATTGGAAAAAATTGCAAGCAAGTATTTATATTTTAGAAAGTTTTTATCTGATATAAACTGTACTCTATTCTCTTCACTTATTTTAGCATTACCATTTTCTTCATGCCACTAATGTTTCCTTGTAAGTATAGTGTTAATGTCCTTATAA
Source organism: Urocitellus parryii (assembly GCF_045843805.1). Lineage (NCBI taxonomy): Eukaryota > Metazoa > Chordata > Mammalia > Rodentia > Sciuridae > Urocitellus > Urocitellus parryii. The sequence goes on from NC_135534.1 coordinate 125,461,558, forward strand.
AATGCTGTCTTACTTACATACTTATTTAATCATTTGTCAGTTTTTTGTTTGTTTGTTTGTGGTACTGTGACTCAAACCCAGGACTTTGCATATTCTGGGCAAACTACATTCCCAGGTCTGTTTCCAGTTTGGATAGTTGCATATGATACTATAGTGAGTAGCTTGAGTCTACATTTTTTTTTGTTTCTATTTAGAATTTTCATAGATTTTATGGATTTCCATAGATTCCATAAATTCTGAGAAGTAGACAAAGACAAAAGGAATTTTTTTTCTTTCTTTTTTTTTTTTTTTTTTTTGTGGTACTGATGATTGAGCCCAGCACGTCACATGCTAAGCAAGAAATCTACCACTGGGCTATACACCCAGTCCTTTTTTCACTTTATGCCAGGGTCTTGCTAAATTGTCCGGACTGGCCTTGAACTTGGGATCCTCTGCCTCAGCCTCTCAAGGAGCTAGGATTCCAGCCTGCACCATCTAGTCTGGTATATGGTAATCTATTTTTTCAATTTTCTCTTTTTAGATATACAGACAGAAAGTATATTTTGACATATTATACATATATGGAGTATAACTTATTTCAATTAGGATCCTTTCATGCTATTGTACATGATGAGGAGCTTCACTGATAGTGTATTCATATATGCACATAGGAAAGTTATATCAGATTTATTCTACTGTCTTTCTTATTCCCATCCATTCATTCATTCTCTTCATTCCCTTGCCTTCATTCCCCTTTGTCTAATCCAGATAACTTTTATTCTACACCCACACCCCTCATTTTGTGTCAGCATCCACATATCAGAGAGAACATCTGGCCTCTGGGTTTTTGGGATCGACTTATTTTACTTAGCATGATAGTCTTGAATGTACTGGCAAAAGCCTTAGTTTCATTTTTCTTTGTGGCTGAGTAATACTCCATTGTATGTATATGTGTATATATATATATATATATATATATATATATATATATATATATATACACACTATGTTTTCTTAATCCATTCTTCTATTGAAGGGCATCTAGGTTGGTTCAATAGCTTAGCTATTGTGAATTGAGCTGCTATAAAAATTGATGTGGCTGCACTGTAGTATGCTTTCCAAAGTGGTTGCACCAATTTGCATTCCCACCAGCAATGTGTGAATGAACCTTTCCCCCCACATCCTCACCAAGATTTATTGTTATAAGAAAGAAAGAAAGAAAGAAAGAAAGAAAGAAAGAAAGAAAGAAAGAAAGAAAGAAAGAAAGAAAGTAAGTGCTGGGAGCACTTTACAATTCTTGAAATTTGCCATTCTGACTTGCATGAGAAGAAATCTTGGTGTTAGAGATGTTGAACATTTTTTCATATATTTGTTGGCCATTTGTATTTCTTCTTCCATGAAGCGCCTGTTCAGTTCTTTTACCCATTTAATGATTGGGTTGTTTTTTGTTTTTGGGGGGGGGGCTGTTTTTTATTTTGGTGTTAAGATTTTGAGTTCTTTGTATATCCTGGAGATTAGTGCTTTCTCTGAGTTTCAGGTGGTAAACATTTTTTCTCATTCTGTAGGTTTCCTCTTCACGTTCTTGATTGTCTCCTTTGCTGTGAAACAATCACATTAATTAATTATTGTACTTTTTATTGTATTTTACTTCTTGTACTTTAGGAGTCTCGTTGAGAAATTTGGTTCCTAAGCCAACATATAGTAAATGTTTTAAAGGTCTTATTTTAGTAACCACTGAGATGATGATTTTTTTTTCTTATTTAGCTTATTAAACTCATTTTAAAAATTTGAAAGACTTGTTGTCCACTTTAATTGTATAGAATGCTCATAAGGTTAAATTAGGTAAGATATTGGTAACTCATTGTAAAGAACACATGGATAATTAGTGAACATTAATAATTTTCACCATCTACCAGCATGTCCAAGGGCAGAAGAGAATGGCAATATAGCATATCTGTGAAAAGTTGAAGAACATTCATTCCTCATTCTCCTTATTTTCTGCCAGCATGTCAGTGGCAGAGGGACTTCTACTTCTATGATCAAGTTTTCATTCATGTGGGATCTGACACATTGGTTGCTTTATTTTTATTGTATTACCACAATTGTCCATTGACTAGAGAAGTATTGGGCCAGAAAGCATTGAGAAGTACCCCAGTCACCTCCTGGGTTCTAGATCTCATTGATTGAGTCACCCCAGTCTCCTTGTCACCTTGTTAGTATAGAGACCCTCTCTTCTGTTCATTGGGTCAATTGTTTAATGATCCCATGATGGTTATGCAATAGTCTTAGATCCTAATGTTTTAGAACCAAAATTGTTCCCTGGAAGAAGAATTTTTCCTTTGAGCATTAGGACTTCCAAACTTTTTGATTTGAAGGTCTGGGTGAGAAGATAATTTCTCCTATCAAGTAAGCTAGTATAAGGTTGAAAGGGGGCATTTGGGAAAAGTCTCCACTTTTCCCAGGACAACGCATTCTGGATATGGAGAAAAATAGTCAGGCGTAAGCTTGCTTTGACTATGGTCTCCTCCAAAACTCATGTTGAAATGTTACCCCTAATATACAATATAAAGAGGTAGAACAAGGTGGGACAGTGAAGAGGTAATTAGAGCTCTGTGCTCATGAATGGATTTGTTAATTCAGGTGATTGGTGGATTAACAGGCTCATGGGTCATCGCCAGAGTGGGTCTGCTATAAAAGCCAGTTTGGTTAGGTCTTTTGCTCTCTCCCTGTTTCTTGCCATATGAAGCCTTATACCATCTCAGGACTCTACCAGCAAGAAGATCATCATGAGGTGCAGCCCCTCAACTTTGGATTAGAACCATGAACCCAAATAAATGTCTGTTCTTTAAAATCTACTCAGTCTGTGATATTGTGTTATTAGCAACAGAAAATGGACTAAGTCACTACACTTTCTTTTTAAGCACTTCGTCTTCTGACCCCCAGTTTTTGGGTCAAAAGTTAGTACATGCCAAAGCAGATAACAAGGGAGTCTAGGAATTGTATTTGGCTGTGTGTGAAGTAGGCGAAGGAAATGAGCCTAGTGTACATGAAGCAATACCAGGCCCACGACCATCTCCCTTACCTTGTCCAATTCATTTTTGTTACATTTTGCAGGTTTTCTTCCTTCAATATGCTTCAAAATGATGATGTAGTTCTAGTTTTATTAAAGATGTATATTCCATTATTTTTTTAAAAAGTGGTTTGTTGCAAAGAGAAGACAAGCCACTTTTCCATTTTAATTAGAAATGTGGACACCACTGGTGGAGTTATCTGTTTATTTTAAGTGGCCATGTTCTATGATGCTTTAGATCCTCATAGTTAAAATTATTTAGATTTTTTTTGGTGGTGGTGGGAAGGTTACTGGGGATTGAAGCTGAGAGCACTTTACAATTCTTTTTATTTTTTATTTGAGACAGGGTCTTGCTAAGTTGCTGAGGCTGTCCTTCAGTTTGTGAACCTCCTGCCTCAGCCTCCTAAGTCACTTGGATTACTTCTGCACCAAACTGAAACTACGTAGGTTCTCTCTCATCTAGGGAGGAGGTCCATGGAACAGGGTAGAGGAGAGTGTGGTTGCAGTCACTAATCAAGACCTCCGGAGACCAAGCAGGAAGCAGGTCTGATTTTATTGCAGTTACCATGTAGTCAGGCAGTAGCTAAGCAGATTACATGCAGCTACCAGTGCAATTTCTGGTCAACTGTCCTTGAAGTGACCAATTGAGGAGCGGGCTGTGGAGCAAGCACAGGGACTGCAACATGTGGCATCACACTCAGGGCTGTACTTACTGGGGTAAGCTGTTTGCTGCTCTTACACCTAGCATGGGGGAGTGGTTTACCACTCAGACGCCCTTAATGTATGCCATGTATGCAGTATTCTATGCATCTGTCCCCACATCTACCCCCTCTGACTGTGCTGCAAGGTCTTCATCCAGCATTGTTGTTTTTTATTCGGTGGCCTTTACATGGTTATAAGCATCTCAAAACACAAGAAAATATTATCACTATTATAAACAGTAGGGCCAGGGTAATAGTATTATAAGGATTAGTTAATTTGGCTATCAGGTTTTTTCAATGTCCAGTCAATCCCTGGAAGAAAGAAGAGGTTGTCAAAATGGACATGGTAGTCTTATTGATTTTTGACAATTGCCTTAGTAAGGTTATGCATAGTCATAACATAGTTAGCATCCCAAACACCCTTAATTTACTGAGAAAAATTAGAGAAGTGTAAGGTTACATTTTCAGATACAGCATATTGGGTGACACAAATACTATGGGTCACAAGTGAGCCTTTACAATATAACAGAATATGTAGTCATTCCTGGTGGAGGTCTAGTTCTTGTTGAATGACTAAAATAGCAGCTTGGGACAGTTTATTTAAGTCATTTTGAATGGCAAAGGCTTCTGCCATGGCAGTAGACACATTGTTTATAGTCTGAGCAGTCTGGATACACTTGAAATTGAGTGAGCAAAGTAGCAGCAATGGCTGTGGCAGTGATGGCTGCTACGAGGGCCATAATTCCAGTGATGATGAGGCTAATTGCACGCCTTGTTTGGTGTGAGATCTCATTCAGAAGATTCTTCATCTCTATGTCCCATGGACTCCTCCACTCTCTGGACAGGTTCACTGGAAGCCAGATTGTTGGGGGTACTCTGAGGATAATATACGTTTAGCTTTTGTAGTAGGAGTTAGACAATTTGTGAGTGAACAGGATGTATTGACTCTATAAGGGATCTCTGTATGAGTGATATTTATACCATTAGTATCATTGATTATTAGCATGGTAAAGGGTGGTGTAACATAAGCTTGTACATAGTGGGTATGGGTATAATTTGGCACAAAAGAAAATCCATGGTCAGGTTCTGGACTCAATATAGACCCATTTATCCAGCTGGCTGCTGCCCATTTGATAGGTCTAGCAGCTAGCAATATTGGCGTGATATCCATCATGCCATACTGATTTCTGCATAATGGTTAGTAATGGCTTGTCTCATGTAGCAGGTACTGCAGTAGCTCATATGGGTTTTGGGCACATCAGTTACAATCCACGGAGCTGCACCCACCCAGGTGCATAGATGTTGTTCTTCCCCAGAGAAATTCCTCTTATCAAGGAGATAAGGTATGGCAGTGACACATTGATTCCATGGGATGCTATCATCATCTGAGGGGAACTTACCAAAAAGCATTGCTGGGCATGTTGGCAGCAATGATTTCTTGCATTTTCCATGGGGGAGTCTAGGGCTATAGGTAGCACTAACTATAACTCTAAGGTCAGTGAGAGATAGCCGAACATATGACTTTTTATAGTTATCTACAATAGTTTCATTAGCAAGAGCAAAACAGAGGAGACTGCCTGGATTATAGGTATTATTATCTACTATGGAGAAACAAATAGGCAGAGTGGGTATAGAAATGCTGGTATTCCAGGGTACAGTTACCTCCTGGATGGATAACTCAGTAAGGTTGGAATTATTATAGAAAGAGCTTGGGTAAAGCTCCTTCCCAATTAGCCACTGCTAAAGGTAGTGGCCTAGTGACCAAAGCTCAATTTAACTCATGGGAGGCTTCACTGTTAGCAGTGAACATTGCACACACTAGGACCATCATCATAGGCCCAGGCACCAGGCAAAGTGGCCAATCTGGTGGCTTGTTCCACAAGACCTTTAATATCATCCCAGGTTACTCTACATGAGGTCCATTTGCATTGTTGAGTCCTTTGTTTGTGAGGTTTCTCCTCTAGAGTTAGTTCTTTCATCTTCTTGGTTGGTAGTTCTAGGGGTCCAGGGCTTGACTTTCTGGCAGGCATCCATATGGGGTGAGGCTCCTGTTAACATATGCAAACCTTTAACCCATGGTTAGGAGGGGCCAGGGACATCCCATGTGTTTGTCCATGAGACCATAGATAGATGGGAGGGTCCCGTGAGAGAGGCCCGATGCTTATGGGTTGCTGTGTCTGTAGGGAATTTTGAAATTGAAAGAAAATTTAAAGCAAATAAGGTTTTGTTCAAGGCATTATGAGGGGACTTGCTATAATTTCCCCCCTCTGTTTTGTAGCATGGTCTTTAATTCCTTGTGTGTTCTTTCTGTGATGCCTTGAGCCTGAGGATTATAGGGAAACCCAGTTAAGTGCTGTATAAGCCAATCATTGCAAACCGCTTGAATTGTCTTGCTAGTATAGGCTGGCCCATTGTCAGTTTCCATAGACATGGGAACATTTGTAATTCCAAAACATTTAAGTAGATGGGAGATGACCCTTTTTGTGGTTTCTCCCGTGAAGGCTGTGGCCATTACACAGCCTAAATAGACATCAATGATTATATGAATATTTTTAAATTTCCAAAAAGGTGTATAATGAGTGACATCCTTTTGCCATAAAGCATTAGGTTTTAACTCTCAGGGACTCACTCCAGCAGGTTTTAAAGGGCCATTGGGGAGAAAAGGTGCATGCTTTAGCAGTCTCTGACTAGCTGTTTGCAAACCTCTTTAGTTGGGCTTTTATGCAATTGCCATGAGTGAGGCCAGCAGAGAGGCTTGAGCTGCTTGTGTTCCTATATCCTGTGTGGCCAAAACCCAGTCATCCAGTGTGCCATTGTGTACTGGCACCACTGCTGCTCTATGTTCCTTATTTAGTCTGTCCCAGATCAACTCCTTGGCTAAGGCTTCCCTAGCTCTTTCATGAGACATCTTCCCTTCTACCACCTTGTTTAGTCTGTCAATAAACTGTGGCAAGTCCTCAGTGGCTTGCTGCCTGAAGCCCTATATAGAAACTGAATCTCCCCCAGTTGGTAACTTCCTCCAGGCTCTTAGAGCACAAAGCCACACCTGATAGAAATAATTTGGTGGGTCTTTATGATAGATCTCTTCTCCCTGCAAGCACTCAACTGGGAGGTTAACATTTGTGGTATGATTATGATCCCTCTGCTGTTCACATTCATCATAGAAGAATGCCTTCCACTTCAAAAATGTCGCCAGCTCAAGAGCTGCTCTGGCGAGGTATTTCCAGTCTTGAGGATAATTAAGTTCAAGACTGAGTGATTCAAGCATTTGCTCTGCAAATGGCCCCCATGGCCCATTCTCTTTTACTGCCTTCTTTAACTCCTTCAGGGTACCCAATGCATGTGGATACCAAGTGGCAAGGTGCTGTGGTTTTGGGGCCATGTTGACTGGGAAGGTTTGTATTCCCTTACCACACTTTTCATCTTTTATCCTACATAGATCTTCAAAAGGATCTCTGATCTCCTGGAATGGGTTTCTGGAAGACCATGGCTTGGGCCTGTCCAGTGGCCTGGTCATTTCTAAGCTCTCATAGTCCCTTGCTGGCTTTGGCGCTGCCTCATAAGGAGGCAGTTGCCATTGACTCAGGGAAGGATATAGTTTTTGTCATCAGTAGAAGGTGCACCTGCACCATTTGTGGTCACCTCTTTCTGCACCATGAAGGCTAGCAGTACCATTTCCTGTCTGTCTCCCTCCTGCAACTGTGGTGGTTGCTTACTCTGAAGTAGATTTTTGCCCCTGCTTTTTTCCCCTTTTCTGTCTCTTACAGCCTCATTTTCCTTCAGGCCATCATTACATGCCAAGGGTCTGTTGCAGGGCCCCCTAAACTTTGCTGAATGGTTGTCACAATACGAAAACAATGTAGTGGAAAAGTATACCCCTGTCTCACTTCAGCTTGCCGCGTCTTTGCCATTATCTTGTCCCATGTCATAGGATCAGAAACATCAGCAGCGTTGATCCAAGGATTAATGTTGATATCCCAAAACGTCTGGGCTTCTCTCTTATTGAGGGTTAAACCTCTAGTATCCAAAAGAGTGCACAGCACTTGCAGGCAGCTGCGAGTCTTTGGTGGAACTTGGTAGGTTCCCCATTTCCCCTTCCTCACCACTCTGTGAGTGGCCACACCCTGTCTTATAGGCTACCTCAGATCCCTGCTTGGGTGCCAGCTGTGTGGGCTCTCTCTCATCCAGCAAGGAGGTCCATGGAACAGGGTAGAGGAGAGTGTGGCTGCAAAGTTGCTAATCAAGACCTCCGGAGACCAAGAAGCAGGTCTGATCTTATTGCACAGTTACCATGTAAATATAGTCAGGCAGTAGCTAAGCAGATTACAGGCAGCCACCAATGCAATTTCTGGCCAACTGTCCTGGGCTGTGGAGCAAGCACAGGGACTGTAACAAGCGGCATCACACCCAGGGCTGTGCCTGTTGGAGTAAGTGGTTTGCTGCTCATACACCTAGCACAGGGGAGTGGTTTGCCACTCCGACGCCCTTAATGTATGCCACGTTATGCAGTACTCCATGCACTTGTCCTCACATGAAACTATGTAGATTTTATTCTTGGATCTAGGATCACTAGGATTCTAGGATCACTTCTCCAGGCAATTAAATATAACTTAGTGTTACATTTATAGTCTGAAAATATCTTAGTATGATTTTCTTTTCTTTGCCTACAAAAGTACCCAGAAAAATTCAAGGTCAGAAACTAAATTCAATATAGCATGTTTTGAATGAAAACCCTTTGTGTTGATAGAAAAAAAATCATGAGCAATTGTTCTTTGAATATATTCCCCATGTTATTTTATAGAAGAACTTCCAGGTAAAGCTTATTGGGTGATTAGATTCCTTAGTCAATTCACAACTTCCATGAATCACTTTGCCAGGGAGGGTACATGGGTATTTATCAAGTGTTTTGAGAAGTGCTTTATATCAGTGCTTTATGTCTGGGAGACCAGACCAACTGCAACCTGTGATGACAGCTAGTGTTAAGGATGTGATAAAGGATACTTAAAGGGCCCGTGTAGTGTTTGGTGTAGGTCATTTAAAAAGTTTCATAGAAGCATCATAGAAAGACTTTAATATCAATTATTCAGTATTTATGTATTCATTTAGCCTCTCCTCATTTTTATGAATTTCAAACAATCCTTAATGATGTTTTAAAAGAAGTCTGTCTAGATATAATAAAAGGTCTTTTGAGGATCAGAAATAATCTTTATTTAACATATTTGAATAAAATAACATGAGATATAAAGACATAAAATACATAAATACATGAATAAAATAAAGAGGGAAAGGATTTTTAATTATAGAAATTTTTAAATACTTAATATCTAATCAAAAGTATTTTTAATTTTTTTATTATTATTATTTTAGTTATACATGCCAGTAGAATCCATTTTGACATAGTTATAAAAGAATGGAATATATCTTGCTCTAATACAGAACCCAGTACCTCTCCTTCACCTAGCCTCTCCCCAGCCCCTATTCCTTTCCCTGTCTCAAATGCATTTTTGTAGAGTTAAAAGTTATTGATATTTAGGAAAAGTTACTTGCTTAGTTTATGTTTATGTAAATAAGGGATGTTTTTGTGTGTGCTGGGGATTGAACTCAGGGCCTCAGGTATGTTGTTAGGCAAGTGCTCTACTGCTGAATTACACCCTCAGTTCTTATTATAAATAGATATCAAAGACACAGTTGCTTAAGTCACTATATGGGTTAGTTTGAAACAATACGTTCGTATCCTATATGTGTATGGTGCTATTTTGTTTACTAATTGTTATTAATTCTAAGATTTTTGTCTCATTTCTTTTGCCTCTTGAAATGTTGAGGTGAAACCTGTATCATATCATGTTCCTTCACGTTGGCTTGTTCCATGACACGTTCTGTGCTGCAGTCACGTGTCCTGTGTTTGATACAGGGTGTCTATGGCATGTGGATGCTACTCCTCCTTCTTGTTTATCTTTTCCTCCATTTTTCTACATCCTCCTTTTCTCTATTGTTCCATTTTTCTCTTTTTTTTTTCTTACCATCACTTATTTGTGAGTTCATGAGCCACCATTGCAACTTCAGGGGATATTTTTGCTTGATGAGCATAAAACCTACCTTTAGGGGATAGGGTAGTGGCTCAGCAGTAGAGCGCTCGCCTTGCACATGTGAAACCCTGGGTTCCATCCTCAGCACCACGTAAAACAAATAAATAAGTGAAATAAAGGTGTTGTGTCCAACTACAACTAAAAAATATATTTTTTTAAATCTACCTTTAATTATTGAGAAAATGAGTTAGGATCTTGGAGGGGACTCAATCTTGGTATGGATCAAGAGGAGTTCTTTATTTCCTTGAAGCTTTGAGTTGACAGGATGGGCGTGGAAGAGGTGGTGGTGATGGTGGGATAGGCTAAGTTGGCTTCTACCTCAAGTTTCTCCTCTATTCTCTCCTCTACTAGAACTAGCCTGCCTCCACACTCTTCCACATGCCTGCAAGTCACCTCCACATACCTGCCCACTCACCTATGTGGCTCACTCTCAAGCTTCCATTAGGCCTCTGGTAAAATGGAAACATCCTGCCAAGAAGAACAACCTCTTTTCCATTCTCCAGTTCTGTCTCTTCCTCTTCCCCTCCATGGCACTTATCAGCCAACACACACACACACACACACACACACACACACACACACACACAGTCTTGTCTTTCTAGTATAAACTATCCCAAGAGCAAAGACTTTGATTTGTTTCCCTCTGTATTCCTAGCATGTGGAACAGTGCTGAGCATAATAGGTACTCAGCAGATATTTGTTGAGTGAACAAAAGTTAACATTGTTACTGAAATTTAAGAAATGCTGCCATTACTTGTGTCCCCATTGTCATATGTCTGTGTAGTGAAAAAGACCTGGATACATCTATCCTCTATAAATGGTGCACATGCACAAATTCTCCTTAGACTTTTGGGTATTGTCATTTTTAGGGAATGACAATATTTCAATCTTTGTCTTGTTCTTGATGCTCTTAGGACATAAACTTGATGATATTCGGCCAAAGAATGTAGAAACTCCTAGATCCCCTCACAGATCATCAGTTCCTTCTCCTTTCAGGCTTCTTGAAGGAGTTTTATGCACACATGTAGTATAGGAAACATAACTTTCATGATTAGTTGAGGGCTTTTCACCAAATCCCAGCTTGAAAGAGCTGGACTAGACCAGGTAAACCTGAAATTGTGTACGATTTCAGTTTTTCCTGTTTAAGAGCCCTATAATGTGTGCAGTGCCAGGCATGAAGAAATGAAAAACAGAACTCACAAACTAGAAATAATAATATATTCAAGTATATGTTGCTGAGTGGTGGTGAAGATCAATTAAAAGAAATCATGAGAAATTTCATAGTAACTTCTAGAAGGCTGCACATGTATTAGTTGCAATTTTATTAGAGGACTTAAATTGTGTGGTGATCAAGTCTTTGGAGTCAAGCCAGCAATTTGGGGAAAGTTCATTTAGAATCTATAGCTGTCTGGTCAAAATTGAGACAATATGCAAAATTGGAGAAAGATATCTGGGTCATGACATTTGAAGCAGCAGTGGTAAGATGGAGAACCCTGTAGAAGGTGGAAGTCCAGGAAGAGAGGGTGACTTTTGGATTGAGTTTTAGGTATGTGAAGACTAATTATGTATACAGGAGATGAGTTCTGGGTTCAGTGATTGATGGCACATAAAAAATCTCAAAAGGTGACACAAGTCAAAAGCTATAAGTAATATTTAAAAGGGAAGGAGTTTTGGAAGCAAATAAAATTGATCTCTACTATGTATCTCTATTGTGATTGGTTTAGGGTTTAGGGTTTCCTTGTGGTGAATGGTTTTGCCTTATGAGAGCTCACAAAGAATGTACTTAGGAGTTGGCATAGGTGGAGGAAGAGGAAGACATCAGAGGCTTTACATCATCAAAGTGTGTGCTAAGAAGAGGTTGGAGATCATAGCAGAATGAAGCTGAGAGATCTAATTTTTTGATGTTTACCTGTGGTGGAGAGTTTTCCTTTTCAAAGTTTAATCTTTATTTGGAAAGCAATAAAGAAGGAAACACATGATCATGCTAACTGATGTAGTTTCAAAACATGTCTGCATGTTCCTTGACATTCCTTTAATCTTGAGTCTGATTTTCCTCCTCCTCTCTCTCCTTGAGAAAATTATCGTGGTTGTATGCTACTAAGTTTGGGCTTACACAGCACTAGATATAGCAATAGATAACTGAAACACTAATCAATGGCAGATTTTTAAAATTATCAAAAACATATACTAATTTCCTCTTAATGTTCTTTCAGTTTCTCCTCACCCTCCATTTCTGAATGAAAGAGCACTGATAATAAATCATCTACAGCAGTGCAGAAATGAATTTTGACCAATTATTGCTCCAGAAGGCCCATGATTGGCAGCACCTGGCAGGATCCATCAGCACCTCTGACCAAGGCCAGGTTAGGAAGGTGAGGATACTAGAAGATAAGTTGTCAGTATCTTTCCAGATTCTGGCTCTCAGATAGAGTGAGATCCCAGTAAATATGTATGTAGGTATTTGTTTTGTTTCTTAAACTAATTCTAATTCCTGTGCTTTTGGTGTAGGTTCTCTCTTTGACTTTATTGGCCACGGGATTGAGTTGTGGGTATTGCTTAGAAGTGTGCAAATACTGTGTTTCCGTAGGAGGTTTGTGTGAGGCAGAGGGAAACTCTAGATTGCAAGGGCAAGATGAAAAGTGAAAAAATACATTGGAGTGAGAAATAGTAATTAACTCCTATTGTATCTATTCTTCTTCTAACATAATATATATTTTACTGCTTTACCCAGTGAGTAGGATTCAAAAAATTTCAAAACCACTTTTCTTAATTTAAATAAAGAATTTTATGTATCATTAAGTTCATAATTACATAAAAGCCATTGCTATTTTAAATCTCATGTTCCAACATTTGAAGAAAGAACTTTTGGTTTTCTTTAGAGTTTTGAGGAAAGGAAGAATACAGCATTAGCAAAATCCTCCAAAAGAACTGAGAAGGTGCAGGAAGTACCAATAGGGCTACACTCTTCTATGAGAATTTTGGAAAATTCAGAGAGGTTCCTTGGAAGATGGCAGGACCGGGAGGGGCTGACCTATTGATGGTCCACAAGCCTATTTGGACAGAGGCAAAGAATAGTTTTGAGGCATACTGATTGAGGACTGTTGTTAATATAGTCGTCCCTGTCCCTAAGTTTCTATAAGGTACTGGGTTCAAGATCCCACGTGGATGTTGGAAGAAACTTGCAGATGTTCAAGTTCCTTAAATAGAATGGCATAGAATTGCATATAATCTATGTATATCTCTCCTATACTTTAAATTATCCTAGATTACTTATAATACCTAATAAAGTGTAAACGTCAAAGAAATAGTTATTAGCATCAAGTTTTTAAGGGAGTGATGACAAGGAAAAAAAAAATCTTTGAATGTTTAGTTCAGACCAAATTTTTTCTGAGTGTTTTTACTCTGCAGTTGGGTGAATTCGCAGACACAACTGTCTTATTCCTGACTATGTGGTACACAACCTTTGGTTGATGGAATCTGCAGATGTGGAACCCATGGGTGTAAAAGTCCAACTGTACTGAGAAAAGAGGGAGAGCATCCCCTACTGTTCTTCTCAATCATGTTTTATACCCAAGGTTAGAGAAGAGCTAGTCTACTGCACAGAGTTTAATTTAATTCAAGATCTATGTATTGAGCACTTTTATGGAGCTGGACTCTGGGGATACAAAGACAAAGCTCTATCACTGCCCTGAGAGCCATGGAAATAGCAATCCCTGTATTATGTGTCAAGGGAAGACATGGAGGGCAATCCAAGGCTGTAGGATAAGGAGGGCCACTCTGATTGATTTGTCACAATGCCAGAAAGCCATTGTGTCTTTTTCACTTTCTGTCTTGTCATGTACCACTTGTCATGTACCACTTTTTAGGATGATTCGTATCATTTCTTAGGCATGGAATAGAAAGGATTCATTCATAGAACTAAATTTAAAAATCATATTAACTAACATCTCCTGAGGACCTCGTGAGAGTCGAAAGTGGCTCTCTGAGAAGCCTCTTGAGAGAAGGAAGCTGGGAGTGGCCCTGCATACATAGAACCCAGCTCTTACCTCCCTATAGCCAGGAAAAAGAGGTTGCACTATACCCACCCTGAAGTTCTTTGGATTTTGAATCAGTATCCTTTCCTTTTAAGATGTTAGGATTTTATTTGTCCTCAGATTTGTTTTATTTGTTAGCAGTTGCAGTCAAGCCCAAACTGACTCCTTTTCATGAGAATCTAAGCAAGCTTAGCCCTAACTGGCTGCTGGACTTTAGGGAAAAAAAATAGATAACTAAGATGTATAAATCAGGAAACAGGGTTTCCAAATACCCTTTCCTGAATTTGTTAGGCATTCAGATATCTGAACTCCATTACCTCCACCCCCAAAAGTTACAAAGATAACTGTGGTATGTAAAATTATCATAGTTCTCTCCCTCCCTCTCTCTCTCTCTCTCTTTTTTTTTTTTTTTTTTTTTTTTTTTTTTTGGTGATCCTGGGGATTGAACCCAGGGCCTTGTGCATGCAAGGCAAGCACTCTACCAACTGAGCTATACCCCAGCCTACCCCATTATAGTTCTCTTCTAATCTTTTTTTATTTTTTTAACATTCAAATTCATTTTCAAAGATTTTTCCAGCTTCTGGTATTCATGTATGATTGCATAATATTGATTTGTATATGATTTCATAATATTACAAAATATTAACCAAAGTTTGCTTTTCCCAATATTTCTCCGTACTTCCCCTTAACCAAGTGCTCACTAGTTCTTAAACTGACCATGAATTAGAATCACCCAGGAAGCTTTTACAAACTAACCCTGCCTGGGCCTCACCCCTAGACTGAACAAATCAGTATTTCTGGGGACTTTGCTGAACTTCTTGTTTTCAGGGGATTTTCAGTCAAGGGATAAAAAAATCAAGGATAAAAAAGGAATATATTTTTGGCATTTGAGTTTGAACAGACTAACAGGGAAGTGGAAAGGACACAGACAGAAGATCTGGCAGAAAACAGGAAAGTTTCTTTTTCCCAGAAAAGGAAAAGATTCCTTTAGTGGCGAGGGAGCCCAGTGGCTAAAAAGAAGAACTTGAGGGGAAAAGACAATTCTTGTTTATTTGGGGTCCTGAAGACCCTCCTAGACAGAAGGGATAGACCTACATGCATCTGAGATGTATGACTAAGAAAGGGGACTGGGCGTTTCAACGGATACTTTCATGGACTGACACTAGAAAATCAGACACCACCTCCTTCCCTTATCTGTTACTCAACTTTTTAGTGTTGTTACAAAGATACCTGACAAAAACAATTTAGAATTATTTTTTAAAAATGCTTAATGAATGGACGTATGTATGCATTCACCAACATACCATGCAGCCAAAAAATAGAATAAAGGACCCCATCATGTCCTGATATAGAAATTAAAGTCTATCTCAATTTATATTAACTGCCATTTTAGGAAAATGGAAAATAAGAGAATGTTCACACATTTGCTTCTACGTGCATTGCATACTTCTAAAGGATCATGATGCCTCATCATTTCAGTTTATTTAGAAAGGATTTTAATTTTACGTATTAAAATACTTTAAATAGACTCCTAAGAAGTCTGACTTTTTCTTTTCCTCTTTGATAATCCCATAAATTTTTTATGTTCCCCATCCATTTTTGCTGGTTTAGATAATGTCTGCTTTAATGCAATTGATAGTATATTGCAATATACTATCATGCTATAATTCTACTACATCGAAGTGTAAATAAAGAACTTGGGAATAGCATTAACAATTTAGTAATCTTCCACTTGAAATCCTTGTTTGCACAATTCACAATAGCCAAACTATGGAATTCTAGGTGTCCATTAACAGTTGACTGGGAAAAATATGTGGCATATATACACAATAGAGTTTTATTCAGCCATAAAGACAAAGGAAATTTTGGCATTTGCAGGGAAATGGATAAAATTAGAGTCATCATGTTAAGCCAAATATGTCAAACCAGAAGGTCAAGGGTCATATATTTTCTCTCATATGGGAAAGCAAGAGAGAAAAAAAGGAAAAGAAACGTGGGGTGGATCTCATGAAAATCAAAGGGAGATCAGTAGATGCAAGGGACCATCTGGTGGCAGAGAGGGGGTAAGTACTGGGGAGTGATATTGCCCCCAAAATACTGTTATATTGTGTGCATGTATGAATATTTAACAACAAATCCTGTAATTAGGTACCAATATATTGCACCAATAAAAAATGTGGAAAGACAAAAACAAATACTTTGACTCATTATAGAATCTCATTGGGTAAGATGTGGAGTATAAACAAATCACATAATGTTAAATCATTAAATCACTAAGAACATAACAATTCTGGCTTTGGCTAGAATTACTTACTTCAACCGCTCAAGAAGCCTGGCTAAGAGGTACCTCCTATGTCTCAGGAGAAACACATCATACTGACCATTATTTATGATTTTTCATAAATAAATTTAACCTATCAGCCCTTTCAGGTATTAAGATTTAAATCATTTCTAGGTGAAATTGAAATTCTGAAATCTAAATCCTTTCTATGACTGTCTGCTTGTGTTTTGAAATTCCACATTGGCATTAAATATTTATAATCACAGAATCTTATTATTGGAATAGACCTGAAGGCTATATGATCTTTCTCTCTCTCTCTCTCTCTCTCTCTCTCTCTCTCTCTCTCTCTCTCTCTGTGTGTGTGTGTGTGTGTGTGTGTGTGTGTGTGTGTGTGTGTGTTTTCCAATACTGGGGATTGGACCCAGGGGCACTTTACCATGAGCTACATCCCCAGCCCTTTTTCTGTTTTTTAATATTGAGACAGGGTCTCCATAGGTTGCACACCCTTGTTTCAAAATTACAATCCTCCTGTGTTAGCCTTCTGAGTAGTTGGAATTACATGCATGGGGCACAACACCTCTAACTGATCTGTGTATTTTGATGACATAACACAGGACTGTTTGCTGACCAATAGCTTCCTTTAGTTGGTAACTTTCTAGAGAAAAAAAATTAAAACAAAAACACCACCTTGCTAGGCAGATCTGTTCATTTAAAAAAATATTTTTCAAAATTTTATACTTAAATGTAATTATCCCTTTTAAAAAATTGTTATGGTTTGGATATGAGGTGTTCCCCCAAACCTCCTTTGTTAATGCAAAAAATATTCAGAGGTGAAATGACTGGATCATGACAGTTGTAATCTAATCAGCCCATTCTAGTTTGAATGGGCTAACTGGGTGGTAACTCTAGACAAGCAAGGCTTGTCTCTGGGAGGTGTGCTGTGTCCTGGAAGGGTTCATCTTCCCTACAGCCCTTCCCCTCTCTCTCCCTGCTTCATGCCACCAGCATATGAGTTTTCCTCCATACCTTTCCACCATGATGTTCTGTCTCATCTTGGGCCCATCATGGACTAAACCTCTGAAATCATTAGCTCCAATAAACTTTCCTTCCTATAAGTTTTTCTTTTCAGGCATTTTGGTCACAGCTATGCAAAGCTGACACAGAAATCAAAATAGCAACATATCAAACCAGATCTCTGGTGATAGTAGATTAAAGGCAAACAACAGACCCTAGAGAGATTAACATTTAGTTTTTACTCCCTCATGAGATCTATTTCTTTAGATTTACTTTTCATTCTGTGAGCCAATAAACACCAATAAACTCAATTTTCATGTAAATAAACTTGATCTGGTTTTGATTGTTTCTTATCCAAGAACCCTATAAGATATGATGATTAAGACAGGCATTTCTTACCATAGTTTAGAGGTCCTTAGATGATAGATATGCTAGGAATTATATTTCTTTTGTAAAGTTTTTTAAAATTTATTCTTAAAATTTTATTTATTCCAATTAGTTATATATGATAGCAGAATGCAATTCAATTCATATTACATAAATAGAGCACAATTTTTCATGTCTCTGGTTGAACACAAAGTAGAGTCATACCATTCATGTTTTCATCTATGTACTTAGGGTAATGATGTTCATCTCATTCCATCGTCTTTTCTATGCCCATACCCACCCCTTCCTCTCCATCCTCTTTGTCCTATCTAAAGTTCCTCTATTCCTCCCATGTCCCCCCACCCCATCCCCTTTATGAACCATTATCTTTATATCAGAGAAGACATTTGGCATTTGGTTTTTCGGATTGACTTACTTCACTTAGCATTATATTCTCCAACTCCATCCATTTACCTGCAAATGCCATGTTTTTATTCTCTTTTAATGCTGAGTAATATACCATTGTGCATATACACCACATTTTCTTGATCTATTTATCTACTTAGGGGCATCTAGGTTGTTCCATAGTTTAACTATTGCTATAAACATTGACGTGGCTGTGTCCCTATAGTATGCTGTTTTTAAGTCCTTTGGGTATAAACTGAGGAGTGGGATAGCTGGGTTGAATGGCGGTTTCATTCCCAGTTTTCCAAGGAATCTCCATACTGCTTTCCAGATTGGTTGCACCAATATGCAATCCCAACTGCAGTGTAAGAGTGTTCCCTTTCCCCCATATCCTCACCAACACTTATTGTTTGTATTCTTAGTAGCTGCCATTCTGACTAGAGTAAGATGAAATCTTAGAGTAGTTTTTATTTACATTTCTCTAAATGCTGGAGATGTTGAACATTTTGTCATGTGTTTGTTGATTGATTGTATATCATCTTCTGAGAGTTGTTTGTTCAATTCCTTGGCCCATTTATTGATTGGATTATTTGGGGGTTTTTTTTTTTGGTATTAAGATTTGTGAGCTCTTAATTCCAATGTATATTTTTGGCATCTTTGTCTAATATTAGATAACTGTAATTATGTGGATTAGTCTCTGTGTCCTCTATTCTGTACCATTGGTCTACCAGTCTATTTTGGTGCCACTGCCATCCTGTTTTTCTTACTATTGCTCTGTAGTATAGTTTAAGGTCTGGTATAGTGATGCTACCTGCTTCACTCTTTTTGCTATGGATTGCTTTAGCTATTCTGGGTCTCTTATTTTTTCAGATAAATTCTATGACTATTTTTCTATTTCTATGAGGAATGTCATTGGGATTTTGATTTGAATTGCATTAAACTTGTATAGTGCTTTTGGTAATATGGTCATTTTGACAATATTAATTTTGCCTATCCAAGAACAAGGGAGATCTTTCCATCTTCTAAAGTCTTCTTTAATTTCTTTTTTTAGTGTTCTGTAGTTTTGTTTTGTTTTGTTTTTTTTTGTTGTTGTAGAGGTCTTTCACCTATTTTGTTGATTCTCAAGTATTTTATTTATTTTTTGAGGCTATTGTAAATGGGGTAGTTTTCCTTATTTTTCTTTCAGAGGATTTGTCACTGATATACAGAAATGTCTTTGATTTATGGGTGTTGATTTTATATCCTGATACCTTGCCAAATTCATTCACTAGTTCTAGAAGTTTTCTGGTGGTATTTTTTGGGTCTTCTATGTATAGAATCATATCATTAGCAAATAGTACTAATTTGAATTCTTCTTTTCCTATCCATAGCCCTTTAGGTTCTTTCATCTATCTAATTGCTCTGGCTAGTAGTTCAAGAACAATGTTAAATAGAAGTGATGAAAGAGGGCATCCCTGTCTTATTCCAGTTTTTAGAGAGAATGCTTTAATTTTTCTCCTTTTAGAATGATGTTGGCCTTCGGCTTAGCATAGATAGCTTTTAAAATGTTGAGATATGTATTTGTTATCCCTAGTTTTTCTAGTGTTTTGGACATGAAGAGGTGCTGTATTTTTTTAAATAATTTTTCTGCATCTGTTGAGATGATTATATGATTCTTATACTTAAGTATATCAATGTGATGAATTACATGTATTGATTTTTGTATGTTGAACCAACCTTTCATCCCTGGGATGAACCCCACTTGATCATGGTGTACTATCTTTTTAATATGTTTTTCTATTCAATTTACCAGAATTTTATTGAGAATTTTTGCATCTATGTTCATTAGAATTAGTGGTCTGATGTTTTCTTTCTTTGATGTATCTTTGCCTGGTTTTGGAATCAGGGTGATATTGGCCTCATAGAATGAATTTGGAAGTGCTTTCTCTTTTTCTATTTTCTGAAATAAATTAAAGAGTATTGGTATTAGTTCTTCTTTAAAGGTCTTGTAGAACTTAGCTGTGTGTCCATCTGTACCTGGGCTTTTCTTGGTTGCTAGGCTTCTGATGGTGTGTTCTATTATCATTGCTTGAAATTGTTCAGTTTAAATTGTGTATGTCATCCGGCTTCAGTTTGGGCAAATCATGTGAATCTAAAAATTTGTCAATGCCTTCAGTATTTTCTATTTTATTGGAGTAAAAATTTTGAAAATAGTTTCTAATTATCTTCTGTGTTTCTGTAGTGTCTGTTGTGATATTTCCTTTTTCATCACAGATGTTAGTAATTTGAGTTTTCTCTCTCCTCTTTGTTAGCATGGCTAAAGGTTTATTAATTTTATTTATTTAATTTTATTTATTTTACAAAGAACCAACTTTTTGTTTTGTCAATTTTTCAATTGTTTATTTTGTTTCAATTTTATTGATTTCAGTTCTGGTTTTTATTATTTCCTGTCTTCTACTGCTTTGGGTGTTGATTTGTTTTTCTTTTTCTAGGGCTTTGAGATGTAATGTTAGGTCATTTATTTGTTAACTCTTTCTTTGTTTAAGGAATGAACTCCATGCAATGAATTTTCTTCTTAGTACTGCTTTCATAGTGTCCCAGAGATTTTGATATGTTGTATCACTGTTCCCCTTTAACTTTATGAAGTTTTAAATCTCTTTTTGATGTCTTTTGCAACCCATTGTTCATTCAATAGCAGGTGTTGGAGTAGCTTTTGTTTTTTATTTTATCATTGATTTCTAATTTTATTCCATTATGATCTGATAGAATGGAGGGGAGTATCTCTACTATTTTGTATTTGATAAGAGTTTTTGTGGAATAATATGTGATCTATTTTAGAGAAGGATCCATGTGCTGCTGAGAAGAAAGTGAATTCACTTATTGATGGATGAAATATTCTATATATGTCAGTTAGGTCTAAGTTATTGATTATATTATTGAGTTCCATAGTTTCTTTGTTCAGCTTTTGTTTGGAAGATCTATCTAGTGGTGAAAGAGGTGTGTTAAATTCACCCAGAATTATTGTGTTGTGGTCTATTTGACTCTAGAAATTGACAAGAATTTGTTTGATGAACGTAGATGCCCCATAGTTTGAGGCATATATCTTTATAATTGTTATGGCTTGGTTGATGTATGGTTCCCTTGAGCTGTATGAAATGTCCTTTATCCCTTTTGATTATCTTTGGCTTGAAGTCTACTTTATTTGATATGAGGATGGAAACCCCTGCTTGCTTCCACTGTCCATATGAGTGGCTTTTCCCTCAACATTTCACCTTCAGTCTGTGAATATCTTTTCCTATGAGATGAGTCTCTTGGAGGCAGCATATTGTTGGAACTTTTTTTTTAATCCAATCTACCAGTCTATATCTTTCGGTTGGTGAGTTTAGGCCATTAACATTTAGGGTTATTATTGAGACATGATTTGTTTTTCCAGCCATTCTTGTTTATTTTTGGTATTAAACTGACCTGGTTTCTCCCTTTATTAGTTTTTCCTTTAGAATAATACCTTCCTCTGCTGATTTTCATTGTTGTTGTTCTTTTTTTAAAAAAAATATTTATTTTTTAGGTGTAGATGGACACAACATATGCCTTTATTTTTATGTAGTGCTGAGGATTGAACCTGGGTCTCAACCAGGCTAGGCAAGCGCTCCACTGCTGAGCCACAATCCTAGCCCTTCATTGTTATTTTTTATTTCCTTTTTTATAGAATATTTTGCCAAGAATATTCTGTAGTGTAGGTTTTCTAGCTGTAAATTCTATTAACTTTTGTTTATCATGGAAAGTTTTTATTTCATCATCAAATCTAAAGCTTAATTTTGCTGGATATAAGATTTTTGGTTGACATTCATTTTCTTTCAGAAAATGAATGTGTATATGTTGTTCCAGGAACTTCTAGCTTTCAGGGTCTGGGTTGAAAAATCTGCAGATATCCTAATTGGTTTCCTCATATATGTAATCTGATTCCTTTTTCTTGTGGCTTTTAAGATTGTCTCCTTATTCTCTATGCTAGGCTTTTTCATTATATTGTGCCTTGATGTGGATCTGTTGTGATTTTGTACATTTGGCATCCTATAAGCCTCTTGTGTTTGGTTTTCCAATTCATTCTTCATGTTTGAAAATTTTTCTGATTTTTTTTCATGGAATATATTGCTTATTCCTTTGGTTTGGAACTCTATGCCTTCCTCTATCCCAATGACTCTTAAATTGTGTCTTTTTATGTTATCCCATATTTCTTGAATGTTCTTACCATTTTCACTGTGTGGTCTACATTCTTTTCAAGATTTTGTCTTCATTGTCTGAGGTCCTGTCTTCCAAGTGGTTTAATTTGTTGGTGATGCTTTCTATTGAGCTTTTAATTTGGTTTATTGTTTCTTTCATTTCAAAGATATCTGTTTGTTTGTTTTTCATAACCTCCATCTCCCTATTGAAGTTATCTTTTTCCTGTATTTGCATATGTTACTCTTTATCAAAATGATCTTTGGCTTCCTGTATTTGTTCTCTTATATCATCCTTTAATTCACAGAACATTTTAATTATGTGATTGAAAGATAGCAATAGAGTAGTATAAGTTCAGTCCTTTTGAAAAAAAATTTTAAAGTTTATTTTAGAAACTAAAATTGCAATGGATAGTCATATTGCCTCCACAGAAAACTTGAGTCCATATGTGGCTCCTGATTATGGCAACAGAAATACTTTGAAAGAGGGTCCAAAAGTACTTTTTTGCAAAAGGACTGGACTTACACTAATCTATTGCTATCTTTCAAGATCCTGCTTATTCTTTAAGCATAGTAAAATATCCCAAATGTTTTGGTAATGCTTATCCAGTTGAACATGTCTGGAAAATTATGAAGTGCATTTTCTGTACCAAAGTTGTTGGCTTCGGCTTTACACTATAAGTAAACTTCTTATCTGTCATTTCTTCTGTTGTGCTAGCCATGCATTCTAATAATGTAGTATCTTGACTTTTTCTCTTGTGTCTTTCTTTTTAGTTCTGAGGATCCACAGAGTTACTGTTTTTTATGCTTTAGGCTTATAATGCCCCTGCGGGGTTTGAATACCTCTCCCATCCAGCCAGTGTTCCAAGCTGGGAGTTGCTACAACTAAAGATGGTGACAATGGTGTCCCAAGATGGAGGTGGCTATTTTCAGTGATGGAGTGACAGGTTGGATGGTGGGCCTGGGCTGTGGTTTTGGGAAATATGTTCAAAGACACAGATAGGATCCAGTGCAGGCATTGGGGGAAGGGAGCTGTCCTAGGCCTGCCTGTGCTCTATGCTGGCTCAGTGGGGCTGACCTGGGCTTTTCTGGGCTCTGTGGGTATCAGTGGGGCTGTTTGTAGTGGTTTTTAACTCCAACTAAAATGAATTGTTGGAAGGTTAATTATGAGATCTTACATAACAAATTGAGTTGGAAGAAGTCGTATTAATAAGCAGCTTGAAATTGCTGGGCTCACACAAATATTTTGACAGTTCTGTTCTTTCTGGATAGTTTATACTCTCCTTAAGATGAGTTATCCAAGCTGTTGCTACTGTTGCTGTAGCTGAGAGATGGGATGTGGTGTCTAGACTTGCTGGCAAATTTCACAGTGAAGGAGAGGAGCTGTCTGTCCATCCAGCCCTATGTTGTTTTTCTCTTGTCTAGATCATTTAAATAATTTAGATCTTTCTAGCACCTACCTCTAGATTCCATTCTGGATATTGGGACCCTCTTCCAAAGTCTTTCTGTTGCCATAATCAGGAGCCACATATGGACTCAAGTTTTTTGTGTGTGTGTGTGGAGGAAATATGAATGCCCATTTGCAATTTTAGTTTCTGAAATACACTTTTTTTCCCAAAAGGATTGAACTTACACTACTCTGTTTCTATCTTTCAAGATCCTGCTTATTCTTTAAGCATAGTAAAATATCCCAAATGTTTTTGTAATGCTTTTCCAGTTGAGCATGCCTGAAAACTCGTGAAGTGTATTTTCTGTTCCAGAGTTGTTGGCTTTGACTTTACACTACTTTGTGATCTGATCCTTTATTTACAAACCTTATTTCCCCTCCTTGTCCTTGGCTTGCAGAGGGCAGGGATTTACTGCATGAACCTTTGCATCTACTGTGATGGTGGGTATGAGTGAGTAACATTTTTTTGTAGCCGTCCCCCTATTGAATTTGAGTAGTGTTGATGAGCCCTGATACTAATTGGATGGCACTCAAGGAGGTGATATTTAGTGCTAAAAGCAGCAACAGGGGAAGCAATGTTCTGGCAGCATAGCAGGATCACAGTGTCTAAGGGTGTGATCCTTAAGCCATTGCCTGAATCCTCAGATATGTCCCAAGGTATGTTTTCAACTTTAATAAACAATCTGCTCTCCACTTTATCACCAGTCCCACCTCTTCCTACTCTCCTTGGCTCCTTTCCTTATCTGCATTCCTTTGTAGGCCCTGATGACATTTGAGTCTGAGACCCCAAGTTTATTTTCAGCCTTGTTGCTTTATCTCCAAATACTCTCCATGTCTGCCTATAGATCTTCATATTTCTACAGTATGTATGTTTAAAACTCCTTGACAAGAGTGATGTTGAACTGCAAACTGCTGCAAAGTCAGGCTTCTACTAACTACTATCAACTATTGATCTTAAACTTGAGATTGCCATGACAGCAAAGCCCTGCACCCTCAACATGTAGCTTTCAAGCTTTGAATTCATAAGTCAACCTTAGGATGAGCTCTTCTCTTTGAATTTTATAAACATTTGCTCCTGCAATTGTTCTCTCATTTCCAGGAAAAGCAAATAGCCTAAATAAAAATGGTATTTGCAAAAGTTCTTCTGTAGAGAACATGGTGTTCAAGGAAAGCAGCAAAACTATTGGGGTGTTTTCATGAGAAAAGCAAGAAAGAGTTAAGCTCTGTGAATTATATTTTTTTAAAAAAGAATCTTTTAAAAATTATGTATTTATTTTGTGAAAATGGGATTGAACCTAGGGCCTCACACAAGCTAGGCAAGCACTTTACCATTGAGCTACATCCCCAGCCTTTTTTATTCTTTATTGAAAGACAGGGTATTGCTAAGTTGGTAAGGCCAAGTCAAACTTGTGATCCTTCTGCTTCAGTTTCCTGGGATTATAAGTGGGCAAGATGATGCTTAGCTCTGTGATTTTTATCATTAATATTATTACTATTATTAGTATTAGTATTATTTTAGTCACTGATGTAGACAGGTGAATTAGAAAAATTTCTAGAAGAACTCTGAATCCCAAATGGATCTGTGCTTACTCAGGGAGAAAGCAACCATAGAGGACAGAGAGAGGTTTTTTGTAGCCTGAATTCCTTCCTTAGGTAGAGCTTATCCTGAAATGTCACATCTTTATCTCAAATTGATCCTGAGGCTCAGATAGAAAGGGAAGAACTAGCAAAGAAGATAGATGACTTTGAAAAACAGTAGCATATGTACTCAGAGGATAATGTAGTACTTGAAATAATAATTATTATTATTATTTTAGTTCTAGGGATTGAACCCAGGGGTACCACTGAGCTACATTCCCAGGATTTTTTATTTTTTATTTTGAGACAGGGTCTCACTCAGTTGCTTAGGGCCTTGCTAGGTGCCTGAGCTTGATCTTGAACTTTTAATCCTCTTTCCTTAGCCTCTGTAGTTACTAGATTTATGGGTGTGAGACACCATGCCCCACAGTAGTACAGAATGATTTTCAAAGAAATAAAAATAGACACAAATACAAATAGAGAAGGAAGAGAGAGGAATCCAGAAAAACAACTCAGATGTCATATTATATTTATGTATATTAGGAAACAGCTCCTATATGTTAGTTATTGATAAAGGAAAGCCTTTTCTAATTTTTAATTCAAATAGTGTGTTACATAAATTTTGCTATTTTATCTTTATATAATAGCATCTTATAGACTGTATTTTTTCACTTACTACCCTCTTGAAAGCTGGTATCATCTTTGAAGAAAAAGGGAATAGTAAGACATCATGTCCCTTCATTTCCTCTTTCTGTTCCCCAAAACCCAGCCTAGTTAAGAGAACAATGACAGCAAGCCTGGGCTGAAAAGTCCCAAAACATAGTATCTTGAAGAATGCTGGCTCTGTTATACACAGTGGAAACTAGGGCAATTAGTGTTTCCTATATAAAGCTACAATTTTGCATGTACACTAAGATTATTGCTCCTTGTGGTGTTGGTCATATAAGCAAACTAAAGCTGATGACATCACTGCTTCTGCAGTCTACCAGTTAAAATCCCTCTCTGAGTGGGGACTGGGGTGGAACAGAGATCACTGTGAAAAGGATACATGTCATTCACCCTGCTGGCTGCCACTGGACAAAACATTGTGAGGGGGAGGACGCACTGCTTGGCAAAGCACTTTGAAGGATGGAGGTGCTATGTGTAAGCCTGGTACCACTGAATTCTTCTTGGGGAAGCCACTTATCTCTTGTAAACCTTTTCCCACTAAAACATTTGTCTCCGATGTTACATCTGAGCACTCACTTTGGCCTGTCTTCAACCTACCCCCCTGCCCTGGCACAACTGGGCTGTGGATGAGACAAAAACTATCTGGGAAGCATAGATATAGGAATAAGATACATATGTAATTTTGGACCCAGGTTGTAGCTCAGTGGTAGGGCGCTCGCCTAGTATACGTGAGGCACTGGGTTTGATCCTCGGCAACACATGAAAAAATAAATAAAGGTATAAAAAAGCAGAGAAGCTGTTAAAAAAGATATATATAATTTTAATGATGGAAACAAGTTAATAAACAAATTTAATATTATGTAACAATCATTTGTAAGAGGTTTGCACAGTTGCTTTGCAAACACCAAGGAGCTCCAGTTCAGAAAAGAGGAACAGAGAAACAGTCCCAGAGGGAATAGTTTTTGCTGAGTTCTAAAGGGTAAATTGGAGTTAGCCAAAACATTGTGCTGACAAAGAAAAGGTTTTGTGAGAACAGAGAAGAGTACATGTGATAAAGGTGCCATGGCAGGATACTGCAGGATGCACTGTGCAGCTAGATGCTCACTGCAGCCGAATGTAGGATCCACATGGATGTGTAGAGAACTGAGACTAAAAAGAGAGGCCAGCCATTATGTGCCCTTGTGCCAACTGAAGGCTTGTTTTTACTTCGTTAAGTACGCTTTGGGGACCAAAAAATATTTTAAACAGGAAAAACCATAATCAGATTTGAAGATTTTGTCAAATAGAAGGAGAGAATAAAGTTTCCCTTAACATCCTTTAGCAGCTCAGACTGAAGCTCCTGAAAACATTTTAGAACTCCTTATTTCTGAAATGGTTTCAGTTCATTTTTCAAATGAGGCCTAATAATTCAGTGACAGGTTTATTATTCATGTTTGATTTTATCTCTGTGTTTCCAGTTATGAGGGACTAGGGCAGGAGGCAAAATGCTTGGCTGTTTCTGTCTCTAAGGATTGCAATTGGAGGCCAAGGTGCCTGACAGGTCTGGTGGTCATAACCCTTTTTCCTTCTCCTTGATTTCATCAAGGACACTGTAGGAGAGTGTGCTGTTTGCTCATACCTGGAACAAGTGCTATTCTAAGGGCTACATTATCTATTAGGCACCTTCTCTTTGCCTGCATCCCTGCTTGGTGTTGTGAAAAGTAGAGATGTAAAATTTCTAAAAAATTTAAAGCTAAGATAGGTAAAGCTCTTTCTTTTCAGGAGGTGGGTTTGCAGTGTGGGAAGAAATCTATATGATTTATTCTTCCAATTCTATTGATTTATGGATGTCAATATGTTAGCTCTAATTTAATGAGCCCATAAAACCCTCTAGAATGCCAGGAACATTCTAGAATGTGTAAAGCCATCAATATATTTTGCTTGGAATTTTCAGTAACTCCTTTGTTGATTTCCTTACCTCTTTCATTCCCTATGTGACTCTCTGTTCTCCACTTAACTGTGCAGAATAGATTTTTTGTTGATGTTTGCAGCTTCACTCTGCTTTTTCTTACATTTATGTGATACTTAAGCCAAAGTGACTCCATTTTGTTTATTAACTCCATTTTGTAAAACAACTATGCCAAATAGAAAGGTAATGACTGGGGCAAGTTGTTCTTTTCCTTTTGCTATAGAAACCTTTAAGAACATGGAACTACCTAACAGCGCATTGTTTCTGTAACTAGGGTAACAGGGCTCTGTTTCTGTAATTGGGGTGACTGGGCTAATTGTGATTGGCTAAGCATCCCGCTGCCTGACTGCACTCTCCAGCTTGGGTAACTTGGCTTGTTTGGATTGGCTAGACCCCCAAATGTCCCTTTTGTGTTTTTCAGGCTTATAAGGAGTGCCCTTGCAATTGTTGGGGGCTGGTCAGGGGAACAGCTTTATATTCTGGTCAGTTGCCACTGGTGTGCTTCAATAAAGGCCTGATTTGATTATACATGAGTGGTCTGGAAGTCAATTTATGAAACCCTGGGACGTTGCTTTAACTAAAACATTAAGAAGAGGTAACTCAATCACCAAGGGTACAATGGTCACTCATGTTCATTTACACATTCAGTCAAGAGCAGAGTGCCTGGCCTGAATCAGGACTGAGCAAGGGTTGGCAAAGAGAATGATCCAGGGGGGTCCAGAGCCTTTTCCTTCACCAGCCTACCCCTTGTCCCTTACTCTATTCCTGAGACCACTCTCACTTGCACCTAGTGTGCCTATGAATGACCTCAGTGCCATTTGCCTATGGTCTTGGGATAAGCCTGACTTCACATGCTCCTCCCCATCTGTCTATATGCAGCCTGGTCACTTGGTGAGTTAGTTTCAAACAACTAAGGACCTGACATACTTAGCTTACTTGGGCCACACCTTGAGTCACTGTGACAGAGGCAACTGTGGAGGGTTGGCCCTTCTCCTACACACTCTCTTTCTTGCCCTTGGCTGTGAGTTTCCTGTTTATTAGTTCCTTTCCCCTTCAGAAATGTCCTTGATATTGTTTTAATATGCCTTTGTTCCCAAAACAAATCAACAAATGCAAAACAAATCTAAAATGTAGCCAAGGGAGCATCCTCTTAGTTGTGATGCTGTGCCTTAAAAAACAAAAAGCAAACAAACAAAACACACACACACAAAAAAAATAAAAAATAAAATAAAATAAAAATAACAAGGAAATTGATGTGAGGTCGTGGATGAATTTCATCTCTTTGGCCCCAAACCTGGTGCCCTGGCATTGAAGCCTTAGGCAGCACTGATTAAAATCATAAGCTTGTTCAAATTGCACTCTTATTGATTTTTTTTTTTCCATGGGCAACAAAAGAGTAGCTTGTTTTTAGTTAGTGTTTGTTGAGCACCCAGTAATGGATGTGGACTATAGAGTAATAGAGCAGGCCAAGTATTGAGCCATTCCTAAAAGCTGACAATTCAAGAGCTAAAGGTTAAACCTCTAATCCTCCCTTAAACTTGGTCCTGAAAGGTGAAAGGCATTTCACATTCAAATTTATAAAGTTCACAAACATTTATTCATCAAGATAAGAGAACTGAAAATATTTCCAACTCTGAAAATACTGTTAATGACTTTGTGTATTTGAATTTTGGATAATTTTAATTTTAAATCATTGCTTTTGTTAGAAAAACAGAAAAAAAAAAACGAAAAAGGCCCATTGCTTTTCTGATTCAATATAGTTTATTTACTCTTTCACAAAAGAAGTAATCAGGCTAGTACTAAGGATAAAATGGTACTTCAGAATTTAAAACATACCCTTTGTAAAATTAAAGGAAAAAGAATTATATGTTCATTTTGGTGGATTCAGAAGTATGCCAATATATCTTAAACTTTATATTTGTTGCTTATATATTATATGAATTTTAAATTTTTGAAATTAAGAACATGTTTGATTTATTTGGCATCTGTGGCTGTGTGCTCTATAAAATATTAAAAGAAGATGGAAATATTGTGTTTGTGGTCAAGGTGAGTTGACAGGGACTGGATTTAACCCCAGCCCTGTTTAAAATCACAAAAATATCAGACCAAAATTTATACATAAGTGGTATACTCAATATATGAGACATTAGATAACGAAAAACAATGAGTTCAAAGATGGGAAACAAAATGAAGGGAATCCTATGATGACCCAGGTTTATTGTGAAAGAAAAGTTTGTAGTCTGCAGTGGAAGGAGAGGGAACCCAGGCACAAATTAGTATTCGAGGAGACAGTTGCTGTTTTAGTCAGCTTTTTTGCTGGTGTGACTAAAAGACCTAACCAGAACAACTTTAGAGGAAGACAAGTTTATTTAAGGACTCACAGTTTCAAAGGTCTTAGTTCATTCTTCAGGGTCTAGGTGAGACAGAACAACATCATGAAGAATGTGGCAGAGGAAAGCAGCTCACATGATCAGGAAGCAGAGAGAGTTCTCCACTTGAAAGATACAAATATATACCCAAACCCATGCCCCTAATTCCCATCTCTTCCAGCCACACACTACCACTTCAGTTACCACTCAGCTAATCTCTATCAGGAAAATAATTCACTGATTGAGTTAAGACTCTCACAACCCAATCATTTCTACTCTGAACCTTCTTGCATTATCTCACACATGAGTTTTTGGGGGACACCTCACATCTAAACCATAACAGTTGCAAACCCATGAAAGCTAAAGTTCCAGTTTTCATAGGGCAGAGTGTGAAGGAGAGAGCTGTTGAGGAAGAACTCTAGACATATGTACTATTCAATTTAGTCCTAAACCAGGGCACATGCCTGACAAAACTGAGATTGCAGGGGGCGGGGTGGGGAGAGAACCACCCAGGATTAGAGGAAATAGTGCCCTGAGTTCACATTGAATCAGAATAGTACTTTTTCTCAAGGGCCGAAATAGAGAATCATATACTGCATCTAAAAGTAAAGACACAAGAGGATTAAAAGGAAAAAAAATGTACCATGTTAGCATTCGTTAAAACAAGCTTCTACTTACTAAATTATTAAAGTAGATTTCATTGCAAAGACTATTACCATTGATCCTACTGAAAAATAATTTTACTTCATAATAATAACAGTGTCAGTTTATCTAGAAGACCTAACAAGTTTTAAACACTTTGCCCCAAATAATAGAGCTTCAATGCATGTGAAGCAAAATCCCTCAGAGAATTGCAAAGAGAGAAAAATTTATAATCTCTCCCCCAACAATAAGTAGAATAACTAGGAAATCAGTGAAGT
Organism: Urocitellus parryii; assembly: GCF_045843805.1. Lineage (NCBI taxonomy): Eukaryota > Metazoa > Chordata > Mammalia > Rodentia > Sciuridae > Urocitellus > Urocitellus parryii. The sequence goes on from NC_135534.1 coordinate 125,492,618, forward strand.
TAAAGAAGACTTGAACAACACCATTCTGCAAATTTATCTATTGACACTCATAGTATCATTAGCTTCTGTCTTTGCTTAATAACAGCAGTGCATGTTTTCAAGTTACGGACAGAACACTTACCAAGATAGACTATATTCTAAGCTAGAAAACAAGTCTCAAAACTTTAAAAGTATTCATGTCATACAAAGTATGTTCTCTCAACAAAATGAAATTAAATTAAAAATCAAAACCAGAAAGATAAAGGTCGATATCCCTGTTTGAAATGTTGGTGTCAGAAATATTTCAGATTTTGAAATATTTGCATGTATGTAATAAAATATCTTGGGAATGAGACCCAAATCTAAATATGAAATTCACTTATGTTTTATACACTACTTATACACATAGCTTGAAGGCTATTTTTTAAAGTTTCTTTTAAAATTAGATCATTATAGTTATACATAATATCAGAGTTCATTTTGACAAATTATATAAGCATAGAATATAATTTGCTCCAATTCAGTTCCCACTACTTTTTCTTTCTATACACTGATTCATCCCCCTGTTCTCTTTCATTTACAAAGCTTTCTTTTATTTATTTATAGAGTTTTTTAAAAATCAGTGCATTTTGAATATACATAAAGGTGAAATTCACTGTGGTGTATTTATTTATGTATATAGGAAAGTGGTCAGATTCATTTCATTCTTCTTCTGTTTTCCCACAACTCCTTCTTTTCCCTCAATCCCCTTCCTTTATCCCTTGATCTAGGTTTTGAGGAATATCCATATTGCTTTATTAATTTGCATTTTTGGGGGTATCTTCTAAATATAGAATTGTGTCATCAGCAAAGAGCTTATTTGACTTCTTTTCCTATTTGTATTCCTTTAATTTCCTTCTCTTGCCTAATGGCTCTGGCTAGAGTTTCGAGGACTATGTTGAATAGAAGTGGTGAGAGTGAATATCCTTATCTTGTTCCTGTTTTGAGAGAAAATGCTTTCAGTTTTTTTTTCTAGTCATTGTCATGTTGGCCTTGGTTTTGTCATAACCTTTACAATGTTGAGGTTTTCTTCTATTTCCAATTTCCCTAGTGTTGTAAACATGAATGGGTTTGGACTTTGTCAAATGCCTTTTCAGCACTTATTTAGATAATCATGTTATTCTTGTCTTTAACTCTACTTATGTGGTGAATTTCATTTTTTGGTTTGTGTGTGTTGAGCCAAACTTTCATCCCTGAGATGAAATCCACTTGATCATCTGTACTATTTTTTAAATTTTATTAAGAATTTTTGGGCTGGGGTTGTGGCTCAGTGGTAGAGTGCTCACCTAACAAGTTCTGGGCCCTGGGTTCAATCCTCAGCACCACATAAAAATAAATAAATAAATAAAATAAAGGTATTAATTTTTTTCTATATTGGTCTGATGTTTTCTTTCTTTGATGTGTCTGTTTATCTGTCTTGGGTATCAGGGTAACTCTGGCTCCATAGGATAAATTTAGCATCATTGCCTCCCTTGCTATTTCCTAGAATAATTTGAAAGTTGGCATTAGATCGTCTTTAAAGGTCTGGTAGAACTCAGATGAGAATTCATCTGGTCCTGGGCTTTTCTTTGTTGGAAGGCTTTTGTTAGCTGCTCTGATTTCTGTTTAAGGTTTTTGAAGATTTTTTTCTTTAAGATTTCTGTTTAAGTCTGTTTAAGTTTTCTATAGCCTCATATTTCAATTTGGGTAGATCATATATCTCTAGGAATTTGTCAATATCTTTTCTAGCTCATTGAAGTATAAATTGTTAAAATAGTCTGTATATCATTCTTTTGGTTATTTTAGATAAGGTTTGTCAATTTTTTTTTCTTTTCTTTTCTTTCTTTCTTTTTTTTTTTTTTTGTACCGGGGATTGAACCCAGGTGCTGGGATTGGATTTAAAAAACAAGAACCCAGATGATATATTGTTTACAAAAGACTCACCTTATAAGCAAAGACACTGACCAACATGACAAGCCTTTTAAAATATTTTATTTAGAGACAGAGTCTCACTGAGTTTCTCAGGGCCTCATTAATTTGCTGAGGCTGGCTATGAACTCACAATCCTCCTCACTCAGTTGCTGGGGTTTTCCACTGTGCCTGGCTGTCAATCTTATCCTTTCAAAAACTGAACTCTTTGTTTCATTGATTCTTTGTATTGTTTTTTTTTCTCTCAATTTAATTAATTTTGGCTCATATTTTAATTATTTCCAGTCTTCTTTCTAAGGGCCTTGAGATATAATGTTAGATTATGTATTTGGTTTCTTTCTATTTTTTAACATAGGAACTAAGTTCTATAAACTTTTCCAAACTTTTCTGCCTTTATATTGTCCCAGAGATCTTGATATGTTTTATCTCTATTGTCAGTTGTTTTTAAGCATTTTTAAATTTCTCTCCTGATTTATTCTGTGATCCATTCCTTATTCGAAAATACCTTATTTAGTTTCCAGGTGTTAGAGTGGTCTCTAATTTTTATCTTGTGGATTTCTAATCTTATTCCATTATGATATGATAGGATGCAAGGAATTATCTCTACATTTTTTTTGCTAATATTTGCGTTGTGCCCTAAAATATTATCTATTTTAGAGAACATTCCCTATGCTACAGAGAAGAAAGTGAATCCAGTTGTTGAGGGATGAAATAGTCTATAGATGTCTGTTAGGTTCATGATTATTAGTGTTTTTTTAGTTCTGAGGAGTCTTTACTTAGTTCATGGCTGACCTATCTAATGATGGGAAAGGTTTATTGAAATCATCCAGTATTATTGTATTGTGATCTATTTGATTTTTTTATATGGAGAAGGTTTTGTTTTATGTATGTAGATGCATCATTGTTTGAGGCATAAATATTTATAATCATTATTTATTGTTGTTGAACGATTCCTTTAAGCAGTATAAGGTGACCTTCTTTATCTCTTCTGGTTAATTTGGGCTTGAAGTCTACTTTGTTATTATAGTAGCTACCCCTGCTTGCTTTCAATTTACATTTGTATGGTATATCTTTTCCCATCCTTTCACCTTCAGTCTGTGAAAGTCTTTGCTTACAAGGCAAGTTTTTTGTAAACAATATGTCATTTGGGGGTCTTGTTTTTAATCCAATCTCCCAATTAATGTCTTTTGAATGAACAGTTTATATCATTTACATTCAATGTTATTATATAGACATTATTTTTTAATATTTATTTTTCAGTTTTAGGTGGACACAATATCTTTATTTTTATTTTTATATGGTGCTGAGAATCGAATCCAGTGCCTCACACATGCTAGGTGAGCGCACTACCCCTTGAGCCCCATATAGACATTACTTTATTTCCTAATATTTTTATTTATATCTAATGCTTAATTAAGACCTGATGTAGGGGTTCTATGTTTAGGATTAGGATCTCTGATGACTTTATGGCTGTGGCATGTTTGGTGTCTGGGAAAGTTTTGTGTAAAGGCATAGGATGTCTGGTTTTTATGGTAATGTCTTTTATGTTAGAGTCTTATCAGTTTTGACTTTAATCTTAGGTATACAATTTTGGGGAATAAAGGAACTTGCTTGCTTGATAACTACAATGTTTCACCAAGCTCCAGTGCTCCTGGAGCTGCTCACCTTTAATAGTAACTTCAGACAATGAACCTTCTTGAAAACTGCACAAAGTTCCTAACTTTGAATATTGTAACTATGAAATGTAACAGCAGAATAAGTAACCTTACTGACACTCGAAACAATAATGTGGTTATGGTACTAATGACCTAATCTAACTATTGTTATAAATAAACTTGGACAAAGAGCCACTCTGCCACCTTTCCTACCTCTATACCTTGTCTGTTGCTCTGTCTACTTATTATTATTATTCTTTACAAAGACACAAACTTTACAACATGATTCTCCTTCAACTATTATTCTAGTGCATTTAATCTCTATGCTGTTTTCAATTTCTTCTGCGTGAAATATTTCATTGAGTGTGTTTTTCACTGCAGGCTTTTAATGGTTTTTTTTTTTTAGTGGTTATGAGTGAGTTCTTTCACTTTCTGCTTATCATGGAAGATTTTAATTTCATCTTTAATTCTGAAGAATAATTTTGCTAGACAAAGCAACCTTGATTGCTGGCCATTTTCTTTCAGGGCTTGGAATATATTATTCCAAGCTGTCCTTGACTATATGGCCTGGGTTGAGAAACCAGTTGAAATCCAAATTGGTTTATTTATTAATGCGACCTGCTGGTTTTTTTTTTTTTTTTCCTGTAGCTTTCAAAATTCTATCCTATTCTGTATATTAGCCATTTCATTATAACATGACTTAGGATCTTTTTTGACCTTCCTATTTGCATCTTGTATTTGAATTTCCATCTCTTTCCTAAGATTTGAAAAATTTTCTAACATTATTTTATTGAAAATATTGTGCATTCCTTTAGTTTTCATTTTAGAGCCTCTTCCACCCCAGTGATTCTTAAATTTGATTTATTTTTATTCCAGATTTCTCAAATTTTTCTGTTCATGTTCTCTTAATATTTTTTCTTTATTGTCAACTTTATTATCAATCTTATATAATTTGTCTTTAAGTCCTGAGAGTCTATCTTTAAAGTGGTCTAAACTATTGGTGATGCTTTCCCCTGGATTTTTAACTTGATTTATTAAGTCTTTCATTTCCAGAATTTTTCTTTTTTTTTCTTTTTTTTCAATCTCTCTTCATTGAAAGAAACTTTCACTTCCTATATTTTCTAAGTCAATTCCTTACATTTTCTTTTAGTTCATTGCACATTCTCTTATAAATTTTCTATTTTTTTTCTGACATTTCCTTCACTGGAGTCAATAGAGTCAGTCATTGAAGTGTTGTGGGCTGTCTGAGGTTGTTAGTTCCCTTGCCTTTTCATGCTGCTTGTGTACCTATTCTTCTATTGGAATGATTATTCATTCTTCTTTTATGTAAGGTTATATTTAGTGAGTTTTTTTTTTTTCTCTAGAGCCCCGGTGGTTATCCAGGTACTCCTACTTTAAATGTGTGCCCTCTGCTGTTCCCAGTATCAGCACTACTCTGAGAAAAGCCATTAAGTCACTGTAGAGCAAAGCCATGTACTTATGAAAAACCAGAAACTTGATACTGTTCTCCACATCGAAGATCATTTTTATGAAAATTTTTAATGAGACTGCATTTTGACTATCATCCGTCACATGAAGTTGGGTATGGAACATATGATGTCCGGTCAATGCTCAGAAGTTTTAGATTTGGGAGTATTATAGATTTTGGATTTTGAGGTTAGACATGTTCAGCCTGTATCAGTATTTTTTATATTCTAAGCAATGGGAATTGGAAAGTATTTTGATATGACTAAAGATGAAAACAAAACACTGAAATTTATAGAACATGTTAATGCTGTTTTTGTAGGGAAAATTGTAGCATTTAGTAACTATATTAGAAAAGAGAAAAGGGTCTCAGATTAATGTCATCAGTTTCTACCTTAATGTAGAAAAAAGAAGTGTAAAATAAGTTCAATTAAAGGGGGAAAAAGAAATGTGATCAGAGTAGAAATCATAAAAATTAAATAAAAACTTAAGTAGGAAAAAATCAGTGACATCAAAAGTGGTTTCTTTAAGAAGATAATTATTGGCCCCAGAATAATACAAAAAGAAGACAGAGAGTTGAGAATGGGAGGGGGAGAGAGAGAGAAAGAGAATACAATTACCAATATCAAGTTCTGATAATTTTACACGAATTAAAAGGCTAGCTGAGTATAGTAGCACACACCTGTACTCCCAGCTCCTAATTGAGATGAGACAGTGGGATTGCAATTGGGCCTGCTGGTGATAAAAATAGCTTCAGATTAGTACTAAAAAAAAAAAGAAAGAAATTTGGCCTTCTGGAGTAACTTAGAAAGAATTGTTTAGAAAAACGAGAGAGAGAGAGAGAGAGAGAGAGAGAGAGAGAGAGAAGAAAGAAAAAAGTAGGGTGGGGAGAGACTGGAAATGTAGCTCAGTGATGAAGTTCTTGCTTGTTCAATCTCCAGTATCAATATAGAAGTAAGTAGGCTTCATAACACGTGTTCCTCAGCTTTTTCTGCTTGTGATCAAAGACCCTGACAAGAACAATTTAGAGAAGGAAAGGTTCATTTTGACTCATGGTTTTAGTCCATAGTCAGACAGCTCCATTGCTTTTGGCCAGAGTGAGGCAGAACATCATGACAGAAGAGCTTGATGGAGGAAAGCAGCTCAGTCAGGAAGCAGAACTGGGGAGAGGGAAGGTTCAGGGAAAGGACTTGGGAAAATATAAACCCTTCCAGGATTAACTCCAGTAACCTACTTCATCTAATTAGGTCCCATTTCCTAGTAGTTCATTCAGCTATGAAGTTGTGTGCTTGAATTTAGTTTAAATTTAATGTTTTATCATTGCATTTATTAGCAAAGCAAAAGAAAAAAAAGTGAAGTGAAAAAGCCTTGCCTTTGGCTTCAATATAGTTTATTCCTTTAAGCTAGTACTATAGACAAAACAATCTTTCAGAACTGGAAGTGTACACTTTGTAAGATTAAAGGAAAAAGAATTTTAAGAGCATATTTGTGGATTCAGAAGTATGCCAACATATCTTAAACTTTATGTTTGTTGATTATTTATTATTTTCATTTGGAATTTAAAATATTCAAAGTTTCAACATGAGATTTTTGGGGACATTCCAAATCCAAACCATAACATTAGGCAATATCATAAACATTTTTATGTCAAAAGTATTTGACAACTTAGATAAAAAGAAAAATATTCTTGAAAGACCTTTACTAACATAGCTTAATGAAGAAGAAATAGAAACCTTGAATGGACCTTGGTTTCTTTAAGAAACTGAATATACAGTTTAAAATCTTTCCACAAAGAGATCTCCAGGCCTGAAGTCTTCACTAATTCTGAAGAATATTTAAGAAAAAAATATCAAGCTGGGGTGGTCTCACACACCTGAAGTCCTAGTGACTCCAGATGCTGAAGAGAGAGGATTGCTAGTCAGAGGCCAGCCTCAGCAACTTATCAAGGCCCTAAGCAACTTAGTGAGAATTTGCCTCAAAATAAAAAATAAAAAGTTCTGAGGGTATAATTAGTAGTAAAGAAACCCTGAGTTTAATCCTCATCACACACACACACACACACACACACACAAATTTATTATATTATTTTTTGTGGTGCTGATGATTGACCTAGTACCTCAACCTCACACATGCTCAGCAAGCACTCTACCACTAAGCCACATCCCTAGCATAGAAATATCGATTTTAGGTGAACCTGAGAGACATCAGAGACAGTTTGACTTTCCAGCAAGATTTTATTTCATTTTTTAACCAATAAAGTAAAATAAATTGTAAAAAAAGTTAAAAAAAATTTTATTTTATTTTTTGATTCACTAATCTCTCTACCATATTTGGAACAGGATTTTTTTGTGCTTCAGTGTGTGAAGGACAATGATATGTGAATAGTGTTTTTCATTTTTGTTTCATCATGTCTCTAATTTTTTTCTCTTTGTTTGTATTCTTCCTCTCTCTTGTCTATTTTCTTGGATTTTCTTTCAACCTTTTCTCCAACCAACAGCCAATCTCTGTTAGCTCCTCTTCCACTCTTTCTGTGAATTTTTACTTCTAGCTTCCTTCTTCCTCCCTTGTGAATATTGCATACTATACTACCTATGTTATCTCATCCACCATTTAAACAAATGTTCTGTTTATACTATAGAGAGTTATTGAACTCATCATTTTGATTTAATGTGAGAAAGCAATAGTTGCCTTAGTGGAGCTATTATATTTAAGGCTATATATTGTTTACACTGGGTGCTGTTGATATTGGTCTCACCATTAAACCTTCAGGGACACTGTAGGTCTATATAATTTGTGCTTTCTGAGATCCATACTTCTAGATGAAAAAACACACTAACAACATGAAAAAAAAACAGGAGAATAAATCACCCCAAACAAACCAAGATGCTTCAAAACAGAAGCCACGGGTAATACAGTAGAAGAAATGTCCAAGAAGAAGTTCAGATTGTATATAGTTAAATTGATCTGTGAAGTACAGAAAAGTATAAGGAGTAAAATAAAAGAAAAAATATAGAAGTGAAAGATAACTTCAATAAAGAGTTAGAGATTGGGGCTGGGGATGTGGCTCAAGCGGTAGCGCGCTCACCTGGCATGCGTGCGGCCCGGGTTCGATCCTCAGCACCACATACCAACAAGAATGTTGTGTCCGCCGAGAACTAGAAAATAAATATTGAAAATTCTCTCTCTCTCTCTCTCTCTCTCTCTCTCTCTCTCTCTCCCCTCTCTCTTTAAAAAAAAAAAAAGAGTTAGAGATCGTGTGTGTGTGTGGGGGGGGGAAATAAGCAAAAATCCTTGAAATGAAGGATCAGTAAACCAAATTATAATTTCAATAGAAAGCATCACCAACAGACTAGACCACTTGGAAGACAGACAAACAATGATGACAAATATATAATCTTGAAAGTAGAGTTGACCATGCAGAGAAGATGGTAAGAAACCATAAACAGAACATCCAAGAACTATGAGATAACATGAAAAGAACAAACTTAAGAGTTATCAGAATAGATGAAGGAGCAGAGAAAGAAACCAAAGGAATGCACAACTTTTTCAATGATATAATAGCAGAAAATTTCCCAAACCTAAAGAATGGGATGGAAAATCAAATACCAGAGGCTTACAGGACCCAAAATGTACAAAATTACAGCAGACCCACACCAAGGCACATGTTAATGAGAATAACTAACACAAAGAACAAAGATAAAAATCTTAAAAGCTGTGAAAGAAAAAAAATCAAATTACTTATAGGGGAAAACCAATTAGGATCTCAACTGATTTCTCAACACAGACCCTCAAACCTAGGAGGTCCTGGAATAATATATTGCAAGCTCTGAAAGAAAATAGATGCCAACCAAGAATTTTATATCCAGCAAAATTAAGTTTCAGATTTGAAGATGAAATTAAAACCTTCCATGATAAACAAAAATTAAAAGAATTCACAACCAGAAAGCCTACACTATAGAATAAAATATTCCAAGATGATGAAGTGAGAAAAATTTAAAAAGTGAAAACCAGCAAAGGGAGGATATACAATAAAGGGACATTCAACTACATGAGAAGCTAAGACAAACCAAAAACCAGAAATAAATCAAAATGACATGGAATACAAATCATATCTCAATAATAACCCTGAATGTTAATGGCCTAAACTCATCAATCAAAAGATATAGATTGGCAGGTTAGATTAAAAAGCAAGACCCAACCATATACTGCCTTCAAGGGACTCACCTCATAGTCAAAGACATACATAGGCTAAAGATAAAAGAATGGGGAAAAAAAAAACTTATCACTCATATGGATTGTGTAAACAAGAAGGGGTTTCCATTCCCATCTCAGATAAAGTAGACTCCAAAGTTAATCAGAAGAGACAAAGAAGGACATTACATACTTCTTTTTTTTAATACTTATTTTTCAGTTTTAGGTGGACACAATATCTTTATTTTATTTTTATGTGTGCCAAGAATCTAACTCAGTGCCTCACACACACTGGGTGAGTGCACTACCACTTGAGCCACATCTCCAGCCCCAACATTACATACTTCTTAAGGGAAGTATATATACACAGGACATAAGAATTATAAATACTTATGCCCCAAATAATGGTGCATCTATTTACATCATAGATGCATGATGTACATCTAAGTACATCAAACAAAACCTTCTCAATTCCAAGAGTCAAATAGACCACAATACAGTAATACTGGGTGACTTTAAAATACCTCTCTCACTACATGGCAGATCTTCCAAATAAAAACTAAACAAAGATACTAGAATTAAATAATATAATCAATAATTTAGACTTAACAGATATATATATATATTTTTTTTCCATCAACGAGCAAATATACTTTCTTCTCAACAGCACATGGCTCCTTCTCTAAAAGAGACCATATCTTATGCCATAAAGAAGCTCTTAGTAAATTGAAACAAAACAACAAGAAACAAAAACAAACAAACAAAAACAGATAATATCCTGCATTCTATTAGACCACAATGGAATCAAATTAGAAATCAACAATAAAATAAAAATGCAAGCTACAGTAACAAATGGAGACTAAATAATACACTATTAAATTATGAATGGATGGTAGAAGAAATAAAGGATGAAATAAAAAAATTCTTAGAGGTAAATGAGAACACTGATACAACATATCAAAATCTCTGAAACACTATGAAGTCAGTACTAAGAGGAAAGTTTATTGCATTGAGTGCATTTATTAAAAGAATAAAAAGTCAAATAATAAGTGACCTAATACTACATCTCAATGTCCTAGAAAAAGAAAAACAAATCAATACCAAAAACAGTAGAAGACATGAATAATTAAAATCAGAGCTAAAATCAATGAAATTGAAACAAAAAAATTGAAAAAAAAAGACAAAACAAAAGTCAGTTCTTTGAAAAAAATAAATAAAATTGATAAACTGTTAGCCATGCTAACAAAGAGAAAGAGAGTAAAATGTCAAATTACTAAAACTTGTGGTGAAAAAGGAAATCTCACAATGAACATAATGAGATACAGAAGGTAATCAGAAACTTTTTGAAAATTTATAATCCAAAAAATAGAAAATGTCAAAGACATTGACATATTTCTAGAGACATACAACCTACCCTAACTGAATCATGAGGGCATACACAATTTAAACAGACCAATTTCAACCAATAAACTAAAAGATATCATCAAAACTCTACCAATCTCCAAAAGCCCAGGATGAGAATGGTTCATAGCCAAGACCTTCAAAGAAGAATTAACACAAATATTCCTCAAATTATTCAATGAAACAGAAATGGAGAGAACCCTTCCAAACTCATTCTATAAAGCTAGTATCACTCTAGTACCAAAACCAGACAAAGACACATCAAGGAAGAAAACTTCAGACCAATATCCCTGACAAATATTGATGCAAAAATTCTCAATGAAATTATGGAAAATTGCATACAAAAACATACTAAAAAGATAGTGCACCATGATCAAGTGGGGTTCATCCCAGAGATGCGGGGTTGTTTCAACATATGAAAATTAATAAACATAATTCATTATATTAATAGACTTAAAAACGTTAATCATATGATCATCTCAATAGATGAAGAAAAAGCATTTGACAAAATATAGCACACCTTCATATTCACATCACTAGAAAAACTAGGGATAGTAGGAATATACCACAACATTGTAAAAGTTATATATGACGAACTCAAGGCCTGCATCATTCTAAATGAAGAAAAATGAAAAGCCTTCCATCTAAAACCTGGAACAAGACAAGGTTTGTTTTCACCACTTCTATTTCAATATCATCTTTGGAATTCTAGCCAGAGCAATTAGACAAAAGAAAGAAATTAAAGGGATATAAATAGGTAAAGAAGAGCTCAAACTATCATCATTTGCCAATGACATTGTTCTATATCTAGAAGACCAAAAAATTACACCAAGAAACTTCTAGAACTGATAAATGAATTCAGCAAAGTAACAGGATATAAAATCAATACTCATAAATCAAATGCATTCCTATACATAAGTGATAAATCTAATGAAAGCAAAATTAGGAAAACTAACCATTCACAATTGCCTCAAACAAACAAAAACAAGAAAACAAAATATTTGGAAATCAATCTAACAAAGGAAGTGAAAGACCTCTACAATGAAAACTATAGAACATGAAAGAAAGAAATTAAAGAAGAACTTAAAACCTGGAAAGAGCCTTCCATGCTCTTGGATAGGAAGAATTAATGTTGTCAAAATGGCCATACTACCAAATGTGTTGTACAGATTCAATGCAATTCCTGCTAAAATCCCAACAACATTTTTCACAGAAATGAAAAGCAATTTTTCACAGAAATGAAAAATTCATGTGGAAAAATAGGTGTCCCAGAATAGCTCAAGCAATTCTTAGCAAGAAAAGTGAAGCAGGGGCTGGGGATGTGGCTCAAGCGGTAGCACGCTCACCTGGCATGCATGCGGCCCGGGTTTGATCCTCAGCACCACATACAGACAAAGATGTTGTGTCCCCCGAAAACTAAAAAATAAATATCAAAAAACTTCTCTTTCTCTCTTAAAAAAATAAAGAAAGAAAGAAAGAAAAGTGAAGCAGGACACATCACAATACCAGACCTTAAACTATACAACAGAGCTAGAGTAACAAAAATGTCATGATACTGGCACCAAAACAGACACATAGAACAATGGTACAGAAGAGAAGACAGAGACGAAGCTCTTTTAAATAGTTATGTCACACCAAAGATGCCCAAAAGGTTCATTGGAGAAAATATAGCTATTCAACAAATGGTGAGGGAAAAAAATGGAAATCCATATGTAGCAAAATAAAATTAAACCCCTATCTCTTATACTTCCCCAAAATAACTCAAAATAGATCAAAGACTTAGGCACTAGAACAGAGACCCTGTGCCTAACAGAAGAAAAAGTAGGCCTAAATTTCTACCAGGCTGGCTTAGGAACTAACTTTCTTAACAAGGGCAAGAAGTAAAATCAAGAATCAATAAATGGGATGGAATCAAACTAAAAAGCTTCTTCTCATCAAAGGAAACAATCAGTGGGGCTGGGGTTATGGCTCAGCTGTAGAGCACTTGCCTCACACATGCAAGGCCCTGGGTTCAATCCTCAGCACCACATGCAAATAGATAAAATAAAGTTATTGTGTACAAATACAAAAAATATATATTTAAAAAAATCAGCAACATGAAGAGAGAGTCTACAGATTGGGAGAAAATCTTTATCTTATGTTTCTCAGAGCACTAATTTCCAGGATATATAAAAGTGCTCTATATGTGTAATAAGAATTGTAACTCATTCCACTGTCATGTATTTAAAAAATAAAATCAATTTAAAAAAAGAACTTGAAAAACAACACCCACCATAACCCAATCAATAAATGGGCTAAGGAAATGAACAGAATCTTCTCAGAAGAAGATAAACAATCAATCAATAAATACATTAAAAAATGTTCGACATCTCTAGCAATTAAAGAAATGAAAATCAAAACTACACTGAGATTCCACCTTGATGTAGTCAGAATGGCAATTATCAAGAATACAAGAAACAACAAATGTTAATGAGGGTGTGGGGAAAAAAGTACACTCATAAATTGTTGGTGGGACTGCTAATTGGTGCAACCACCATAGAAAACAGTGTGGAGATTCCTCAAAAAACTTAGAATGGAACTACCATTTGACCCAGTTATCCCACTCCTTGGTTTTTACCCAAAGGACTTAAAATTAGTGTAATACAGTGATGCAGCCACATGAATGTTTATAGCAGCTTAATTCACAATAGATAAACTATTAAACCAACCTAGGTGCCCTTGAATAGGTGAATAGATAAAGAAATTGTGATATACATACACAATGGAATATTACTCAGCCAGAAAAAAGAATAAAACTGTGACATTTGCCAGTAAATCTATGGAAGTGAAAAATATAATGCTAAAAAAAAGTAAGCATAGTGGTACTTTGATTAGACAGAGGGGAGTGAGGGAAGAAAGTGTATATAGGGAAAGGAATGACAGTAGAATGCATGGAACATTATTACCCTATGTGCATACATTGTTACAGGAGCAGTGTAACTATACCACGCACAACTGGAAGTAAGAGAAGTTATATTCCATCTATGTATGATGTGTCAAAATGCATTCTACTTTCAAAAAAACTGATTAGAGCAAATAAAAACCCTTTTATTGTTATCTAATAACATGATTTTCTATATAAAAAATCCTGTCAAAGACACAAATGCTTCTGATTTATGATTTGTGTGTGTGTGTGTGTGCAGGGGATCAAACTCAGGGCCTTGTGCATGCAATAATTTGTGATTTTTAACAACATTGAACTATAAAAAGAAATCAATAAACAGAAGGAAACTTTAAGCTGAGTGTGGTGGTACAATTTGTATTCCCAGCTGCTCAGGAGGTTGGGTGGGAGGATTGTTTAAACTTATGAATTTGCAATCAGTTTGGGCAACATAATGACACCCCATGCAAAAAAAAAAAAAGAGTAAACTTTATTTCTATATATTAGCAATAACAACAACAAAAAAACCCCAGAAATTACAATGTCAAAAGCAACACAATTATCCCATTCACAATAGACTTCAAAAAACTAAAATACTAGGGTATCAATCCTACAAAAACAATGAAAGTCCTCTACAATGAGAAGTACAGAACATAAACAAAGAAATTAAAGAAGACCTTAGAACATGGAAAGGCCTCTCATGCTCCCGGGTAGGCAGAATTAATGTTGTCAAAATGGCCATCTTACCAAAAGCATTGTACAGATTTAATGCAACTTATGTTAAAATCCCAATAACATTCTTCACAGAAATAGAAAAAGGAATCATGAAATTCATTTGAAAAAACAGAGTCCCAGAATAGCCAAAGCAATCCTTAGCAAGAAAAGTGAAGCAGGACACATCACAATACCAGATCTTAAACTATACAACAGAGCCATAGTAACAAAACTGTCATAATATTGGTACCAAAACAAACACATAGAACAATGGTACAAATAGAGGACACAGAGACAAACCCATATAAATACAGTTATCTCATGCTAGACAAATGTGCCAAAAGCGTTCACTGGAGAAAAGATAGTCTGTTCAACAAATGGTGCTGGGAAAAATGGAAAGCCAAATGTGACAAAATGAAATTAAACCCTATATCTCACCTTGCATAAAACTCAACTCAAAGTGGATCAAAGACTTAGGCACTAGACCAGAGACCCTGCACCTAACAGAAGAAAAAGTAGGCCCAAATCAGAGTGGAACCACAATTTGACCCAGTTATCCTACTCCTCAGTTTCTTCTCAAATTACTTGAAATCACCATAGTATAGTGATGCGGCTATATCAATGTTTACAGCAGCTCAACTCACAACAGCTGAACTATGGAACCAACCTATGTGCCCTTCAACACATAAGGAAAATGTGATATATATATTATATAAAATATATAATACATATATTATGTACTATATATATTATATATGATGCAATGTCACTCTTCTTTAAAGATAAATGAAATTATGGGATTTGCCGGTAAATGGATGGAGTTTGAGAATATCATGCTAAGTGAAATAAGACAATCCCTAAAAACCAAAGGCCAAAATGTTTTTTTCTGGTATGCAAATGCTAATTAACAATAAAGATGGTGCTGGGAAGAATAGAGTTACTTTAGTTAGAGGGGAGTAAAGGGAGGGGAGGGAATATGAGGGTAGTAGAAAGGATAGTAGAATGAAACAGATATTATTACCTTATGTACATATATGACGTAATGACCAGTGTGATTCTACAACATGTATAATCAGAAAAATGAGAAATTATACTCCATTTATGCATGATATATCAAAGTGTTTAAATGCATTCTACTGTCATGTATAACTAATTAGAACAAATTAAAAATTAAAATAAAGAAATCAAAAAAAGAAACACAATTGACAGTTTTAAAATTTTGCAAAATTCATAAGTAAATCTTAGAAAAAATGTTAGATATGAAAAATATAAAACATAACTGAAAACAAAGATTTCAATCAATAGAATATATTAATAGATTAGACTACTCAATATTATTAAGATTTGGTTCTCCCCCAAATTTATCTATACATTTAATGCTATTCTAAAAAATTTCATCAATTTTTTTTCCTAGAAATTGAAAAACTGATTTGAGAATTTATATAAAATTTCAGATGATCTTGAATAGCTAAAATGATTTTTGAAAAATGAACAAAATTGGAGGACTTTCACTCTGGACTGCAAATTTTATTTTTAAGCTATAGTAATGAAACCAGTTTCAAGAGAACACACAGACGGATGAAATGGAGTAGAAAGTCTAGGAACAGCTCATCACATAGGTGACTGATTCACATATTCAAAGATTAACTGAAAGTGGATCACACACTAAACATAAAATCTAAGATTACAGAACTTCTACAAAAAAAAATAGGAGAATATTGGTTATCTTGGTTAAGGCAAAGCTGTCTTGCAAACAACACCAAGAGCACAATCTAAAAAAGAAAAGAACTTATAAACTTCAACAAAATTGAAATTTCTGCTGCTGGGCATGTAGCTCAGTGGAAGAATGTGTGCTTTGTTTGTCCAAGGACCTAAATCAATCTCCAGCATCAAAAATAAAATAAATCTTCTGTTCTGAAAAAAATTTGTTAAGAGACTAAAAAGACAAGCGAGGGACAGAGGGAAAATAGGTGCATATCAAGTATTTGAGAAAGGACTATATCCATCATATATAAAGAACTCTTTTTAAATATTTATATTTTAGTTACAGGTAGACACAATATCTTTATTTTATTTTTATTTGGTGCTGAGGATCAAACCCAATGCCCCATGCATGCTAGGTGAGCACTCTACCTCCGAGCCACAACCCTAGCCCCTATAAAGAACTCTTCAAAAAGAAGAAAAGAAAATTCAATGAAAAATTGAACTTCATAAGACGCTGTATCAAAATATAAAACAAAAAGAAATGTGACTATGAATGTAGCTCAGTGGTAAAGTACCCCTGAGTTCAAACCCCAATACCATGAAATAAAAAAAAAATAATTTAAAAATAAATAAAAGATATTTTAAAAAACAATAAGGGCTATGTTTCAAGATCACATGTCACATAAAAGAAGCTAGAGAAAAATACTGTACAAACTCTATGATCCATGGTACATGCCTACATGTATGTAATATTCTAGAAAATGTAATCTACTCCATAGAGATAGAAAGCAGATCACAAGTCTGCTGGAAATGAGTGCAGGGGAAGGGAGAATTGAAAAGGGCAGGAAGGAAGGGTTACAAAGGAAGACAAGGAAATTTTTGGATGGATAAGCTAATTATTTAACTGTAATGTTTTCACAGATGTACATGTGTCAAACTTATCAAATTTTATATTAGAAATATGTCCAGTTTTATGCCAACCATACCTCAATTAAACTGTTTTAAATCAAAGGCTAAGACACAAAAACTAAATCTGGGTTTGAGGAAGGAATTGGCATTTATATGCATTAGAAACTTTGATCAGTGAAGTCATATAAATATTAAAACATCACTATTACATATAATACAAAACAAAATATTTGAATGTGCTGAAAAAAAATCACTAGAAAATAAATATATCCTCAAAGCAAACAAGTGAAGGTACTCTCTGTGTATAAGATATTTTCATTCTGAAAATGTCATCATCTGCTAAATAGTAATTCACTTCATTAGAAAAGGAGAATAATACAAATCTTGACATGATTTGGTAGTACAATAAACTTAACCAGTCATGTGAGTTCAAAACCAGCCTCAGCAACTTAGTGAGACTCTGAGCAGCCCAGTCTCTAAATAAAATATAAAAAAGATCTGGGGATGTGACCCAGTGGTTAAGTGCCTCTGGGTTCAATCCTCAGTACCATCACCACCACCAACAACAACAAAAAACAAAAAACCCCACAAAACAACAAAAAATCCCACAAAACTTTACCAGCCTTAAACAGGTTAAATCTCTTGAGAATGATCAAAAACCAAACAAACAAACAAAAAAAATGAAATGTCACTATCCAGGTAGTAATGGTAATTTAGTCAATAGCGGAATCAGTGATAAAAACAAAATTATTCCTTCTTAAGGAAATACATGTAAAGGTCACAGTAAGTTTCAAAAACTCTTATGATCATTGCTGGTTAAATCTCAAATCTGGATCTTTTGCATAATTTTTATAATTCACATTGATACTAAAAGATAATTTGGTTCATGAGATTGGAAATTACCCTTGAGATTTTCCTTGAGATTTTATATGTCCTCGAACCTAACCATAGTATTTCCAGAGCCTGTACTGCTAAGCCATTTAAGAGTTAAACTCAGCGATGTTGGAGCCATTAGGCAGCAGAGCCTGGTTTGGGGAACTCCTAGTAGGAATCTATTGGTTGGAGAACCCCTGATTCAAGTGGTGCCCTGTCCTAGCTCACTGCTCAAGTTCAGGCTCAGCTCCAGAGATGGGAGTGACCCTTTGGAGCCAGACAGCCCCTTCAGACTGGTGTAGCTTCTCAAATGTTAATCAACCTGTTAACTGCACTACCCCTGCCACACCCAGAAGCAAGCACAGAAACAAGCCTCCCGCATTGAAACCTTATCCCTGCCTTGATGTGTCTGGATGTATTCCCCCTTAAATAAAGAATCAGGGCCTTTTTTTTTTTTTTTTTTTTTTTTTATAACAGTGGTTCAGTTCCACCTTCTCCTCAGGACTGGAAGATCCATAAGGTGCTCCGCTTTTTAAAAATCCAATCTCTGGCTTTGTCTTTATTTCTTACTGATTATTTCAGACTTTATTTTCCCAGGCAGCTTACACCGCCTGGGCAGGTGCCTGCTCTGTCGGGAGTGCTGGACACCCCGGTATATACAGTACCTGATACTGATACATCTCAATGATTTTTCAATGAATTAGCAGATTTTAGTGATTGTAAAGTTACCCTAGGTACTTCCATCTTTTCCTCCTACATTTTGAAAACTCGCTTCTGAGTGGTAGACAGTTTTGCTTTCCTCTCTGCTTCCTGCGCAAGTTCCTCTACTCCCTCCAGTGAGGGAAGGCTTGGCTGCCATATTGGGATTGTTCATCATTCTGACAGTTTGTCTGGGAAGCTGACAGCCTTCAGGCATTGTTAAACAAGGATTCTGAAACTTGAAACACAAAGTGATAGATGTCTTACTTACTTAGCAATGGCAACCTTTCCAGTGAAGACCCAGAGATGATTTATTTATTATTTTTTCCTTATTTTTTTATTGGAG